>NC_133451.1:148629506-148952506 GCF_048565385.1 Saimiri boliviensis | reverse complement strand
CCAAACTGCCACACTCCACTAATGAACAACTGATGGTTGTGTCTGGGTTGTGTGAAAGTCAGGGACTGACCTGTGGCTTACTGTTCCCATCGTTATTCACAGGGCCGGGTTGCTATTTCCAGGTGGGCTTCTTTGCCAGGCCGGTCCTCATGCCTCTGGTCAGAAGGATCTGCTCTGCTTCTCCCTGCTTCTGGCCGGCAAGGTGTGTTGCTCTCTCTGCAAAGCTGTTACAGCTAGAAATCATCACAAAAAGTGCGTTTGAGTAAGTCTTAACGTGGGGTCTTTGGCCTGCTCCTTCAAAGTGTCCCACCACAGCTCACCACAGGGCAACTTTAAGACCACCCTGTTGACATTCCTTTTTAACACTGACTAGCCCAGAGGACACCCCTTCAGTCCTGGTGGGCTGGCTGCACTCCAGGGCATGTTGGTAAATCTAGCATCTCCTTTAATGTGCAGCAATCTAGTAGGCTTGTGAACTGGCTCAAAAAGTTGGCAGTGATATTTGCGGCACTCGTCTGTAGATTTGTGTTTAGTTTGGTCTAAAACCAGGAGGCATATGGACACCATATTCCACCTGCCAGCCTTATCAGGATATTCTGATTTTTTTTTTTGCTCTATTTTTCCATCACTTTGATATTTTTAGAGCATTACTCCTATCTGAGAATTGAATATCTTTGGTAAATTTTAATTGTGTTTCAGTGGTGAAATTCTTTAGCTCCCAAAAGGATTGTCTTTGCATGGGTTAGCATTTTGTCTTGGTCAACTTTTTGACTTTTCAAACCCTTAGGCTGTCTGAAAGACAAGCCAAAATCCTTTGAAGACTGTTTCAATGAGGCTGGGTCAATGGTCACCATATGAAAATTCATAAATGACTTTAAGAGAAGATGGCCTGTGGATTGTAAAGGTGGAAGTGCCTCTCTTAAGGCCTGAAAACTTAGGTTTCTTTACGTATTATGGAACAAATACATATTCAGACCAGCCTCAAACTGTCGGTGGTATGTGCTGGCTGTGGGCAATACCAGCAAATAACTGGCAGGATCTTCCTGGGATCCTACAGAGCTTCTTTAGTGAGGGTAATAACAGGCTATTTGGAAGCCAACTCATGTTATCGAAGACTTTGTAAACTTGGAGGGTACGATGCACTTCCTTCACATATGTGCCACCAGGACCACAGAAAGTCACTTCCACCTCCCCACTGCAGCCCAAATACACGGCTGTCTTGCAAGAGCACAACTGACCTTATTGTGCAATCACTGGCTTCCCAGGATGCTGACCTGAATTTTGCTACAATAGAAAAGTGTGGAAAGCATGTGAGAGTTATCTTATCATTCTCAATTTTTTTTTCTCCTTCAAAACGGATGATGAACTTGAAATCTTTCTGCCTGTCCTTGGCAGCCCACATAATAAAGAACAGGAGATACGGCTATCTAAGTAGCTTTTTCTATTTCAACTCAAAAATTTTCTCATGTGCAGGCCTGGGACTTATAACTCATGATTCCAGTCCTAGATCTCCTAAGATGGAACACGTTCATATTTTAAAACCAAATTGGCATGAATACTTCAAGAGGTAGTACATTCCCTCTCATTGGAGAGACCTGAGCACAAGCTGGTTAGCTATTTATTTATTTTTATTTATTATTTTTCCATCTCTCTCTCCTGGTACTGGCTATTTAGAGGGTGTACTGTGATGGGGATTTAAGAACTGGTCAGATGGCCAGGCTAGATAACCCAATCAAACCCTGACAGGCTTTGATTCTAACTTGTTCTTCAGCCTGCAAGTGTCTGTATCCATAATGTACTATTCTTTAAATAGACCACCCTTTTCCTTCTCAGGATCTTTGCCTATGCTGTGTGCATGTGTGTGGTGTTTTAAAATTTTCTTGAAACATTAACATGTCCCATCGCTGTACGTGGCTAATGCAGACTTTTTTTTAAATTGTTCAAATGTTAATGTAAATGTTTTCTGCTTAGAGAGGCCATTTCTAATCCATCTGCCTATATAGATATACTATGTTATTCTCTATCTCTGAAACTAATTCCACTCCGCCAAATGTATGCAGTTTGTAAATATATCTATAATTGTTTGCCATTTGGTTGGCTGTAGCCTGTAGGAGGGACCCGTGTCTATTTTATTCATTCATGTATATCTGTGCTTAGTATATAACAGGCACTTAAATAATTTTCAAATATTTGGCTGAATGGATGGATATTAAAATCAGATTAAAGTCATTTATAGAAACTATGCTGCAGAACTTTTTAGCTGGAAGACATGCTTAGATACAATCTATCCCATTGTTTACCAGAGAAGTATACCTCAGTTTCTTCTTTCCTTACTCTGCAAGGTTGATGATTGGGCTATATACATTTGTAAGTGCTATACAGCTATTTTTTATTAGGTCACCTGTTGGGACTTGCTTACTGTATCATCAGAAATCCCAGCAAGAGAAAAGGGAAGTTTTTTGTTTTGTTTGCTTTTTAAACAATATCCAGGGCTTGGAAATGTACAGATAATCTATCAATTTTTTCCAGATCATTTGGAATAATTTATTTTCCTTCAGACTTCATATAGCTCCAGCTTGTCTGTGGGAAGTGGGTGGGTCCTGAGGTCCTCCTCTGGTCCTGTGGGTGCACAGTGACAGTGCCTATCTGGCTCTTGGGCACCATGGTGAACTCTCCAGGTGGGGGCTGGCCGCACCGAGTGTGTGTGGGACCAAAGTAGTAGGCACCCATGACCAAACGCATCAAGAACAAAGAGGGAGGAGGAGGGCGGGTTCCTGAAAATAGAAGCACATCACAAAATAGATGACGAGTTGATAATGCCTTGAGGCTTTTGTTCAGGAACACTCCGGCACTATACAGGGAAAAATGACAGTGCCATATTCTTCTGTGAAGTGTGCGTCGGTTTCTCTTCGAGTTCTTCCCAAAGAAGGCCTTGTGGGTTGTGGCTAACTCAGTTTTCCATTTTTATCTAGATTTGTTCTTTAACGCAAGTGTTATTCTTTTCCAAGGATTGCTGTATCATCACATTAACAATAAGATAAACAAACTTGACAAAAAATTCACTGAAAACAATAAATGTGATAATCGCATATTCTTGTCCTAGGTATTCCCTTTTTGTTCTCAATTAAAAAGCATTTTCATCAGTTGTGAATGCTGTATCATTTGTTCACCTTAAATAAATACTTTTGAATCTAAAAATATAGCAGAAATAAAACTTTCTAAAAAAAATAAAAAGCTGAAACAGTGTCACATCAAAAATAAGAAATGGATTTTAGGGGATCAGGATGGTTTTCAAGAAGTTGATGTTTCCTGACTAGCCAACCTCATTTCAGGCCTCTATCTGGGGGATCTAAAGCCTACACCAAACAGCCAGCCCAGAACTCTAGCAGAATAGTATAAACACCCACTCAGATATCTTAGATTCATTTATACTTAAAAATATGAGTTAACTATGCTCATTGGCAGATGTTTCATAAAAGTACAGGATTTCAAGTAGCATTTGGTCAGCCTAAGACTATTATCAAGTAATTTATTTTAATTAGCTTTGCTTGAATTAAACACATTATTTTTTTTTCTTTTGAGAAGGAGTCTCACTCTGTCACCTAGGCCGGTGTGCAGTGGCGTTATCTCAGCTCACTACAACCTCTGCCTCCCAGGTTCAAGTGATTTTCCTACTTTTGCCTCCCACAGGTGCCCTGCTAATATTTGTATTTTTAGTAGAGACAGAGTTTCACCATGTTGGTCAGGCTGGTCTCGAACTCCTGACCTCAGGTGACCCACCGCCCAAAGTGCTGGAATTACAGGTGTGAGCCACTGCACCTGGCAAAATACATGATTCTCAAGTGTGAGCAACAGTGAAAATTTGTAAGACTGTGACTAGATAGTGGTGCACAAGAGTTTGCCACTGTTAGGGTCATGGACTCAGCCTCACGTCTCTAGCTACAGGTAACTGGTACTAGAACTGACCAGGGAATCTTCAGAAAGAAGCGAAGTGACCTGACCACTTCAGCATTCACACCTGATCCGAGGAACAGCCTGGCTCTGTACCCTTCAGGTTATCAAAGCCTGTCTCCTCCCACTCACCAGCAGCCTTTTCAGAGGCAGGCTATTAACACGAAGAGATCTGATACAGCCTCTTCTTCTGTGCTCACACGTCCGCCATGACACACCAGGACCAACACATCAGAGCAGACACACTCATAACAAGACCAAAAAGCATCCACAGTGCTGACAATTTTATTCTTGGGCCAGATGCCAGAACTGACTGTGGGGAGGTGCAGGGAGGGAGGGGATGCCCTACTCTTAACACTTTTTGAAAACACAGGTTAGGGTTACTTTAACTTGGTGCTACTAGGAGACTCTGGGTTTTTTTTGTTTGTTTTTTTTTTTTTTGCTTGTTTTCCCCCCTAGATCGTTTGAAGGTGGGGCCTCAGGTGAGTTCAAAAAACGGTTTTTAGACCCCAGGCATATATGGAACTAGCAGAGCTGATCAAGTGAAGGAGCAGAACCCTTATTATCAGCCCTGCATTGGCCAATGGGAGCCTGGGACTCTTTTCATGTTGCTATGTTAGTTATCCATACAGCATCTATGTACCTCAAATAGGCTAAAATATTTTTTATCTCACAGTTTTTTTTTTTTTTTTGGTCAGGAATTCAGGGATAGCTTAACTGCATGATTTTGGCCCAGAGTCTTTCACCAGGCCAAGCTGTTGGCCAGGGTTGCTGTCATCTGAAAGCGTGACTAGCATTAGAGGATCCTCTTCCTAGAGGGCTCACTCACATGGTTGGTGAGTTGCTGCTGGCTGATGGTGGAGGCTTCAGTTCCTTGAAACATGGACTACTACAAACAACTCATGACATCGTGCCTGGCTTTCCCCAGAAGGAGTGATACAAGAAACAGCAAGGTAGGAGCTACAATGTCTTTTATGGGCTTCGAAGTCACACTATTATTTTGCAATATTCACTTGGTCACACAGGTTAGTCCTGCTTCATCGGGGAGGGGAATACACAAGAACATAAATACCAAGAGGCAAAGGTCACTGGAGATCACCT
Organism: Saimiri boliviensis; assembly: GCF_048565385.1. Classification (NCBI taxonomy): domain Eukaryota; kingdom Metazoa; phylum Chordata; class Mammalia; order Primates; family Cebidae; genus Saimiri; species Saimiri boliviensis. Next base: position 148,947,454 of record NC_133451.1, on the reverse strand, counting down.
GGGAGGCTGGCAACCGCAGCTGCCTATTGGCCCTGCCATTGCTTCTGGGAATCAGTCTGCCCAATGCCTGAACTTCTAACAGCTATACAAATCCGATGCTCGCGGAGATTCTCGAGTATCCTTTTGGAGAAGGCTCCACAGCTCCCAACCTACTTGAGTCACGTGTGTGTGCTGGCTCAGTCCCCTGCCCCAGCCACCACACCTCTGCTTGGGGCACAGTGTGCAAGTGGGGATGGCTAGGAAGAAGGCTCTGATGAGCCAGATACACAATCATGGCTTAGAATTCGACTTTAAAGCCAGGTCCACCCCCAGAGACTATTCTGGTTCTAAAATGGCCATCCAAACCTATTTAAGTGTCTGAGTTACACCTGTGAGGCTCTGGGGAGAATGTGGCCTCACTGGATTTCTGCTCTTTTCCTGGAGGGGAAATAACCTTGATGACTCAGATGGGAGTGGAGAAGCTCAGTTAGCAGTTGTTGGGTCCACCTTTGGTGGAAATCTGGAAATTCCAGTGAGCCACCATCATTTGCTGCAAGATAATCTAACCTAAGTTCAACTGTAAAATTTAAATTTGCAAATGTACTGAAGAGATAGAACATGCCAGACAGTTATACACAGTATTTCCCTTAATCGTCATAAAAAACCTGTGTAGTAGGTATCAGGCCCACCATTTTATAGAGGAGTGAACTGAAGCCCCAGAGGTTAAATAATTGCCCAAATTCCCAGCTAGCAAATGGGATAGCTGCGGTTCTACCTCGTGTGGTGTGTCTGCCTCCCAAGCCCGTGTGATACAGCTCTGTCAGAACTCTCCAAAAGAGAAAGGGCATAAATCACAGAAGAAGGTCTATCCTTCTTCTGTGGGAGCGGAGGGAGAGGGGGAGTGCCCTACACAGCCGCAGCAGCCAGTCATGGGGATGGGGGCTGGGGCAGCAGAGGACAGATGGGAGCTCCTGTTAGGAGCCACGTTTCCTCGGCTCCGAACCCTTGCTCCTGAGTCTGTGCAACAGCGATGCCCGGTCTGTCTCAAGGGCGGCAAACTGCGCCTCTCCCTCCTCCTACAAGGAGAGTCGGGTTGATCATAATGACAGTTCCTCTATGCCAGGCTTCCTGCTAAGTTAAGAACCACTTTTTAAAAATCCTCACAACATTCGTAGGAAGTAAATATTATTCCCTGCATTTGATGGCTAGGGAGGTGCGGAGTTGGGGAGTTTAGGAACAACCCTAAGGTGACAGAGCCCCAAGGTGTCCATGCTCACGTTTCAATCCAGGCTTCTGACTGTAGGGCCAGCAGAACTCTTAACCCCATGTTCCACAAGGCAGAGATCGCGGGGTCAGGCGACCGCATGGGCCGTTCATCTTTGCAGGAACTGACAGCGTTAGCTCCGACACAGAGGGCAGGGACCCCGCGGCTCCTCCAGGAAGGGGACTCGCCCGCCGGCCCAGCGACCCCCCAGGGAAGCCTCCCGCCCTCGGGCTCGGCCAGAACCCGCCGCTTAGGGCCCCTCGGTCAGGTCCCGGGATCCTCCCGCGGGCCTCGGCTTTCCCCGAGCGGAGGGCGACTCCCGCCGGGCGGGCCTGCGCGCGGGCTGGACCCGGGCCCCGCGGCCGGGGTGGGTGGGCCGCGGAGGGGGGCGCCGCGGCGCGTGGGGCCGCGCACGCGGTCCCCGCTCTCCTCCCGCGGGTCTGCGCGCGGCTTCGGCGGGAGCCCAGGGCGGCTGGGCCGCAGCAGCCGCGCGCCCGGGGAGGAGGGAGGAGGGAGGAGGCCGAGGCCCCGGAGGCTTTGTGTATTCCTCCCTCCCCGCCTCCCATTCCTGCTTTCTTTTTCCCTGACCGAAGTCCCGGTAGAGTATCCAGCAATTAGCACACGAGGAGGGGTGGGAAGCGGCGGCGGCGGCGGCTGGGGTGGGGGGCGGCGGGACCCCCGCTCGGGCCCGGCGCCGCGCTCCGCCTGCGCTGCCTTCGTGCGCCACCTACCGGCCGCCCCGGGCTGCTGCGGCGCCCGCCAGAGCTGTTCCTAGGCAGATCTTGATCTCCGTGGACAATAGACAATGGGATTTTTTTTTTTTTTTTTGGAACAATGATTTATTTTTGGGGGTGGGGATAAGGAGGAAGGAGGGAGGGAGGGAGGAAGCAGCAGTGTGTTTGTCATCGCTTTAGAAAAAAAATCTCTGTTCTATCATTGTTTCTGCATATCCATTATATTGAGGACAAAAGAATCCCGTTCTGGAACAACAAAGCCAAGGGAAATGTTTTCTGTGGCTGACATTTAATTGTGTGCACAAGGTGCTACATTATCATGGGGAGAGACTGTAAAAAGAATAGGACACAGCCTCGGTTCAGAAGCCTGACTTTCCTGCTTTCAGATGTGAGCTTCCATGTGCCCCATTTTAGATTGTCTGCTATATCTCCCCCCATGTTATACCCGACGCATGATTCTGCGTTTCCTCAGAGTTTTCCGACCCACCGCAAGGATGCCTTGCGGATTATTTTTGCACCACCTCCAAGGTCTGTTCTTACAGCTAACAGGGATCATCATGTTGGGCTTCACAACCTCCCTACATGTTTCTTTTTCAGAAGCTGTTAGGGACCTTGGAGAACACGTTGTCCAACCCTCTGATTTTACAGATGAAAGAGGTAGAATGTCTAGTCCAAAGTCACACAGGTAATTAGAGAGGGAGGCAGGACCAGAACTCTTGTTTCCTAATCCCTGGTCCCTCTGACCTGCTGTTCGATGTCCTAATGCCCAGCACTCCCGTTGTTCCTCACTCCTTGGCCTCCTTTCTAGCAGGAGAAACCCCCTACACAGCGAGTTGTATTCCACAAAGATGGGTGTCAACTCAGGACGAGGGGACAGAAGTGTAAGCTTCCTGGCTTGGTGGCAATCCCTTTCACCCCCCTTTCCACCCCACCACCTCTGTAGACTGAAGACGAGGAGTGATGGCGATAGCATCTTCATTAATTTCATTATTTTGCTATGATAAGTTAGTATGTAAAACCTTTTGCAATTGTTCCCGACTCTCCAGAAAACATTCTCCCTGGGATGCAAGGGCATGAGCTCCACCTCAGATACAGGGCTAAACCGGAAGCCTAATAAAAAATGTGTATCATCTTTGGAAATGTACTGAGTGGTCTCTTGGCAAAGGTGGTTTGCCCTTGGGAACTTGAATGATACGGATTTCCTTCTAAGGCACATGAAAAGTCCTTGGGGAGAGGCAGATAGATGATCATCCTGGAGAACAGAGACATTTTTCTTTTGCCACCTTCCAAAACACTATGACAGACGGCACTCCCCTTTAAACTATTACTGTGTCACACTGAGACAGAAGAATTTTCAAGTTTCAGATCAGAAGCTCAGTAAACATCTTTGCACATCCAAAATGAGTCAACCCATCATAACAGCCTGCTTGTTTTAAAAGTTGTTCAGTCTGTTTAAAGCAAATAGACTGATCTCACAGTCTGCAGACAACTAGACAACAAGCAGAGAAGATTTCAAAACAAAAGGCCAGAGCATTCCCTAACTCTCTTTAAACTGTCTTCTAAAAGCACTGGAAAGAAGAAAACACACTTGGGTTGTAAACAATTTCTAAAGCTTTCTGCTGGGTTTTGGCACTTTAAGAGAACTGGTTTATAGAGGGGCCATGTGACAGGAGTCTGTTAACAGGAAGCTTAGATCTCGAAACCTCCTCATTTTCCTTTGTTTGTTCCTTTTTTTTTTTTTTTTCCTACAGGGCAGTGATTTATCCCATCTCTACAGAAAGATTCACAGTTCAATGATATTCTAATATGACAACCACACACTTACAAACACCTTGCCTCAAGGATTTTGTGAGAATCAAATGTGATCAAATGAGATAATGTAGGTGAAAGTATTTTAAAAAGCCTAAGGTACTTTTCAGATGTGAGATCTTATTCCCTTGTATTTGAGTGTTTGAAGGCATTGAAATCATTAATTGGAGCACTGCTGTAACTATGCTGTAGAGCTGTGATTTGGCCTTTTTTTTTTTTTTTTTTGACAGGGTCTCACTGTGTTGCTCAGGCTGAAGTGCAATGGCACAATCTCAGCTCACTGCAACCTTCACCTCCCAGTCTCAAGCGATTCTCCCACTTCAGTCTCCCATGTATGACCCATTTTTCAGATAGGAACTTAGGGTTACCCCTCAAGGGTAAAGCTTAACGTAGATTTGAGCATATTCAAATCTCATCTTAAAGAATATCCTCACATCATGTTGGAATCTGGTAAATGCTAACATACTGGTGACTCATTGCTTCCCCAATGTCCTTATTTGGTAGCATGCAAATAAAAATGATCATTTTCAGATTTAGACTTTCTCAAACCGTGGTGTGAGCAGCTATTTTTACTTTTGCTTCAGTCACCATTCTCTGTAGTAGAAAGTGTATTTAGAGTTGTAAAAACTGTTTTTCCATTTGCAGCCTACATTTAAATATAGGATACAGCCACTAAAGTACTCCCTTGTCAGATACAGGAGTCACTGAAATCCAGGACTTCTGACATCTGGCCCTCATTTCCATACATTTAAGGACTCCATATCCCTAACTCACAAGTGCTTCCTAAGACTATTTCCATAGCACTTCCCCTTAGGACACCTCAATTGACTTGCAGATGTTCTACTGCTAATTCTCTTAACATTCATCTTTGAGAGTGGTGGGTCCATTGGAAAGATATCCAACTTGCAGAAAGTGAAACCTCACCCAGTCATTTGGCCTCTATTCCAGGCCATGGGACCCTGTACTTGGCTCTGTAAGAAATGACTGATGTCACCAAAAAATGAGCAAATCTTATAACCCTAACTTCCTAATTGCTGTTATCCTGTTCCACCAAAACCAAAAGTCAGGCATGGTGGCTGTAATTTTAGAGGTGGCCAAGGCAAGGGTATCACTTGAGGCCAAGAGTTTGAGACCAGTCTGGGCAAAATAGTGAGACCCCATTTCTACAAATAAGTAAATAAATTAAAAACCCAAGCCTGCTATCACGTTTCTCCAGGGGTCAGAGCTGGAGGTTACCTCCTGCTTCAGAAAGCTCCTGCTGCATCAGGGGAGCTTCGGACGCATCATCAGTTTTCACCCCAGGACTCTATGTGACCTGCATCCCAGCCTTGACTCAGCAGCCTGCACTGTGACTAACTTCCTGTGACTGGGCTTTCTGATATTGATGTTGATGATGTCCCTGCCAGGATAACTGGTCCAGATTGGCCAGCTGCGAGAATCATTTCAGGTGGGTTTCAGGTAAATCACTTTCTGATCACCAATCCCTTTCTCTTTTATCAAATCTCCTGTGTCTCTTGGGGCCAGGTTAGTGGCACTAACTCACTGAATGCTTTTTGTTTTGAGACGGAATTTCGCTCTTGTTGCACAGGCTGGAGTGCAATGGTGTGATCTCGGCTTACTGCACCCTCTGCCTCCTGGATTCAAGTGATTCTCCTGCCTCAGCCTCCTGAGTAGCTGGGATTACAGACATGCAACATGACCGACTAATTTTGTATTTTTAGTAGAGATGGGGTTTCTCTATGTTGGTCAAGCTGGTCTTGAGCTCCCGACCTCAGGTTATCCACCTGCCTTAGCCTCCCAAAGTGCTGGAATTACAGGCGTGAGCCACTGCACCTGACCTGGATGCTTATGTTTATGAGGCTTTTGGCGGTAGATGAACCTTGCTGGTTTTCCTGCCCTGGCTGTCTCCTCTTGTTTCAGATTTTGTGATAAACTGGAAGACTCAGACCCAGAATTTGACACCAAAGCCTAATGACACATGGGACAGTGCCTGGCCACCAAACCTGCCCTCAGAGTGGGTGTCTGGAGGCAGGAAATAGAAGGATGATGCTAGGTGTTGCACCTTAGGCAACGGAGTGTGCTCTCTCTGTCTAAAGCCATCTGCCCGATACCCATCCCAAATGGGGACTTGGCCATTGGGGCATCCTCCACTATCCCTACGGACTCCACCATCTTTAGTGGGGACTTTGACCCCTGTAAATTCTTGCAGCATATGAAATGCCCAGTGGAAATGTAAAATAATCATGTCATCTTTCACACATTTATGGTATGTTGGCAATGTTTCTAATAGCCACTAAGGGACAAGAGTTTATCTTTCTATCTTACATCTCATAAATCTCTTCCTTTTTTTCATCCCTAGTGTAAATTGTGCTTAGACCAATAACACGTTTAAAATTATGGAGCTTTTCATCACTACGGAGATGCTCTTGCCTGTGATAGGAATGATTGTTACATCTGAAGCTGAGCAAATTTATTTTTACTCTTCGTCTGCATCAGGGTGACCTCTCTGGAAGGTAAGTGAAAGATTTTCACTTAGCTGGGCACAGGCTTTGTTCGAGGCATCTGCTTGTGAGAGCCAGTGTTTAAGGGGGAGGTTTGGGCCTAGGAGAGAGCCAGGCAATCTGTGTCTCTCTTCTTCCTTAGAGTTTCTTTTTCAGACTCCAGGCTGAGAGCGAATCATCTGAGCTCACTCACAGCAGTGAGGAACCTGGGTTGTGTGAATATAGGTCAGTTATTTAACCTGTCTGTGCCTCAGTCTTCTTTGGGGATAATAATAGCTCTATAAGTTCATCATGAGGATCGAAAGCACTAGAACATGTGAAGAGTTCAGCACAGTGCCTGGCGCATAAGAAGCACTTTTAAGTGGCAGCAGCATCATGATCATGACTGTTTCTATCCTCCGGTTTCCGTGTGGCAGCTTTTGCCCTACCAGGTCCCTAGAGCTGCGGGAGGAATCCATGCACCATAAATGTTGCTGCACCTCTGGCTGCAGTGCCGTGAATCTTCATCTCAGTCTCTGCCTCTTGGGCAAGGAATAAGCATGGGAAGAATTGGTAACAAACTGGCCGAAATTCCAGTCCCAGGCATAGATGGAGTCCTCAGACAGTTCTTGCCTCTTCTTTCCACTGCTGACTGCTGTTTCTCACGTAGGTCATCCAGCTGTTCTCACTCTCAGCCTGCCACACCTGCACAGCATCATGGACGGTTGCCAGAGCAGTCTGTAGAGGGCTCTTTCCACCCTCCGCCAAGCACTTGAGCTCCATTGAGTCTTTCTTTCTGCCCACACAGCTCTAGAAGGTCCAGACCCAGGGTGGAAATAACCCCCTTTTCCTAGCTGTAATGAGATGTTTATTAGGCAGTTATTTCTCCCCAGATTTTACCCATATCTAATTGGGGGAGTCATCTTGTCCCCTTTTTTAGAAGTGCAACCTCATCTGCCACTTTCTGCAGTGTTCCTTCGTTCTCCTTGAGGCTAGCTCCTGTTCCCAAATGTGTAGGAGACATCTCTATTCCCATCTCCATCAAACATTGGATTTTTTTGATTGAGGGTTATGTTAAGACATTTTCTTCCCTGCTCCTGATAAGACATGTGCCATATAATCAGGCTGCCCTTAACCAAAGCACTTGCCCTTCTCTCTGGGGGGAAAGGTGAATGCCATGCCCATCTCCCTCTCATCTGACCTCACTGCTTCAAGTTCCTTATTTGCAAACGTTATCAGACATTCATTCATTGTAGAAGCTGAAGAACTGCTTTTGATGGTGTCTGAGTTGGAGCACAGTGAATCTCCCTCTAGGGCTTCAGGGTCTGCTTTCTCTTCTCTGAGTTGTTGAGTAAGCCCTAAGAACAACTTGCATTTTCCTCCCTTAGGCACCAGATCCAGTGTAGAAACTATAGTTCTGTTTTTAAAAATGATGGCATATCGTATGTGTTGACGTTTCTTCCTTATCATTGTTGTCCCACCATTTATCTATCTATCACTCTATCATCTATCGATGGCTTTTTGCTGGCTACACGCTTACATCTGAGCCAGAGTACTTTCACTAAAAAGCAGATGTGCCAAGATATGACTTACCACTGAACAACGGCCTGGTTTTTGCCAGATTCTGTTTGCTCCCAACAAGTGGAACTGGACATCTCTTTGGTAGCAGCATGCAATACAGAAGTGCCTAGAAATGCACAGACAGGGTTATTACTGAAGCTAATATAAGCAATAGAAAAATGCATGGGCAAGGCTCAGACACAGAGGAAACACCTTTGTCTAAGAAAGGTTGGATATGGCTAAGTGTTGATCAATACTTGCAAGATTAAAAAGGATGCCCATCGTTGATTCCTCTCTTTTGCAACCCCATGTCGGGTTGGTCACTGAGTTTTGTTGTCCTTTCTTCACTTTATAACATCTCTTGCATTTCTTTCTTGCTTTTCCTTCCTACTGTACTCCAGCCCTGGTTAGAGTCTTTTTTATCTCAGGTGTGGTACATTGTAATAGCTTTCCAACTGTCTACCTACTGTACCTATTTTCTCTTCAAAAATCACCATAAAACTGCCATTGGATTAATCTTGTAAAAGTACTATTTCTGGCTGGGCATGGTGGCATCCACCTGTAATCTCAGTGTTTTGAGAACATAGTCAAGGCAGGAGGGTAGCTTGAGGCCAGGAGTTTGAGTCCAGCCTGGGAAACATAGTGACCCCCTCTCTAAAAAGAAATAAAAAGCTATCCAGGCATGGTAGTGTAGTCCTACTTACTCAGGAGGTTGAGGTGGGAGGATGGCTTGAGCCTGGGAGTTCCAGGCTGCAGTGAACTATGGTCACACCACTGCATTCCAGCCTGGGTGACAGAGTAAGACCCTGTCTCCAAAAACTAACTAGCTAACTAAATAAATAATGCTTTCTCAAAACTTAGTTACCTGTAGTTCTCCAATTTCCCTCTAAGAAGATAACCACAATTCTTGTTGTATAGCATTAGAAGCTTCATGAAGCAGCTCTCCAATTTACTCATCTTTCCTGTCATGCTTGATTAAACCTCCGCTTCTGCCAAATGGAGAAGTGCCAAACCTCTCCTCATCTAAAATTTTCTTATGCCATTCCAGTTTCTGGATATACCCTTCCTTTTTCTTTTCTGCCTTTCCAAATCTTCCCCCATTCCTTGAGGTTCAGTCAAATCTCATGCCCAGTTTGAAATGACCAGTCTCCTCAGAATACCCTAAGACATTATTTTTAATATAATTAATTTTGAGCACTCAGCAAACACCGTCCCATGACTTTTTCCGTAACGATTTGAGTTGCTGCCTAACTTTCATATGCATACCTCTCATCGTATGTCCTGTGTGGTGAGCTCCTCGGAATACCCTCGTTGATTCATATTCTAACTTCCTTCCAAAGCATCTTGCATGAGCTTACACTAATAAGGCATTCAATAATGCTGGACTTAATTAACAGAAGAAAAAGCAACTTTCAAGACAAACTAGTTAAGCCATTTTCATCATCAGCAAAGTTGACAGGTCCGGAATTTCATTCCTGTGCATGTTGAAGTTGTGCCTGTTGAAATGAGGGAGAGTGTGTTTTTCATAGCATTATATATCTGGAAAAAATCTTGTGAGGTCATCTTGACCAGTTTCTTGGCTCTAAGTCATCAGAGACAAAAAGAGATCTATCATATGCTCAAAGAACCTAGAGAGAAAATTCCTCAGTATATTGGATAATTAAATCTCAGGGTTGTATCAACTCTCTCTATAACAGTTCTCTCCATACACACATAGCTGTCACTCCAGGCCAATGTCCTAAAATTTTAGTGTACTCAAATTTGCTAAACTCCTACAGTGTATGTTTAAAATGTAGACTTCCAGGCCCACTCCAAAGAGTAGCATTCACTCATTCTGGAGTTGGGGGCACATGAATCTGAAATATATAGATTCAATTTATATGTAATATATCTCAGGCAATTCTGATGCAGGTGGTCTGTAAAACACACTGTGAGAGAAAAAATAAGTTGTTCTAATTTAATTTTTTAAAATTTTGGTTTAAGCATATTAATTCCAGGACCATTTCCCATGAACATAAAAAAAAAAACCCAGCTGATTAATAGTTCTTCTTAATGTTTGCATGTCCTTACATACACATTTTTAGCCTCGTGTATATTAAGGTCTCTCTATATTAAGTTGAACTTGATGTTCAACACATTTATTGAGCACCAATGTGCCAGGCATCATAGTTATCAACATGAATGAGTTAAGTACTGAGGTAGATTGATCCTCGTTCTTAGGAAGCTCATAGTTTAGTGGGAAAGTAAAAAACTGTGATAATGATGGTGATGACCTATTAACATTCATCCAAAATTTGTAGACATTATATATGTTTGTGGCAGTCGAGCAGGAGCAGAGAATTGGGGTTTGTTGTTGGTGGCACTAGGCAGAAAGAGTATGTAACTTGCCCCTTGCTCTGGCTCCTGACTCTGTTCCTCTAGGGCTAATGAATGCCATCACCCCCCCACTCCAACAGCTTTCCAAGAGCAATGAGCATTAGTCAGTTGGTCTACTATGCCTTACTGAGCATTTGGAATGATCAGCACTCTGTAAGGCATTTGCAGAGGATGTTGCTCCCTTCCCATGCCCCAGACTTTGCCACAATAGTTCTCCAGTCCTTCCCCATTCATTTGGATCCCTGTGATTTCCCTGCCACCAACACCAAAGGCTGAGTGCCCTCTGCATTCATAAAATATTTAGTGAGTACTCCAATGTGCAAGGCACTTTCCAAATGATGTGATGAATATAACAATGAATGAAACACAGATTCTACTCTTAAGGAACTTACAGTCCAGTGCTGAGATGCATAATGTGCTAGTCACAAAGTAGACATAAGCAAATATACCATGAGATTGCTTTCAGCCAGGAATGGGAGCAAGGGAGCTGAAGGTACAGGAGCATTGTGCAAATGGGAGGTGAATTTGGGATGGAGGTATTGAAGGGCATCTGGTAAAGATGGCCAGCAAGTAGGTAGAGAACGTGTGACTGGAGCTTGGAGGGAGGGAAAGGCAAGGGACACTGGTGTCATATGAATCAGGGCTGGATTCTATTGTCTAAAGAGTGCAGCAGGCAGGAGAAGGGGAATTAAAACACAAGAGAGGTGACTCAGAAACACTGTCTTTTCTAATTATACCTCAATTTAATCACCGAGAGGTTGAATTTGTAGTGTTTGAAAGATGAATTAAAACATTCTGTTTCCTGATGTAACTCAGAAAATACATTTTCATTTTTTCCTTGCCCTTTCTTCGGGGATGGGCTTTGAATATTTCCAGGCAGTTTGACCAGTGTCTCTACGAGACCTACGAAAGAGAGGCTTTCTGTACTAGACTAGTGCCTCTGTGGTTTTGTTTGTTTGTTTGTTTTTTGTTTTTTGTTTTTTTAAATTCAGGAGAAAATGGAAGGAACAACAGATGGAAGAAAGGAAAGACAAAAAGGTCCCTGTTTATGGACACTTCTGTTTGCTGATGATTAAGGAGAAACATCGTGGATTCTGACTGTGACTTGATTTAGGTGAAATGCATTCTTTATAAGGCTGGGCTTGCTCTCAGGGCTTCGAAGGACTCCATGTTGAAGACCTTCTATCTCTGGCATATTAGATTAAAACTGTAGTCTCCAAAACAGTGCCCTACAGTCTGTGCTGTGCTTTCTCTCTCTGCTTGTGTTTCTATATCTTCTCTCCTTGTTTCTGCTATAGAGAATTGGGCTCAATGAGAGTGGCTGCTTGAATAGGAGCAGAGGAAAGCGAGGTGGAGGAAGAAATAGCTATAAGACAATGTATAAGTCAATTCTCACACTGCTATAGAACTACCTGAGACTGGCTAATTTATAAAGAAAAGAGGTTTAATTGACTCACAGTTCCACATGCTATACAGGAGGCATGGCTGAGGAGGCCTCAGGAAACTTACAATCACGGAGGAGTGGGGAAGGGGAAGCAAGAAGCTCCTAGCTGGCAGCAGGAGAGAGAGAGAGAGAGTGAAGAGGGAGGTGCTTCCCGCTTTCAAACAGCCGTATCTTTTGAGACCTCTTTGAGGAGGCAGCACCAGGGAGATGGTGCTAAACTCTTAGAAACCAGCCCAGGATCCAATCACCTCCCACCAGGCCCCTCCTCTAGTACTGAGGATCACAACTCAAGATGAGATCTGGGTGAGGACACAGAGCCAAACCATATCAGAGAATAACACCGAAGTGTTGATTTGAAAATTGTCTTAGAGTAACTGTTTAGGCACAGGCAAATTAAAATCCTGTGCGTAATCCTGTTTGGGTGCATTTGCGTCTCTTTAAATTATCTCATACAGCTGGATGTCGTCCTTGGAGGGGGGCCTAGTGGAGCTCACGGCCAGAGTACCTAGCAGATTTTCAAAGACCTTGTGACTTATGTTTACTTGCTTAGCAATGATGTTCCTGCAAGGATCATGAGACCTTGCCTTCCACAGAGCAATTTAGGACTATCAATGTTACAGAGGCTCCAATCAGCTTGCACAGGTAAGCCAACTAGAATTTGCTGATGCATAGCTAAAAGAAGGGTGAGCATGAGGCCGGGGGCTCTGCATTCCAGATCTGTGCTCACAGACTCTCCCTGAGCCACATTCAGAGCAGCTGTGGATGAGAGGTAAGCTGCTGGCTGCTGAAACACCCCATTTGGTGAAGCAGGCCTTTGTTTGAGATCACACTGGGAGTGAAAGCAGGTTATCATCGCTATACCCAGTGGTCTGACAGAACAAACGGAAGAGCTCGGTGAGGTGAGGAGAGGTGAGAGAGGTGAGGAAAAGATTAGTGAGGCTCAAATGGGATAATTGGAAAAAGCAGGGGCAGGCAGTAAATTATGCCTCTTTTACTTGGCTTAGTTATCATATCACCTGAATGGGTGAAATAGGTCAGCAACCCATGGATGAAAAGCAAACTCAGGAAGGGTCACGGAGGTGAGCTAAGAACTGAGCTCCGAGGACACTTTCGAGAGCCCACAGAAATGGTGTTGCTGGATTTTCATGCTTGGAAAGAGAAACAGGACAGAATAAGTCAACAGAGTCTTCCGTGATTATCTGGAGGGCTTTTTCGTGTTGTTAGAACCTAGACCTGTCAGTAGGAAACAGGTTGAAAAGTCTCACAAATGAAGAGGCAAACAAAGCAAGGGAGTGATCATTGTTTTGTTTTTTTGAGATAGAGTCTTGTGCGGTTGCCCAGGCTGGAGTGCTGTGTTACAGTCACTGCTCACTGCAGCCTCAAACTCTGGCAATTCTTCTGCCTCAGCCTTCTGAGCAGCTGGGGCTACAGGCATGCACCACCATGCCCAGCTAATTTTCAAAATTCTTTTTAGAGGTGGGGTCTCACCATGTTGCCCAGGCTGGTCTCGAACTTCTGGCTTCCAGTGATCATTCCTCCTCAGCCTCCTGAGTTGCTGGGATGACAGGTGCCTGCCACCATGCCTGGAAGGAAGTGGTGGTGAATGTGGGTTGTGGACTGCCGACTTTTGCCTCCCACCCCAACCTGCAACCTTGTTCTGTGACCTTAGGAAGTTACTTTGTCTCTTTCTGCCTTGGTTTCCTCATGGGTGACAGGGAAATAATTATACCTGGACCTTCAAATATGTAAAGCTCTTAGTTCCTAGCAGTTAGAACGCATTCAAAAAGGCTAGCTGAGAAACACTTGAGAGCATGGTTTCAATCCCCTTGAGGTCATTTTGGACAATTACACGGACTTCTTATGGTTGTCACAAGGATAGTGGTTCTACTATCATTTAGTGGGTGGAGGCCAGCAGTGTAACATCCTGTATCCCACATGACTTTCGAGTGTTCCATTACACATCCTGATAGGTGAAAAACTAAACATTATTGGAACTTAGAATGTAATTCGGTTTTTTAAAATTATCATGAGTTCTTTTCGCATTGTTTTAACATACACTGAATTTTGCACAATCATACCCATCAAGAAAATTATACTCTGCTTTGTTTAGAGTGCTGTCAGGAGTTGTTCCCCATTTTAGAAAATCACCTCACCCATGACAAAAACAACAACCTGTTGGAGCTGCGTTTGTAACTATTATGTTCCCAGAGCCTCTATGCATCTGTGAGGCCTCGTGACTTGATCGTAGCCTGGGCATACACACACACACACACACACACACACACACACACACACACACACATTATTTTCTTATAAATAATTCTGGGTCTCTTTTTATCAGTTAGCGCATTTGCTGATTTCTTTTTGAAATGTGTGAGGATGAGTTATGCATATTAATTTTATTGAGGGTATTAAAAGGCCAGTATAAAACAGTTGTTTTTAAAAAGGAGGTGTTAGCTCTGATAGAATTTTGGAGCTAAGCTCAGCATAATCGTAATGGGTGTAGTTCCCAAAAGCTGGTCACTGAGTCAAAGAAATCAGAACCCAAAGAAAGGATGTTTCACTTGCTCTCAATTTGCCTCTGTTTTTGTTTGTTTTTCTTTTTGAGGCAGAGTCTTGCTCTGTCACCCAGGCTAGAGTGCAGTGGCACGATGTTGGCTTACTGCAACTTCTGCCTGCTGGGTTCAAGCATTTTTCCTGCCTCAGCCTCCTGAGTAGCTGGGATTAGAGGTGCCTGCCACTGTGCTTGGCGAATTTTTGTATTTTAGTGGGGATGGGGTTTCAACATCTTGGCCAGGCTAGACTTGAACTCTTGACCTCAGGTGATCTGCCTGCCTCAGCCTCTCAAAGTGCTGGGATTACAGGTGTGAGCCATGGTGCCTGGCCACCTCTGTTTTCTTTTAGCTGGGGATCGAAATGCTTATCTGGTGGTAATAGCATTTTGGTATATTGCTTGTACCTTCCGTTAAAAGAAAAATTTCAGCTGCACTAAAATTAGAAAAGTTTAATTGAGCAATGAACAGTTTGTGAATCAGGCAGCCTCCTGAGCCACTGTAGGCTCAGAGACTCTAGTGCAGCCACATGGTGGAAGAAGATTTATGGACAGAAAAGGGAAAGTGACTTACAGAAAATGGAAGTGAGGTCCAGAAACAGCTGGATTGGTTATAACTCAGCGTTTGCCTTATTTGAACACAGTGTAGACATTTGACCACATCTGATTGATCAAAACTTGGTGATTGGTTTAAGAGTAGACTACAGGTTTTTTACACTTCCATTTAGGCTATGTACAGAGAAATCTTTAGCTTTCGGCTAAACTTGATTGACCACTACCCTCAATGATCTTGAAGTCTAGTTCATGGATTAAGATGTGATCATCTGTTCAGTCTCGAGAGCACACTTAACTTCAAGAGGAAAGACCATCTGCATGTGAACTCTGCTCTCTCCCACTGTGGGAGCTAGATCGCACCAGAATGGCCTCTTTTCCAGGGCTCTGTGGAAAGACTGAGGCAGCCAGGCCTGGAGGACCTACTTTGGCAAAGGTGCCCTCTGCTCTGTCAAGGACTGTCTCCCCAGCTGAACCATGGTCTCAAGGGCTCCTGCTCTCTGCTGGGTAAGCCTGGTACAATTAATTCTGAGACTCAGTCTTTGATTTGATGGCTCTTAAGTTCTGTCGTTTGGGGAGGGAGAGCATCTATTTACTCCCTGACATGGGGAAAAAGGAAAATGGAGCAGTTGCAGAAAAACTTTGTGGTTAAGAATGTCATACCTAGAAGATGATTGTGTTGCCTGATAGCCATTGGGAAGATGGCAAGTAGAGTCAGCTTTGTTGGGGGTGTGAGTCAGCTTGGGCTGCTGTAACAAAAATACCATAGACTGGGTGGCTTATAAACAACAGAAATTTATTTCTCATAGGTCTGGAGGCTGGAAGTAGCAGATCAGAGTGCTAGCATGGTCAGGTTCTGGTGAAGGCCCTTTTCTCTGTTGGTAGCTAAAAAGAGGGCTAAGAGCTCTTTGGGGTCCCCTTTATATAAGGGCACCCCAGAGAGTGAGGTGCTTACACCTTCATTACTAATTATCTCCCAAAGGCTCCATTTCCTAATGCCATCACATTGGGGATTAGGAAGGACCTCAGCATTAAATCTGAGAGGGCACAATCAGTCTCTAACATGGGGATATAGCCTGAGTTCAGTTTCTATTAATGCATTAGAATATATTAGTGGTAAAGGTGTTACAGTCTAGACTGACAAAATCAAGACACAAATCAAGAGCCATTAAATCTTTCAGGATTTAATCTGGGCTGGGGGCGACTGCTTATGCTTATAATTCCAGCACTTTGGGAGGCCGAGGTGGGTGGATCACCTGAGGTTGGGAGTTCAAGACCAGCTGGCCAACATGGAGAAACTCTGTCTCTACTAAAAACACAAAGTTAGCTGGATGTGGTGGTGCATGTCTATAATCCCAGCTACTCGGCAGGTTGAGGCAGGAAAATTTGCTTGAACCTGGGATTTGGAGGTTGTGGTGAGCCGATATTGCACCATTGCACTCAGCCTAAGCAACAAAACAAAACATCTCAAAAAAAAAAAAAAAAAAAAAAAAGATTTAATCTGCAATTAAGCTGTATTCAGAAATGTGCTAGTTCCCAAAGATTGTTTTCTTGTGTCTAGGTACTATAAGAAAATAAAGAGGGAGGAAGGGAAAAAGGGCAAAAGTAAGGGAGGGAGGAAATCTTTGAGAAAAACTATTAATTAGGATTGAGGAAATCTATAAAGTCTCTGCCTGGGGCTGGTTGTATTTTCAAAGTTGTCCATAGCAATCGCTCATCCTACAAGCTCTTCTGCAAAGAGGTGGAAGCTCCCTCCCTTCCCTCTTGAATTGGGCCTATCATGAGAGCAAAACACCACCTTCTGCTGGAAAAGAGAAAAGGATAGAATATTTCTTTTTTTTCTTTTTCTTTTATTTTTTTTTCTCCCCCCTCCCCCGCCCCCCCGCTCCACAAGACGGAGGAGTTTTTGCCCTAGATGGAGTGCAATGGCCCGATGTGGGCTCTCTGCAACCTCCACCTCCCAGGTTCAAGTGATTCTCTTGCCTCAGCTTCCCCGAGTAGCTGGGATTACAGGCAGGCGCCACCACACCCGGCTAATTTTGTACTTCTAGTAGAGACGGGGTTACACCATGTTGGCCAGGCTGGTCTTGAATGCCCGACCTCAGGTGATCCGCCCGCCTCGGCCAGAGAGAACATTTTCAAAACTCAGGACCGTATTTGCCTTACCATTTGCTCACTGGAGAAATATGTCATGGGAGGACAGAAGAAACACAAGGGTGGGTGGGGTGAAGTGGGGTGGGGTGTGGACGGCTGCTGCCACGGAATGCCAGCCCCTAGATGGCAGCAGTGAAGACACTACGCACTTTGATGAAACTACCAGGGCTGAGATCTGTGACACCATATGTACCACAACTACGACATTACTTATAAGACTAGGTTCTTGGACATGATTATTCTGGGTAAAGCACCATAATTATGAGATTTCTTGGCTGTAGCTTTGGTGACAGCAACGAAACCAAACTCCAAACCAACAACCCAATCCGAACCAACCAAATAAAAAAGGACCCCTTGGCGTAGGCGCCAAACTCGGACAGCGTCGTCTCGTAATCACAGCGGGAATGTTTTCCATTTCCTCCCCTGCCAAGACCCCAGCTTGGCCCGTTCACTCGGTTTGGGCAGAGACGGGCCGCCTCGGAGGCGACGGCTGCGGCCCAGGTCCAGGCCCAGGGGAGGGGGCTGCTCACGCGCGCTCCGCCAGCCGGCGACCTTGTTTTTGTAGCAGGCGATTTCGAAGCGCTTCCCGGCGCGCTTCATCCGTACCACGGCCGCATTGGTTAGGCGGATCTGGTTGGTGGGGGTGAAGATCGACATCGCGGCTGTACAGAGACCTAGGAGCCGGCGAACCAGGGTACACCCTCGCCGCCCGGCCTGGGGCCCGCAGCGCCTTGCGGGGACCACCGAGCGGCCTCACCCGCAGTTGCGCGGCGCTGCGCCTCGCTGGCTTCAGGCCAAGGATAGAATATTTCTATGGCGAGAAAGAAGGTTATTTGATACCAAACTCAGACCACACCCACGAGAGCTGGCGTTCAGCTTACAGAAATGGATCTAAGACCAAGTCAAATCAGCAAAGACACTGGCGAGTCAGTGGGAACCACAGTGAGCTAAAGGTGGCCCTGGATGGGAGGCCAAAGGTGCGGGTTGACCGAGGCTGGAGATTTGACCAGAGCGGAGTCTTCAGGAGAAAGGCTGGTATCCCACAGGTTGTGTCAGTGTGGTCAGCACAGTCGTCCCTGGCTTGCGGCCTTTGAACCTGGGCTAGGGATGGATGGGTGCAGGGGCCTGAAGAAACCGCAGAGACAGGAGTGAGACCAGCTTTGCGGGGTTACTCGCAGTGTACGTTCTGGCTCTGTTTCCCTTGGATCTGTTTCTTGCCCTTCCTCTACCCTGTTCTAAATCAAAGGGGTCTGACCCTTGTAGGTTGCTTTTCTAAGATGGGAGGATGATAGGCGCTGACAGGCTGGAGGTGGAGGCAGAGAGGGAGAAATGAGGCCTTCTTCCCCTCCTTCTCAGCTGCACACCTCTCCCCCGCCATGTGTTGCCACACAGGTACACTATGGCTCCAGCCTTCACCCAGTGACACTGAGACTCTGAGGCCTCCTGAGTTCCAGGACCCTCCTCCTCCCTTTCCTCTGCCCTGCGGCAGTATCAGCTTCCTGTCTTTGCAGTCTGGACTCCTCACCACCCCCTGACTGGCCTCTCAGCATCTCCATCCCTTGTGTAATTGATCCCTGCATCGAAGTCCTATTTGGAATTCTCTGATGGTTTCTGTTTCCTGGTTAGATCCTGACTGACACACTGGCCTCGGCAGCTGGTCAGCTCTGATTCCTGGAAGAGAGCTGCTAAGGACCAGCCTGGGAACGCCTTGCTGAGAGAGGTTTGTGGGGAAACAAGCCGACTTCGGGACAGCTGAGTGTGTGGCTTACTGGACCCCATAGTCTCCAGAACTACATGAGCTGTTATCTTAAGGGAGGGACTTTAATGGAGGAATTGATTTGGAATGGGGTGAAGAATTCACTAAAACAGAAGCATCAATGACACCAGAGAGCAGAGACAGCTCAAGTCCACTTGGTTTAGAAATAACCAAGTGTTCTGGTGGGAGCTCATGCATCACTGAATTACTGTGGCGTTCTTGCGCCCCATATGATGTTTGTACCTTGTGTCTGGTTCAAATAGAACAGAGAATAATGGAGTGAGTGCCTCTAATTTAATATTCTTATATTTCCACCACATCAAATTCCCACTAGGACAAATGTATACAAATGAATCATTATGATTTTTTCCCCTTTTGCCCTAGCTGAGCCACTTGGGCCTCTGCTAAGAAATGATGATAAAAGTGATGAAAACAAAGCATCGCATTATAATGTCATTTTAAAAAACAAAAGATTTCCAGGAGATCCTTTGTTGTGTTGGAAGAACACAAGCTGCATGTTTAAATGACTTTTTGTTTTCCCTCTTGGATAATCACAGAGAGTAATGTAACCAAAATAATCTTCGACTGCTACTGAGGTCATCATTTACTTCCTGCTGACATGTTGAGCTGGTCAGAGAGCACAGGATCTCAAAGGGAGTACAGTCCTGGAGACACCAGAGAAGGTGTCATTCAGACTGCTGGTGCTTCCCTCGGAGACAACAGGGGCATCAGGTTTGAATCTGGTTGTTCAAGCTCCCATCCCAATACTGGAGACACAGATGAGGAGCACAGCTGTATCCGAAGCATTGTAGATGACAGTGGGGGAGAGAAATGCCAACTGGGACTGTGTCCTTGGGGGATGCGATTTTTTATACTGTGTAATGAACCTGCAATAGGGAAGAGCATTTCATTGTGGGTTTTACTGCACTAGACAATTCTGACTAGTTGGAATGATACTCATTCCAACTCACAGTCATAAGATGAAGACAGTCGTGGGGAAGCTGCCTGGCTTCCAGTGAAATATACTGGGGAAGAGGATTCAGCATCAAAAGTTGAGAACGGAGAACAGCAGAGTACAATTATAAAGTCCTAGGTCATTTGCTTATTTGTTTTATTCCCTTCACTAGACACAGGGCTGCAACCACACATGATGGGATAGTTTAAAAATGTGGCCCATGCATTCTTTGGCACTCCTCCCATTAAAACGAGGTATTGCCATCTCCTGCTCTTCAATCTGGGGAGAGGGTGGGGGAAGCTTGTGAGTGTTTTTTGACGACCAATAGCGTACAGTGAAAGCGACAAAATGGGACTTCTGGGGCTGGATCATAAAAGGTCATGTAACTTTCACCTTACTAACTGAAATACTGTTTCATAGAGCCCTAAGCTGACATGTAAGGCATCTGACTACCCTGAAGTCACTACGTGGGAAAGGTCACATGGAGGAGCTCCAGCTGACAGTCTCAGCAGAGCCCAGTTTCAAGCCATCCCTGCAAGGTATCAGCCTAGCTGCCAGTCAAGTATCTTTGCATAGCTTCCATCAATGCCTCATGAAATGGAAGACTGACTAGCCAAGCCTTGCCCAATTCCTGACCCACAAAATCATGAGATATAATATAATGGTTGTTATTTTAAGCCACTAAGCACTGGGATGATTTGTTATGGTTGTGCAGTAATGGCTAACTAGAATATATTCCTAAGTAGACAAGTTCCTAGTCTATTCACAAAGGTACTTTTATTCTTTCCTTTTCTTTTCTTTCTTTCTTTCTTTTTTTTTTTTTTAAAGACAGAGTCTTGCTCTGTCACCCAGGCTGGAGTGTAGTGGCACTATCATAGCTCACTGTAACCTTCACCTCCTGGGCACAAGTGAGTCTCCAACCTTAGCCTCCCAAGTAGCTAGGACTACAGGTTCATAACCACCACAACTGCCTAATTTTTAGGTTTTTTTTTTTTTTTTTTTTTTTTTTTTTTTTTGTAGAGATATGGTGTTGCTACCTTTCCCAGGCTGGTCTCCAACTCCTGGCCTCAATTGATCCTCCTGTCTCGTCTCCCAAAGTTCTGGGATTACAGGCATGAGCCACCATGCCCAGACTAGTCACAAATGTATCTTAATAGGTAGAGTTCACTATTTAGTAAGCTTCAATGTCAAATAGCCATCAGCATCTTTTACTGAGTGCCTGCTGCAAGCACCTTTGTTATGGGGATACAAGGTATAAGGTTTAGATTCTGACCTAAAGGAAATGATAAAATAATTATGGGATACCATTTATTGAAGGATTACTATGATTAGGCTAATGATTCTCAAAGTATGGTACCTAATCACATCAGTGTCAACTTGGAATTTGTTGGGGTTATTTATTTTTGATTTATTAATATTTTCTTTTAGAGACAGAGTCTTACTCTGTCACCCAGGCTAGAATGCAGTGGCACAGTCATAGCTCACTGCAGCCTCAACCTTCCAGGCTCAAGGGATCTTCCCACCTTAGCCGCCTTAGTAGTTGGGACTACAGGCATGTACCACCATGCCAGGCTAATTTTCTAATTTTTTTTCCTAGAGATGGAAGGTTCTTACTATGTTGTCCAGGCTGGTCTTGGGATTGGATAGTTTGAATACTTTTAGTGGGCTCTGAGGCATAGGGTCTACCCCTAGTTGCCTGCTACCTGGCCCTGGCAGTAAGTAGGACACAGGACTAGTGACCCAAATGTGAGAGCCCAGAGAAAGGAGGCAATGGCTAGGTATGAGCTTTAGATTGGTTGGTTTGGATAGAAAGGCACATTCACAGACCAGTTGGTTACTATCTCTAGAAACTGGCTAGTTTTGGGAGTGGCAATCTCTCCAGGGTCAGCAAGGTCCCAGATATCAAAGATTTAGAATAAAAAGACCTGTTTAATATAGGTAGATACAATTAGCTGATATTTCAGATGGCAAAGCTGAAATCTTGAGACGTAACCTGCCACAGTCATATCTTCACCAAGGGGGAGGCCTAGATTGAAACCTGAGTCTGCTGGGCCCCCCAAACCATGTGCGTACCAATGTGCTATCCTGCTCTTCATCTAGCTAATTAAACATACGTGTGGGCATCTATAATTGTATAAAAAGATAATTTACAGAGCAAGTGAGGATGCTGAGTAATTTCTACAGAAACTAATTGCACGAAGCAATGAGAAGGAGGAGAGATTGCTTGTAGTGGTCACAGAAGGCTCGTGGAAAAGAGTCACTCAGACTGCTGGTACTCCTACTCAGAGATGATGGATGATGGGCATTGTGTTTACTGGGTGGGTCTTGAAAGTTGGACAGAATGGATCTGGGCAAAACTGGAGAGAGAGGACATTCTGAAAAGATGGGAAATGATGTGATCACAAGGCTTAAAGGCAGTAGTGTGCAAAGTCTGATGAAAACACCAAATGTTAATAGGCTGCTCTGGTTACTTGAAAGTACATTAGTAGGGGAGAGAAGGCGGATGCAGCTGGATGCCACCTACTTTAATGCTCTAAATTCATCAGAAGCAGTGCATGGATGTGAAAAAGGTTTGGCATTGTGGTCTAAATATCAAGAAAGTATCTCCATTTAAAAGTAGTGCCATAATCTAAGTGCCTGAGCTGGAAGAAATGTAGAGTAGGAATCTAGCTGGGAATTTCTAGTTCGACATTTTGTGAGATAGTATGTTAGGCTGGGAATCTGTGACTGTCAGGGAGCACACAGACAATGGAAGATCTTTCCATGAGCGCATCAAAGATTTGGCAAGTGAAATTGATAGGCATGGTTTCATTTAGATGTTTCTGAGTGCCATGCTATGCCAGGCACTGTGCTAGGTGGTAGGGAGTTATACATCATTAGTCATGTTAATCAAACAGGGTCTCTGCCACTGAGGGGCTAACAAAGTAGTGAGCTCACAGTCTCTGCACACTAGAGAAAGCAGAGGTGTCTCTGTAGCCCAGCCTTGGAAAGGTGGAATGAATGGACACCTGTCCATGTGATGAAATTCCAGAACGCCTCCACAAAGATCCTGGCAGCACAAGGTCAACCCTCCTATGGCTTAGTTTGCAAGTTTCCCACTTCTGTGGTGGGAGTCAACCTTGATATCATCACTTTTTTTTTTTTTTTGAGACAGAGTCTTGCTCTGTCACCCAGGCTGAAGTGCAGTGGTGTGATCATGACTCACTGCAGCCTTGACCTCCTGGGCTTCTCCCACCTCAGTCCCCACAAGTAACTGCGATTACAGGTGCTCACCACCATGCCCAGCTACCTTTAAAAAGTTTTTTGTGCAGACCATATCTTACTACGTTGCCTAGGCTTGTCCCAAACTCTTACATGCAAGGAATTTTCCCAGTTTGGCTTCCCAAACTGTCGGGATTACAGGTGTGAGCCACTGCACCCAGCCTGTATCATCACTTTTATACTTTAGTAGGGTCCCGATCACCAAGGGAATTTGATAATGCACTTTACTGGGTCCTAGCCTTCATCAAAGATGCTGGTTCCCTGAGTGATAAAAGAATACCACCTTGAATCCTCACTAACATCTTTAATACCTTTGTTATCAGCTAATAATTGAGCAGCCAGCATTGATAAGAATTTAAGTAGAATGTAAGCTTCAGAAGGGCAGAGGTATTTGTCTGTTTTGTTCACTGCTGTATCCACAGTGTTTGGCCATATTAGGCAGTTAGTAGCTTTTTGTTGAATGAAGCATATTGAAACATAGGTGTGGAGGGTGCAGAGGAGGGGAAAAATTAAGTCGAAAAGATGTGTCGACACGAAGAAAGGAGTACTTTTAATACGGGAAGTGGAAAGACAAGTACAAATTTGGCTTTTCCCAAAGGTCTGTTATATTTGGGTGGGAGAGGAAGAGGAGGAGGGGAAGCCTCAAGTCTTCACTGCTGAACTAAAATTATAAGTTGAATGATGTCTCCTAAACCATTGTTCTAAAAAATGTTCTGATTATGGAAAAATATTCATTCAGTGCCTTTCAAATTCCCTGAAGGTCCCTCTTTTCTTACTGTTTCTAACCTTCCGCCATGTTCGGAGGAAACAAACACCCAGCACTTCCAAGGTACAAGAATTCTCCAACAGGCCCGTGTGCTCATTTTTATAGATGTTCACTGTTAATTCAGGCCCCATCAACAGTGCAGGAATGCCCCTGCACCCCCACAGCTCCTTCCTGAGGAGATGAGCAGGTCAGCTGGAAAGCAATAGAATACAAAGGGAACAGATCTGGAAATGATGAAGGAGAAATATCAGGACCCCCTAACCAAGTTAAATAAACATCTGGACTGAAGGGCTGTATAATCAGGTTTTAAAATATTATTTTCAAAAGGAAGTGATGTTTTACTCAATATCTATTAGGCATTTGGCTTTCAACATTTTTCCCCCTAAATTCACATCCTTAGTTTTAATTCACTTCTCTATTTAGAGATCATCTTTGGAAAGATATTTTTTTCTTTTACACATCTTTTTTTTTTTTTCCTTTCTGATCATTTCTGTATTTGGCCTAATTTTCTCTTTTTGTTTTGGACCAGCAGTGTGTGGGCCTCAACAGGTAGACAGGAAAGCAGCTGGTCTCTTCTAAAGAACCAAGCAGATCACAAAATGTCTGTGAAATGAACATGTCTGCCTAAAGCTTCCCACTCTGACGGGGCTCAGTGCTGAGCTCTGATTTACTCTGGTTAAAAAAAAAAAAAAAAAATCCCCTAATTTCACTGTCAAGATTTTGAGAAGCATTCTCATGGTTTTAAAGAGATTATTGCATAATTTGTACATGTTTAAAGAATTATATTGTTAAATAAATTTAGCTCTCCAGATTCTAAATGACAAAAACAAGTGAAGTTACATCATTTGAATTATGAAGTGATAATGTCTTCCAATTCTGCCCCAATCAAAAGTGTAACAGTTTAAAGCTTATAATAATCATGTTCAAACATATTCAGATTATAATTACTTTTCTTCTGATAATGATAGCCCGTCTGATTGGATGATTACCTATTTGACTTTGATAAGTCTCAGAGGTCAAAAAAGGGATAATTGCAGACATCTGTTTTCTATGGAAAATATAATCTCAGAAAATAGTGTTTAAAGTGACATCTGCAAATATGTGTTTTAGAAAGAAACTCGTTGTACATTTAAAATCATAGGGAAAAGAAGCAATTCCTAAGCTACTATGTATCACGCTGTCTTTGTAAATAGACGTACGAGTTTAACTTACTAGTATTCATGTATGCATAAGTAATTACAAGCAGGCATGATTACATTTTGTACAGGTAGAATTAGAAATAGACATAGATTATGAGAAAGGAATTTGAAAGTGTCTACAGCTTGGACTGATATGGAAGACTTTCTCTTTACTTTTGTTTGTTTTAGTTCAATCTAGGCATATATAGGTGCAACCATTTTCTGGGTAGTTTTTTTATATGGAAATTGGAGCTGAAAGGTCTTTTTTCTTTGATTTCTCCTTGGAGATGACCTTCTCGAATTATGACGACGCTTCTGATGAAGGGAAAAGGTTCCCTCATGGCTGCCATGCTTCTCTATGTAGAAGAGGTGCCAGTTTCTTTCTCAGCAGGTGCATCAGCTTCCCAGCCTCTTAGAGAGATGCCAAGAACCTCTCCCTCCCTTCAGCCAGCAGCTGTGTTCTGCAGCAAAAAGGGAGAACTGTATTTAATATTCCCTTCCGTGCATGATAAGACTTCTTTGGTTTTAATTAATTAACTCAGAATCTTCTCTAATTCATGCAAGACCTGGGTTATCACTTTTGCCAGATTCAGCTTCCTAAAATACAACCTTCACCCTAGCACTTCCCTTCTCAAAAGCCTTCAACTGCTCCTCAGTGTCTAAGGAAGGAATTCCAAGCTTTTCGGCAATTCATGATCTTTCATAATTTGACCTTAACCTATTTTTTCTTAATCTTTTTCTTCTACATAAAACTTTCCTCTTTTGTTAAATCCATCTAATGCTAAAGGGTGTTAATCTTTTTTGCCTCTAGTCTAGATCTTTGGTGATGCTGATACATTCACATGGAATTTTCTTTTCCCTGTCTCTGACAATTAATCTTTTGTTGTGGTGGTTGGTTGATTTTTGCACCTCAGATGCACAGAACTGGATAAAACATAATCATCGGTTCATAACAAACTATTATGATTGGCCTATGCAAGGCTTCTTTCATATTTATCCATACATATGAAGTTTTTACCCAAGTCTACCTTAAATTCTCTCATTTCAACAGGGTCTTTCCCTATATACCCAGAGATAATAATCCTGGTAAGAGGACTCTTTCTGTTTCTGAACTATTACAATGTTTATTATGCAGAATGTAGAGCAGCACTTGCATGAAACATCACATGCTGCCTGGTGCCATAATTGTTTCTGCACATAGCTGCAACAGTTAGTCACGTCCTGCTGTGTTGTGTGTGCCTGGGACTTCCCCACAGTTGTGTAATAGCCTTTACCAAATTGTATTGTTTTATATATTATCTGTATCATCCATCTTCCTCCTAAATCAGTAAGTTTCTTGTGACCAGATTTGATCTTTCATTTGTATTTATCATAAGTGCCAACCACAGTGCCTGACAAGTCATGTTGAGTAAGCAGTTTGTTGCATATTTTGAAAAATTAGATTATAAACTCCTGGGAAGCAATCAGGGAGTCACAGAATTTCGGGCAAGGGATGGACCCTATGACTTATATACCCTTTTAATCTTTTACAGTGCCTAGCAGAGTACTGAGCAGACATAAGAAAGTCCTTAATAAATACGTATTGAGGGACTGATGCTTAAATTCTTTCCAAAAATTAATGAACTGCATATATTAGGGAGGGTAACCAACTTAGCTTCCCCTGAACTGTCTCATTTTTTTTTGTTGTATTTTGCTTTTTGTTGTTGTTGTTTTTTGAGGCAGATTCTTGCTCTGTCTCCCAGGCTGGAGAGCAGTGGCACGATCTTGACTCACTGCAACCTCTGCCTCCCAGGTTCAAGTGATTCTTCCCTCACCCTTTTTTTTTGAGGCGGAGTCTCACTCTGTCACCCAGGCTGGAGTGCATTGGTGTGATCTGAGCTCACTGTAGCCTCTGCCTCCTGGGTTCAAGGGATTCTCCAGTAGCTGGGACTACAGGCATGTGCCACCATGCCCAGCAATTTTTTGTATTTTTAGTAGACACAGGGTTTCACCATGTTGGTCAGGCTGGTCTTGAGCTCCTAACCTCAAGTGATGCACTTGTCTTGGCCTCGCCAAGTGCTGCGATTACAGGCGTGAGCCACCACACCTGGCGAAAGTCTCCCAGGTTTTTTTTTTTTTTTTGGACAGAGTCTCACTTTGTCACCCAGGCCGGAGTGCAGTGGCTCTTTCTCGGCTCACTGTAACCTCCACCTCCAGGGTTCAAGTGATCCTCCCTGCCTCAGCCTCCCAAGTAGCTGGGATTACAGGCACGTGCCACCATGCCCAGCTAATTTTTTTTGTATTTTTAGTAGAGACGGATTTTCAACATGTTGGCCAGGCTGGTCTTGAACTCCTGACCTCAGGTGATCCACACACCTTGGCCTCCAAAAGTGCTGGGATTACAGGCATGAGCCAATGTGCCTGCCCACTCTCCCAGTTTTTTTTTTTTTTTTTTTTGAGATGGAGTCTCACTCTCGTTCATGCTGCCAAAATCTTGGCTCACTGCAACCTCTGCCTCCCAGGTTCAAGTGATTCTTCCCTCACCCTTTTTTTTTGAGGCGGAGTCTCACTCTGTCACCCAGGCTGGAGCGCATTGGTGTGATCTGAGCTCACTGTAGCCTCTGCCTCCTGGGTTCAAGGGATTCTCCAGTAGCTGGGACTACAGGCATGTGCCACCATGCCCAGCAATTTTTTGTATTTTTAGTAGACACAGGGTTTCACCATGTTGGTCAGGCTGGTCTTGAGCTCCTAACCTCAAGTGATGCACTTGTCTTGGCCTCGCCAAGTGCTGCGATTACAGGCGTGAGCCACCACACCTGGCGAAAGTCTCCCAGGTTTTTTTTTTTTTTTGGACAGAGTCTCACTTTGTCACCCAGGCCGGAGTGCAGTGGCTCTTTCTCGGCTCACTGTAACCTCCATCTCCAGGGTTCAAGTGATCCTCCCTGCCTCAGCCTCCCAAGTAGCTGGGATTACAGGCACGTGCCACCATGCCCAGCTAATTTTTTTGTATTTTTAGTAGAGACGGGTTTTCAACATGTTGGCCAGGCTGGTCTTGAACTCCTGACCTCAGGTGATCCACACACCTTGGCCTCCAAAAGTGCTGGGATTACAGGCATGAGCCAATGTGCTTGCCCACTCTCCCAGTTTTCTTTTTTTTTTGAGATGGAGTCTCACTCTGTCGTCCATGCTGCCAAAATCTTGGCTCACTGCAACCTCTGCCTCCCAGGTTCAAGAGATTCTTCTGCCTCAGCCTCCAGAGTAGCTGGGACTACAGGCGCACGCCACCAGGACTGACTAATTTTTGTTTTTTTTTTTTTAGTAGAGACAGGGGTTTCACCATATTAACCAGGCTGGTCTTGAACTCCTGACCTCAAGTGATCTGCCGGCCTCAGCCTTCCCAAGTGCTGGGATTACAGGTGTGAGCCACCGCACCCAGCCCTCACTCTCCCAGTTTTAAAGCAAAAAGTTCCATATCTGGGAGTCCTCTCAGTCCTAGGAAACTGGGACAGTTGGTCAACTTAGAAGTCTCACACACATGCTAGAGGGGTGTAGCTCAGAGGCAGAGCATTGGACTGCAGATCAAGAAGCCTTACGCACATGCCAACAATGTAAATGCTAATATTACTCTCTTTCCTCATGGAGGTCTTTTAAGAATTACTTTTGCAAACTTAAGCTGAATTTCTGCATATATGATAGGGACTAAAAAAAGTTATTGTGAATTAGTCTGAATTTTAGGCTTTTCAGAATTTAATTTAAAAAGATTATATTGTTATTTTCCCCTAGTAAAAATTAGTAAGAGTTTGAAATGCAGCTAGATTTCACTTCTCAGAGTGGGATTTCTCTTTTGTAAGCTTAAAGAGACAGAGCTCAACAAAGACCTAAGCCTATGACTTACTGGCCCAGAGGGAATAGGGTAAGCCTATCACTTTCAGGTAGTGGCCACCAGCAGCAAGGCTGCAGACCCCCCTTCCTCCCCTGTATGAGTCGGGGTTTGGGGGAGCTCTTGTGAATCGCCAAGTCTCTTTTGTGTTAAACCAGCCTCTTTGGGTCCTTTCAGAAACCTTTTATTAAAACTCTAAGAATTTTCCTATTCTCCATGCTATTCCATTTTTATTCCATACCACGTCCATTGTTATTGAGGGAATATTTACTTGCTATTGAAGGAAGTCTTGTGGGATGCATGTCAATAATTTCATCAAGGAGTAACTTATCTTTGTACTTTTGGTGGAAAAGGAAGGGAAAGGTTTCTGTTAAGTAGCTTATGAGCTTTTGAAGAATATTTACAAAGATATTTTTAGAAAGACAGAGATTATTATTTTCCAATTTTTCATTAAAAAACAACATAAAAACAAAGTCTGAAACAACACAAAACAGTAGGGGCATACTCAGAGAATGTGATGGCCATTGATTTCTGTATTAGTCACTTAGCAAATACACACACAGAAGATGCATGTTTGTTTCTAGGGAAAGGCCCAAATGGGAATTATCCTGGATGTAACTCATATGATTAGAGCTTTGTTGGCTCTTTCACTACCAAGGAGAGGAAGAAGGTAAAACAAATGCAAAAATAAAACAAAGGTGGTGAAACTTCTAGCAAAAGCAAATCTTTGCCATAGTGGATTCTGGAACCTTGACACATTTGCAGTTTACACAGTTTACATAATTCGATGTATATTTGCTTCTTCTGGGTTTTCTAGGTAAACTAAGTATAGTTGGTTCACAGTGTTGTCTTAGTCTGCTTCTGTTGCGATAAAAAAAATGCCACAGACTGGGTAATGTATAAACAATAGAAATTTATTTCTTACAGTTCTAGAGGCTGGGAAGTCCAAGGTCAAGGACGTGGACTGAAGATTTGGTTTCTGGTGTAGGCTCACACTCTTCTTCCAAGATGATGTCTTCTTGCTGCATCCTCACATAGTAGGAAAGTGGAAGAGGGAGGCAGCTCTCTGAAGCCTTTGTTTATAAAGGCATTCATCCTTCACAAGGCTGAAATCTTCAAGACTTAGTCACCTCCCAGAGGCCCTACCTTCTAATACTATCACTGTATTGATTAGGTTTCAATGTATACATTTTGGAAAGACATATATATTCAAATCATAGGAGGTGAGATTTCCTTTTATGCCAGAACATTGGCCTCCAGCTGACAATTATCTCCACTCCCTGCCATACCTCCTGTCCTAAAGATCATCATGTTTTGTGTAGAGAGCTGCAGTCATTCCCCTGTATTCACTTTGCACCCCCACCCCATCTGTTCTTTATAATACAAACAGAACCAATCATGTCATCCCCCACTTTCCTCTCATTCTCTGCTTAAATCCTTCCCCAGGTATGAAGTATTCTCAGGTTAAAGACCAAGATCCTTAATATGCTTCTCAAGACCCTGAGTAATTTGGCCCTACTTACCTTTTCACCCCGTCTTGTACCAATCTCTCCCTGTTCTTCTGCCTTTCACCCAGCCTCATCCAGTTCCTCACACTTGCCATGCTGCTGCTCACCACAGGGCCTTTGTACATACTGTTCTTGCCACCTGGAAAATATTCTCTCTCATTCTCCACTTTCTTTAATTCTTCTATTTCTTTAGGGCACAGTTCAAGCTCCTGAGCTCAGGAAAGCCTTCACAGAGACACATCCAGGTCAGGTTCCTTTATGACATATTCTCCTAAGTCCATGAAAGTGGGGACTTTGTTTTTGATTTGTATTTCATCCTCAGTGCTCATCGAAGTGATTGGCACATGGCAGCCACTAGTCAACTGCTTGGAAATTTTTTTAAAGAATTTGTTTCAAGGACTATCCTTGTATACTGGACATGCTAAGTAATAAGCACTGGATTTAGAACATAAGAGGAAAATGTGAACTTTGCTATTCTTGTGACTTTCTGGAAGATGTAACTTATTTGCATTGGTTTCTATGTCTATAACCTAAGAATTAAAGGACCTGCTACCATTAGCTTCATCCCATGAAATGTGCTATTCTCCCGTGATTCAGTGCATTTCACAGTGTAGTAGTTTAAAACTTAGGTGTTGTAACAAAGAGACCTAAAAATGCAGTGCTTACATAAGATAAAACTTTATTTTTCCCTCTCTCTCAGAAAAAAATCCAGGCAAGTATTCTAGGGTGGTTATGTTGGCTCAGCGGTGTCAGCAACCCAGGCTGCTTGTATCTTTTTGCTCTGCTATCCTCAATATGTGGCTTCTCTTGTGAGCCCAAGATGGATGCTCTAGCTTTCAACATAGCAAATATATTTTAGTTATCGGGAAGGGAGAAAATGGAAGGGGAAGGTTTTTAATTTCCCTTTAAGGGCATGAACCGGAAGTTGCACATACTACTTCCAATTTCACTCCCTTGGCAAGAGCTGAATCGTATGGCTACAGTCAGTTGCAAAGCACATTGTGGTGTAATTTTTTTTTGTTGTTGTTAGTTGGTTTTGAGACAGGGTCTAGCTTTGTTTCTCAGGCTGGACTACAGTGGCATGATCTCAGTTCACTGCAGCCTCAAACTCCCTGGGTTCAAGTGATCGTCCTGCCTCAGCCTCCAAAGTCACTGGACTAAAGCCATGCACTAGCATGCCCTGCTAATTCGTTTTCTTTCTTTCTTTCTTTCTTTCTTTTTTTTTTTTTTTTGTAGAGACAGGGTTTTTCCACATTGTCGCAGCTGGTCTTCAACCCCTGGGCTGGAGGAATCCACCCACCTTGGTCTCCCAAAGTGCTGGGGTTACAGGTGGGAGCAACTCCACCTGCCCATGTTTTTTTTACTCACCACTGTGCTTTCCATTAGACTGGGTTTCTTGAGGTCAACAATACTGTCTTGTCCCTCTTTATGCTGTCTCTCCCTTTAGTGCCTGCCTGAGAAGAGCAGTCTCTCAGTCACTGCTTATTTAATGAAATACATCAAACTTGGTATGTGTCTAGAATAACTGTGTTGGCAAGGCAGATGTTTGTTAAATGCCTGCATTTTCATGAACTCCTAGAGAGAGCTAGTTAAGTCTTTTTGACTTGCTCTCTATATATCACCTTATAAAATTCATCATGAAAACACATTGGGCAGATTTTAACTGAGATCCACATATGGGCTTTAGGAAATGTGTTTTTCTGAGGAGACATGTCATGAGATTTTTCAAAGTAATCTGTGATCTGAGAATGTTTAAGAACCCCTAGATACAGATGTGGAGATCTGAGGGCTCCCAATACACTTGCGGAAATTCAGAATGGACAAATAAGGCAAAAGATAGACGGAGGTCAAATTTCACCTATATTATTATAAAAGTTGCTACTCAAGAAATGTGGCTTATAGGTTTTTGACAAGTGGTCTTCCTGATACTGAATACCAGATGTATGCACATTTACTCACTCCACAGCATGGGGTCTGGGCATCCCAGCTCATCTCTCCTTACAGGAGAGAGTCTGTCCTGGAGCAGGCAAGCAGAGTGTGTTCCTTTGGACTACTTGTACCCACAGAAGAAAATGAGAGGAGGAAGAGGCAAGGTGGCACTCACCCAGGTTTTTTCCCCCAGAAGTCCCCATCATATTACGTCACTCTTTCTTCCCTTAAATGAGGGAGAGGTGTGGGAGGAGAGGCCAGGAGTTTCATGCTAATGAGACTCCTTCCACCTGGAAGGACACATCAGATGTGGAGAAGGTTTCTCCCTTAACAGTGAAGACTGAAAAAATGATTTCTTGTAATGAGTCCCTCATAAGCTCCAAAGTCTTCCCCAGCCTCAACATATGGGAAATATTTCTAGTTCTAATATCCATGGCTTACATTTTTGGTTGTTTGGGTTATGTGGGAAGCATGCTTAGGCAGTGTTGTATTTTCTGCTTTTCAGCCTCAGTCTTTGTCATCCTGGGTCCCAGAGAATCTGTCCTGGCTTGCAAGTTCCTTATCCAGCTGGAAGCAGGTGCTGGGCAGCAGGTGGCCTCCACCATATCTCTAACTCAGGACCACCTGGGGCAGGGGGAATGTGAGTTTCACTTGAGCCTTCTCCCTGCCACCTCACCAGCTCACTTAGGAAAAGCAAGAAAAATGGTAAATGGGAGAGTTGGAAATGCAGCCAATCACCAACCAGAGAGCCTCTGGGGACTCAGGGGGTGAGGGGGGACCTGAGCATCTCAGTCTCTGACCTGGGACTCAGGTGGGAGGGGGTACCTGAGCATCTCAGTCTCTGACCTGGGACTCAGCGGGTGAGGAGAACCTTAGCATTTCAGTCTCTGACCTTAGTTATCCCTGTTTGTGGGTGAAAATGCATTTTCCTGTTTGGAGGGCTCTCTAGAATGCATCTCATGTAAATGGTGAGGAAATTGGGTGTCCTATGTGCATATAAATAACACTCTTAATCATCATTGACCAAATAGGCTACACTGCCCTCCTTATGATGTTTTAGGAAAGCAACCAGGGCATTCCCATGACTTTTGGAGGGATTTTCCATGATTCTGTAAATCCTTGAGTAATATTGAAGTTCTGTAATAATACGAAGCTACTTTTGCATTTATTCTAGTCTTAGGTTTGAACATTATAATATTAGTTATTTAAATTTTCATAGAGTCCACGGTTCAGAAGAGTTCTGGGGAAGTCATTTAAATTCATCCTAGTGCAGGTCTCTTGGTGGGGCTGAAACTTGGCTAACAAAGACAGATGGCTTTCTATCTGATTCTGAAAGGTCTCCAGGGGAAGATTCCATAATGAACCACAGTAATCATGAATTGCTAACATGAATGTGCCCCACTTTAAGAAAACCTGACATGTGAAAGCCTATGTGGCAGGATAATTTATTGAGATACTAATCTGTGCTTTGTTCTCTGTAATTTACCTCCCCTGTCTCACCCTCCACCCCCATGAAGGTAGCCAGTTCTGTTTCCCTTCCCATGGAGATGATAGAATTTCCTCCTGCTATATTTCTATTGCCTTATTAGACAGATGCACAGAGAAACAGAATATGCTTGCCCATGTGCTAATCCTAAAGTCTAAATTGAACTCTTCAAGTAACAGTATAAGGAGGTGATGCTCCTTAGAGGATACAGCTTCACTCTGCAGACAGGGGAGAGGTTTGGTCCTGACTCTTCATCGTCAGCTGTGTGTTCTTAGAAAATGGCTTTTATCTCTTTAACCTCTGTTTTATCATCTGTAAAATGAAAGTTTGATTTAATGACATTCAGTTACCTCCCTGCTCTTGATTCTGTGGGATTATCAATCTCTTAAGTTCTGACTACCCAGGACAGCTGTGGAACATTTGCTTAAAGGCTTTGGAGTTGGATGGCCAACTTCAGCAAAGGAAATGGTATATGCAATATTTGTGACATGCTTGTACAAAACATTGGCTCTTTGAAATCACATTTAACTGGGCATCTTATGTGTTATCTGGCAACCCTATTTGGGGTCACCTGCATTTCGGAGATGGAAGGCTGAAGTAGAAGTTGGTTGCTTTTCATTCCCATCAAGACTGGATCCAGTGTTCAGGAAACAGGTTTATATATTTTCTTTCTCTACAAGCATGTCCATTTTATTTTTAAGCTTAGAGAATGGATGTCTTGAAATGAAAACTATCCTAGCACAATTTTCATGAAAATCTTCAAAATAAATATTTAACAGGAAAAACAAATAAATGAGAGCTTCCCATTTTACTAAAGGCCAAATTTCCTATACCTTATAAAAATTGGAGAGCAGACCAATGAACCCTAAGGCAAGAAGAGACCAGCTGCTCAATTGATCAAAATGATAGAAGTTCTTCTACATCACCTCTCCCAGCAAGAGCATGACTGGTGTTACCAGTGGGAGTTATATTTTTCTCCTGTCCTCAACATTTCTATGACACAGGAAAGCAAATACAGTCAAAGTTCTGATTACTTTTTCCTATAACACTACAAACGTTTTAAAAACATGTTCCTCTGAACTCTCCTGTCCTTAATTTTGGAATTGCATTGAATGTCATCACTCTATGATTTAGGGAAATCATCTGTGAATCGAGACAATCTTGATGATACAGGTTGGGCTCCCTGTGATTTCTTGACACACAACAGGTCAGGTTCTAAAACGGAATATGGAAAGAAACATGATTTATATTTTGTTCAATTAGCCTGTATATGACCTTCATGTGAAAGGAACATGGCCTTGGATAAAAAGACTCTCGCTGATTTATCCCATTTTTAATCAAAGTAAGGTACCAACACACGTAGGATGTAGTAATTCACAGTCTCAAGATTAAATGCTGATAAAAATTTGCAGCAGCTTTAGCATCATATATATCCTCACCCATAACAAGGAGGTCACTCTATTAGTGAGCAGGTCTGGGCACAAAATCTGGAAGTCCATTGTCCAGTTTGAATAATGTAGCGGTATCTAAAGCTTTGTGGATAATGACTGACCCTGTAATGTCCTCAGTGCATCTGTACCTGAAGTGAGATTAACATAAGCATGAGCTGCAGGAAATAGGTACCCTTTAAAGATACCTTCAGCTGTGTGTGTGAGAGAGAGTGGGGCTGTGGGGTAGGGGGCAGGCGAGAAGAGAGAGAACTTAAGAGACTGAGTGAAGGCAATTTACTTAACAATGTTCAATTTTCCTAAATGTCAGCTTGATCTCTTTCTTTTCATACTTTACAGTTCAGAAATAGGTTTTATCTGAGTCACAGGAAATACAAAAACAGAAAACAAACAAAACCCCAAACCATCTATTACGCTTAATTTGCTTTGTCAAGAGGTTTTGCTTAACTTGCATTCATAGGAAGGGCAAGTGGAAAGTATTTTGGGGCTACGAAAGTGTGATGAGGCTGGGAAATTCATGGGCACGGTTCAGAACTCTCCTTCTCAGATCCATTTCCAAAACAACTTAACATGCTCATGCATTTTCTGAGGGGCAAGACTGTTCTGCAGCATAGATGAAGTGGTCCAATTTTTGCCTCTGGGAGAAGGAAAAAAATATACAAGCAGATAGGCAACTATTCAAAAGAAATATTTTATAGATGCTTAGCTTTGGTAATGTTCTGACGCCAAGCAAGGGTGGAGAGAGTGGTGCAGAGCTGTGCTCTGAAGCCTGGGTGAGCAGAGGTTGGGCTGAAAGGTGGGGAGAACTTAGATCAGACGTGATGCTGCCTAATGAAGGTTAAGACTTAGCCTGTTACCAGGGAGAAGAAGAAAGAGCCAGTGAATCTGACTACGTAATTGCTATTTCTTTCTTAGAAAAAAAATTGGAAAAAAAGGGAGGAAGGGAAGGACAGGCTTAGACTCTTTGTAGGTTATTTCTGAATAATGGAAATATTTTTAAATTCTTGTTATAATTAATCAAATCTATGTTCTTTGGGAGTAGAAAATAAATGAATGCATCATTAATGGCTTACTGTAAAAGTACAATCATGCAAATTTAAGTCTCCTATTCATTCCAATTGAAAACTCTAATGATAATAGTTAACATCTTGCACTTTCACTGTGTGCCAGCCATTGTGTTAAGAGTTTTCCAT
Source organism: Saimiri boliviensis (assembly GCF_048565385.1). Classification (NCBI taxonomy): domain Eukaryota; kingdom Metazoa; phylum Chordata; class Mammalia; order Primates; family Cebidae; genus Saimiri; species Saimiri boliviensis. The sequence goes on along the minus strand of NC_133451.1, from coordinate 148,911,212 downwards.
GCATTATTTCCCTCACAACAACAGATGAGGAAACTGAGGCCTAGAAAATTGAGGCAAACTCATCATGTCTCAAAGTTTGTGTAAGGAGCAAACAGGAGTTGGGTCCCAAGGTCTTACTCCAAAGTTGTGTTGAATAGCCATCAGGTTGTATTTCTTCTTCTCCCTCCCTGCGACAGACATCCTTGTAATCGGGAGCAGGTTTTTCTTAAGGAGCCAAAAGAGAGAAGAGCTAATTTAGATGATAGGAGAAAAATTGTGGCAGAGCACACTTTTGTCACAAACAGGTCTTTGAAAATTCCAGATGACTGAACTGAAATAAACGGAAGAGAGTGTACTTATTTGACATGGGGTATGGTTTACTGCTGTAGAAAACCTGCAATGGCCAAGGGGCCAGTATTTCGAAGACAAAGACCAATGCAGAGCTGGAAGGACAGGAGTTCTTGCTCACCGTATTCTAGAGTGGGATGGTAAAAAGCTAGGACATTTTGTAAATATCTCTAGAGTGTAATTTTTGTCTTTTGATTATGGAGATGCCAAGAGAAGTAATAAGAAATAGGGCTTTTCACTTTACTTAAGCGAGAATGCAGCATTTCGCTCATAATAAAGGCTAGGTAAGTTAGAAACGTCTTCTCCTTTTCAATGAACCAAGACAATACTAAGCAGTTAGTACAGTGGTCCATGTTTAAGTGACACAGAGGGAAGAGCCCGACAGACCTGGCTTCCATCCATGCATCTCTATGTAGGGAGATCCTCTAATCTCCCAGACTCAGTTTCCTTGTCTGTACTGTGGTGTCAGAATGCTTACATTGCTGGGCTGGGCATAATGGCTCACACCTGTAATCCCAGCACTTTGGGAGGCCGAGGCAGGCAGATCACCTGAGGTCAGGAGTTTGAGACCAGCCTGGCCAACATGGTGAAACCCCATCTCTACTAAAAAATACAAAAATTAGCTGGGTGTGGTGGCAGGCACCTGTATTCCAGGTGCTCAGGAGGCTGAGACAGGAGAATCACTTGAATCTGGGAGGTGGAGGTTGCAGTGAGCCGAGATCATACCACTGTACTCCAGTCTGGGTGACAGAGTGAAACTCCATCTCAAAAAACAAAAAAAGCAAAAAAGAAAAGAATACTTACCTTGCTGGCTTGTTGTGAGGATCAGAGATCACATACAATTGTGGCAGGCATAGAGTAGGTACTTGATAAATCGTAGTTATTACCAGCCCACTGTTTTTACTGGGTGGGTGAAAGCAGGCTAAGCCAAGAAAGGAAAAAATATTAAAGGCTGGGGGAAAAAAAAAAAGCCAGAGGGAGTGATAGGTGGTGGCATCTGGCCTGCATGCCCCACTGTGGCCCCTCCCAAACTCTGTCCTTTTAACGAGCCATATGCAGCTTCCAACAGATGAGATCTGGTGTCTGCGAAGACAAAGCAGAGCCAAAAGGCGATGTAACATGGAATTATAGACTGCATTTCCCTCTAATGAGCCAGCCTGCTCATTTAGAATGCAGTGCTGTTTGGAGCCCAGACTGGGCGGTGTGTGCAGCCGTGTGCCCGCGCTGTTCCTCACGTGCACATGACTGGCTTGAGCGCACGAGCATGACTGCCAATATCACGGTTGGTTAGCTTCTGGCCCAATACTGGGCGGTGTGGTGTGTGTAGGAGGCGGGCGCTGAAGCCGCTGTCAAGGACGACTGCGGGAGTCACGCAGCCTCTAAGCTACTTGGGAAATGACTCTCATCAGCCAGTACTCTCAAGATCTTGCTGAGTACAGAGGTACTTTGGGAGGGAAGTGAGAGAAAAGAGATACTAGCTGTTCCCCCAGAGGGCTCCCTGACTACTCAAGTGGAAGACCACACACACACCAGTAACACACACTACATACACACCTCATGTGCACACACCACACAGACCATGCACATACATATACCACATACCACACATGTGTACACACATGCTACACACATGTAGACACATGCTACACACACATCATGGGCACATGCCACACAGACCATTCACATATAGATACCATACACCACAAATGTTTACACACATGCTACACACACATCACGTACATGTGCCGCAGAGACCATGCACATACATATACCATACACCACACATGTTTACACACATGCTGCACACACATCATGTGTACGTGCCACACAGACCATGCACATACATATACCATGCACCACACGTTTACACACATGCCACACACACATCACATGCATGTACCACACAGACCATGCACATACATATACCATACACCACACATGTTTACACACATGCTGCACACACATCATGTGTATGTGCCACACAGACCATGCACATACATATACCATACACCACACGTTTACACACATGCCACACACACATCACATGCATGTACCACACAGACAATGCACATACATATACCATACACCACACATGTTTACACACATGCTGCACACACATCATGTGTACGTGCCACACAGACCATGCACATACACATACCATACACCACACGTTTACATACATGCTACACACACATCATGTGTACATGCCACACAGACCATGCACATACATATACTGCACATCACACATATGTACACATACACACATAGCAAACATGGACACACAAGTGCATCACACATAGACCACACCATATGTACACCACACACCAAACTCATATGTGTGCACTATATGTACCATATATGTAAACATACATACTCTATACATACACCACTCACATAGACACACCCCATACATACCTACCACACACAGACCACGGACATATGCATGCACACATAAAACACCACATACCACACAACATGTGTGCACACACTACATGCACTACATATATGTTTATGCATATGCATGCCACACAGAGTGCATATATACCACATGAACACATACTGCATGCACCATGCAGGTACATGCACCCCACACTTTACACACATACCCATACATATGCCACATGCAACACACATATACATATCTATATCACACCCATATTCACATATTAACCCCATGCTGTACTCCTGCACCACATACAGCACATGCTTTTACATACAGATACCACATACATATACTACACATGCATACAAATGACCTACACCCACATCACACCTGCATATCCCATGTCCATGCATGTATCACACCCACAATTCTATTCATGCTATGCACATGTAGACAAACACATCACATAATTACAAACCACTTACAGATCACACATATATACATAAATAAATATTACATGTTACACAAATATATATGTCACACTTATAGTACATACTTGTACACACATGCAAATACCACACAAATACCCCACACAAAACACACACATGTACACACATCACACACATAAAAACACACTCCTATACACTACACACATAAGTACACACCACACACACTACACACAAACAAATCCTCCTGTGCACACACACGTATCCATACCACAAACATCTATACACATGTACCAGCCATACCACTCACATATCACACATCACGTACACACACCACATGAATGTTCATACATATCGAGTATATACACACAAAACACCACACAACACACATGTGTATATACCACATATACATACCATACATACACCCCCACACCCTACATACACATATACAAGTTACATACATGTACGCACATGACACACATCACCCTCATGGACATACTCTTGCCACATACTACACGTATTCACACATTACATATAAATACACACATAATACACACATATATAACATACATGTCTATATATTCCTCATACAAAACACCCCCATACCACATACAGACATAGCTCCACCATATATGCATATCACATATACATACACATGCCACACACCACACACCTGATCACACAACACACACAATGCACACACATGCAGAAATCTCTTCCACATCCACACACATGACACACTCACTACTATACAACATGCATGACCTCATACACCATACATAAACACACAGAAGCTAGCAGGCACAAATGTGTCTTGTTGTGTCCCCTTGCAAAAGTGTACTCCTTTGGGGACCAGGACTCTAACATTGCAGAGCACGGAGCTGTGGGGCAGGAAGTACCAATGGAATCAGTAGTCATAGGGAATGATGTTCAGGTGGGTCACTCTGGTGTCCATTCATTGATTCCTGGGTACATGTACTTTTCCCATTCCACAACACCACAAAGGGGCCTCTGACCTAATGCACACACTGCATCCTGGAGAATGACATCCCATCCCCTCTGAGCCAGCATATCGGCTGCCCTTTTAGAATGAGTTTTCAGGATTCCAAGACTGGCTGCTTTTGGATGGTGTGGCAGGTGATAGAATGAGTGTGTCCCGTGGCTCCACCCCCTCATTTCCTTCACTGCGACGTGGGTCTCCTGTCGGATGCTGTATTACTTGAGATGTTGAGACTGTGGATCAGGGATACTGTAAACCCTTGGAGAGTGGTGCTGGCTGAGGCTCTGGGCAGACAGGGAAAATTCATTTGAGATTGGTACCCATACCTGTGAACTGCTGACTGTTTCAGGATGACAGGGGCCCAGTTTAAGTTTGTCACCAAATGGCCCACTGGGCTCCTTAAGAACTAGTGCCACATCAGGGGCACTAGTTCCAACTAGTGCCAATAGGTTGTGCATTCAAAGGCAGCAATATCCAGATCAGCTTTGTCAAGTGGAAGCCAGCAGTTTTGGGTCCATACACAGCCTCCATCTCTGTCCCTGTGGCCATTCCATTCATGCGCTTATCATGCCAGCTTGAAGACAGCCGATAACAGAGACTGGCTAACAGCAGCTGGTTGCATCATTTTGTCTACTTGACTGTTGAGTACCTCTTCTGCGAGGATTAAAAGGAACAGCATTACTTTTAATGGGTATTAAAGTGTGATGCAGCAATCTTGACACTTAATGCCCAGTGCTATATGTCCACTGACGTGCCTCTACCCCAGGACTCCTCACCAATCTTTCAGTATTTTTACTCCCAGACTTCTGGGCAGCCCAGGAGTCTATATACAGTCGTCCCCTTATCTGTAGTTTTCCTTTCCATGGTTTCAGTGACCTACTGTACTGTGCAATAAGATATTTTGAGAGAGAGACCTTGTTCATATAACTTTTATTACAGTATGTTATAACAATTGTTTTATTTTATTATTGGTTATAGTTGTTATTGTTTTATTTTATTATTGGTTATAGTTGTTAATCTCTTACTATGCATAATTTATAAATTCAACTTTATCATATATACATATATTTGTTTATATATATATATATATATATATATATATATATATATATGAGGTTTGGTACCATACCACGGTTTCAGGCATCTCTGGAGGTCTTGGAGTGCATCCCCCGTGGATAAAGTGGACTACTGTATCCTCAGCTCAGGTCACAGAGTGGATGGTCAGGTGCACGGCTCACTGCTCTACCCATTGACAAGTTTCCCTTCTCTACTATCTTTCAAGGTCACCCCCTGAGTATGGCTGTAATATGACTGCCATTCATTTTTGGCTTGCACCCCATATCGACCCACGAGTCTCTATTATAATTTCTGTGTGTTTTCAAGCAGAGACACTCATTACCTTTGTTTCAGCCCCTCTTGTTCAGGAGGCTTGTATCGTCAACGGCCTTGAAAGTTAGAGTTAGTGTCTCCCTCCAGAGCAAAGAGCAGACATGCTTACTGCCCATTATAGAAGATTTGGGTTCCCCAAGCCCAGAGTGTCTTCTGTAATGTAACCCACTGCATGTGAGTCGTCACCTAGCATTTTTTGTATTGCTGTGTAGGAATGAGCGCTCAGGGAACTGGTGTAAGAAAATGCTGATACTCTGGCCGCTGCGATTGTGCTGAGTAATAAAGTTCTTTGTCTCTGACCTTAAATCTTCTGCTAGCAGCCACAGAACAGTGTCAGGATAACTTGTTAGTTTACAGGCAGGGTAAAAGCTCAGACACTTCATGGATCATAAACCAACCTTGGCCTTTCTCCTCTTTCTTCAGCTGGTCACTTGGGACCCTCCTTTGACAAGAGGTAAGAGCTGGGGATAGTGGATGCAACTGTGGAGGGTAACAGGAGGTCTGGGCTCCCTGTACATGCAACTTCTCCCATGCCTTTGGTTCCACTCATTTCCATCTTACAATAGACTATGGCTGAGCCTATGTGACCTCGTGACTTGGCAGTTTCAGAGGAACCTGGATTGAGTAGGGAGTGGTGGCTCACACCTGTATTCCCAGCACTTTGGGAAGCCAAGGTGGACAGATCACCTGAGGCCAGGAGTTCAAGACCAGCCTGGCCAACACAGTGAAACCCTATCTCTACTAAAAATACACACATTAGCCAGGCATGATAGTGTGTGCCTGTAGTCTTAGCTACTCAGAGGCTGAGGCGGGAGAATCACTTGAATCCAGGAGGTGAAGGTTACAGTGAGCTGAGATCGTGTTGCTGCACTCCAGCCTGGGCAAGAGAGTGAGACTCTGTTTCAAAAACAAACAAACAAACCCCAAACCCCAAACCCCAAATCACAAGGGACAGTCTGTATGAGTGGTCACTTGATGCCCCATAGTCCAGCATTCCATCAGAAATGTGCCCAGAAACATGTGGAGCCTTACTCAAAAAGCATATAATATCTTTTGCTAGAGATGGCATAACCTTGTTCCAGAATCCCAGAGGCCTGCATTATTGTTTTCTCACTGACTTGCCATAAACTCCACACTTTATCGTTTTTCTAGTATTGGCTCTCCCAACACAATACTGCCTGCTGGACCTTATGGCTTGAGTGGCAGGGCAGCTTGCTGCACAGCTTGGATCTGCCGCGGAGCCTGTACCTGCTCCTGGGCTTTCTGAAAGCTGGCAGTCTTCTGTGTCACCCAATATTCTTAGATGCAGTATTGGTAGGTATGCAATGTGCTGTCTCCAAAAGAAGCTGAGGAGGCCTATCAGGGGCTGTGCTTCCTTTTTTTGTGATAGGGGATGCCAGACATTTGTCTTTTGCTTTAGAGATTATATCCTGGAGTCCTAAAGACTTCCTGTGGTGGCAGCCACCTGGTTCTTCGTATACCTTACCTTCCGCGGGGCGTGTGTCTTTCCAAGGCCTTTGATGCACAGCAACGTCGTGCGCATCTTGCCCAGTCAGCATGATGTCATCATTGTAATGGATCCATATGTCCTGCAGGATGTCCACAAGGTCTAGGTCTCCTGGGAGTATATTACAGCAGAGGGTGAGTGTGTAAAGCACCAGAACAAAAATGAATTATAATCAATATTGTTTTATTGTCACCAAATCGATGACCATGTACCATGTACCTGAGGCTTATTAATATGTTCTGGGAATAAAATCACATCAGGCACTGCAGCTTTGATCAGGATTACTGCTTGGTTAACTCTGCAGTAGGCAATGGTTATTCTTGAGGAGCCATCTGATTTCTCAACTCTGTCGGGGGATGCTGTGAGGTCTCCAGGGATCAATGCCTGCAGGTCTCCAGCTATCAATGCCAACTCAGACTTTGTGTCTGATCATCCTCAAAATATCTGATGAGTTTCCTTCCCCCCATGTATGTAGTTTATTTAGGAAAGGACTAGAGAAATCATTATAGTTTATGCTTGCCACGAAATTACAATGTCATCCTATCTATGGATCCTGCCCCATTCTTAGGTAAATGGGGCCCAGGTCTGAAAATCTTCTCAGACCTGGGAAACAGGTGACTGATGATGACTGCTTATCAGAAGGACCCCCCTCTGCCTTCTGCTCCTCTGTTCTTGCCTTTTTCTGATTGTAGCAGCATCCTCACTGACTGACCATCTCTGATGCCTCCCATCTTATGTTTAACCACCTTGATCATGCATGCTCAAAATATACTTCCAGGGATACTCTTCTGGTTCTCTATTTTTTATTTTTGAAACAGGGTCTGCCTCTGTCACCCAGGCTGGAGTGCAGTGGTGTGATCTTGGCTCATTGCAAACTTTGCCTCCTAGATTCAAGTGATTCTCATGCCTCAGCCTCCCAAGTAGCTGAGACCACATGTGTGTGTGACCACGCACAGCTAATTTTTATATTTTTAGTAGAGACAGGGTTTTGCCATGTTAGTCAGGGTGGTCTTGAACTCCTGACATCAAGTGGTCTACCCGCCTCAACCTCCCAGAGTGCTGGGATTACAGGCATGAGCCACTGTACCTGGCTGGTACTCTTCTGTTTATTGATGGCTTATGCTAGCTAATTCTCACAATTCTATTGGAATATAATCTCCCTTTTCCTCATCAAACCCAATATATTCCTGACTAGACTATGCTGAAATTTCATCTTATTTATCAGCCTAGCAGCCAGAATAAGAGCTAGGACAACTCCTGAGGGGAGCACCTGTTACTTTGTTGAGGAGGAGACATTGCTGTATCTTTCTGAATTGGAAAAATCCTAGTTCTTATTCTGGGGGAGCCACCTCTGAAAGCTCTGAGGCTTCGGAGGACTCTAAAGCAACAAAGCCCTTGGGAATATTCACCCAGATGTCCCCATCCCAGTTTTTAGGGTCTCATGTTTTCCCAACTAGGACCCTGATTTCATAGGAGATTTGAGTTGGGTTAAGCATCACTGGGGCTTTGCAACTTTAACTATCAGATGCTGAGTTGGCAACTCAGCTGTTTCTGCTCTTCCACTGCAAGAGAAAAGAGGCTTCCTATAAACTACCAGTAAGGCCCTCTGGCTCCCACCCTTGGCTTTTATCTATTTGTCAGCTGCTCTTGGTTTTTCACTATTTCCCTGCAGGACACTTGTATAACTTAGTAGCAGCTAGCAAAATCCACTGTATGTGTAGCTCACATTTGTTACCCCTTATATCTTTCGGATGTCTGAATCATTGCACAAGCAAAGCCATTCTCCCACAACAGAATGTTTTCTCACATGAAATCTTAAACAATTGGGCTGCCACTAGGTGCCTACTCCACATACCACTCAAGATGGGCTCCTCCTTGTCAGGGAGGGCCTGAGTAACCCAGTTGCAAAGACTTACCTTTACTGCCTGTTTCCTCTCATCACTCCTGGTGTCCCCTGTGTCTTCTGAGCAGGGCACACCAAGACAGGATTGGAGGTATAAGCTATTTGTTGAGGAAACTAAAAGAATAAGAGAGGAGCAGGAGTCATCATAGAGTCTTGACACAAAAATGCTGGTCTGACACCTATGAAAGAAGAGAGGGAAAGAAGGATTGGATAGGAAGAAAGAAAGGGTTGCAATGGGTCACAGTGCAGTTTTAGGTAAGTCTAGGCCAGGCCAAGGGGAAGACTCCAAGCCATAGTTGCTGAGTAGAGAATTCCACATCAGGCAGGAATGGATGGGTCAAGTAACCCCACCATTCTCTGTTATTGGCTGGAAGCAATTCCAAAGAACCTCACAGTGGATCCAAAGGTGCAGCAGCTGAGGGCTGTTGATCAGCCATGTTCCTCACAGCAGATCCCCTTAAAAGGAGATCTGAGTGATCCACTTCAATAGCCACTATGGTGAACGAACAATCCCCATGTATAGGATTCATGGAGACAGCCATCAAGAGGAGAATAAAGCAGAGCCAGCATGTAGGTGGTCTCCAGAAAGGAAGGAGAAATTGTCCAGGTAGCAAAAGTTTACGGATAGGGTTCCCAGGAACCAACTTTTGACTTGGCTTTCCCCATTCAGCCATAACTTTTTATTCCTCTGCTAAGTTGGAAAGAAGTTAAAGAAGGCTCTTTGTGTCCAAAGACATTAAAAAACAACAAAGACACTTGTAACCAGGGCCTAAAACGAACACTGGCAGGTATGGTGACTACCATGACATCCAAAGCACCAAGGCATGCTGAGAATGGCAGCCTCAGGGACATCCCAGATGTGTCAGCCCAGGTCACTCACTTGGATTGCCATTTCCCTCCAACTTCCAGTGAGTCTCTCCAATGATGGACAGGAATGTGTGGAAGAAGAATAAGGAAGTATCAATGCCATGGAAAGATATTGAGGTGGGGGCAGTAACCTGAATAATAATTCTCAGCTTACTTCCCGTGGAAGTACCTAATGCCACTGTGGAAATTAAGTGATTCCTGATTTAAGTCATTATTGCTTCAGTGTGTGCCTAAGCATGAAAGTCCCCTGCATGCATGAATGCAATTCTCTATCTAAATACCCAACTCATTGCCAGAAACAAATGGGCCCTAGAGAGTTTGTCTGGGTACAAACAATTGTACCCAGTTGACCAGCCTACAAAATTCTACTCAAAGACTTGGAGGAAATGAGTCCAAATATTGACAGCAGAAAGTTTTAGTGGATTGTGCTTTGTTTTTTGGGCTAGTGGAGACCATAGGATCATTCTCCTGGCCAGGTGTGGTGGCTCATGCCTGTAATCCCAGCATTTTGGGAGGCTGAGGTGGGCAGATCACGAGGTCAGAAGATCGAGACCATTCTGGCTAACACGTGAAGTCCTGTCTCTACTAAAAATACAAAAAGTTAGCCAGGAGTGGTGGCACATGCCTGTAGTCCCAGCTACTTGGGAGGCTGAGTGAGGCAGGAGAATTGCTTGAACCTGGGAGGTGGAGGTTGCAGTGAGCAAGATTGCTCCACTGTACTCCAGCCTGGTGACAGAGTGTGACTTTGTCTCAAAAAAAAAAAAAAAAAAAAAAAGTATCATTATCCTCTTTAGGCCCACATTGGACTACTATGTTTCAAGTTCTAGGTTCATGGGATTTCAAGATTAAAAAGGACCACACAAACCATACCACCCAAATGACCTTAAATGTTGACGACACTGTCATGGAGAGGTACAGACCTGTGATAACATCACATTTGCTTCCCTTTCTGCTGACCCGGAAACAGCTAAAATTAGCTACTGGCCCATGCCCTGGCTCTCATAACTATTTCTTGTCCAGGGTTTTCTGTGTCCAAATGTCTGGATCCTGTGATTTGTTTTTCCCAATTGTGTGTAAGTGTAGTTACCATAATAAATTTGAAATCAAACACCATATCAGCAATCAGCTGGTATACAGCTTAGGAAATAGCCGCATACCAGTTAAATAAAGCACAGTTAGGAAGCAGATCTTCTGTCAAGTAACCATGCAATTAATTTCAAAGTAAAAAATAATTGGATTATCTGTGCCATGGCTTTCTTCATTAGTGCCGATAATTGGGAGATTTTTGTAGTATATTTCCTTCCTTCTTGAAGAAAATGCTTATGATATAATGATGGGGATCCCTTTCCTTCAGGTTTATACTTGGTGGGAGTTTGTAGGAGCTTACATCTGATATCTTTAGTCTATAGGTAAAAGTAAAATACCAGAAAAGGAACCATGGTTACCTGGACCATGGGGAAAAAAAAATCTCAGAAGGCCCTCAGCACACCCCACCGCTCTGCGTGAACGTGACCGCTGTCGTACTTGTCCAGGTGGCAGTTGGAGCCACGCAGGTAAGTTTCTTTTCTTTCTTTCTTTCTTTTTTTTTTTTTTGAGACAGAGTCTCGCTCTGTCGCCCAGGCTGCAGTGCAGTGGCACGATCTTGGCTCACTGCAACCTCCACCTCCTGGGTTCAAGCAATTCTTCTGCCTCAGCCTCCTGAGTAGCTGGGATTACAGGTGCACACCACCACTGGCGAACTTTTGTATTTTTAGTAAAGACGGTGTTTCACCATATTGACCAGGTTAGTCTTGAACTCCTGATCTCATGATCCACCTGCCTTGGCCTCCCAAAGTGCTGGGACTACAAGCATGAGCCACCGCAGCCAGCTAGGACAGTTTCTTAAGTACGGTCACAAGACTGCCTGCATGAAAATCATCTGGAGCTTATAAAACTGCAGATGCCTAGGTCCCTGCCACAGACCTATTTACTCAGGATCTGTGGGATCCAGGCCCAGGAATCTGTATTTTTAAAAGTTTCCTGGGTGATTCTTATGAGAATGAAGATTTCAGACTCACTGCTCCGGGCACATTGTCACAGGGTCGATCCACATGCCTAGGTGTGAATCATTATCTGGTTGTGACAGGCACACCACAGAGGGGTCTTCACAACCCCCACTGGCATTAATATTCACAAGCATCAAATCCAAAATGGATTTAATGAGCATGTTCTTTGTGAGAGATGCTGTTTGGAAACTCCAAACCAGCAATGGGCAAAATCTCTGAAGGCAGAAAGCCTGAAAATAAGCCACAATTTACGTTTTCAGAACTGGTAAGGGTGAAGCGTCTGTCTTTTCTAGTTGGATGTGCTGAATAAGAACCATGCAAAACAAATACAGTTCCCCAGGGGCGCTGTGCATGATTTATTTCCAGATTTAATGAATGGCCACGTGCCTGGGTTAGTGGAAAATAACCCACAGACTGACTCATCCCTGAAAAGTGCAGTGGAAAACCTTCTCTTGCTGATGCCATTGAAGGACGCTGACCCATTTCCACGTCCTAATCTCCTGGTAAACCGGGTGACATGGCGGGTAGATGAGGTACGTAAGCTGCCTGCCTTGCCTCTGAGAGCACAGTTTCTCGACATCCCCTGAAATGTCTATTGATCTGAGCATGTAGCTGATGTCAACACTGATTGTCTGAAGAGAGGCTACTCAATATCACAAGGTCACGACAAGAAAAAAAACCCCTAAAAATTCACTATCCCTGAACACAAAGGACTAGGCATTGTTTTCTTCTTTCTTAATAGTATCTTTCTGTAGCTGCTGAGTGACTCTCTCCTGTCACTGCCCTTGCTGTGGGATTTAGCTCTTACATTCGCTTTTATTTACCTATTTCTCCCCTGGCTTAACTTTTCAGATTCATGTCACAGCGAACACCTGCTTTACATGCTCTGTCCCTGCTGCAGCCTCATGGCACAAAAGGCTGATTTAACTCCTTAACAGAAAGCTCTAATTTCACAAGCCCTGGGACTTCTCTGAATCATATTTTCTGCCCTAAGTTAGGAGCAGCATCTCTCTCCTGAAATAATGTTTATCGCGGCTTAATTGATTGAATCGGCACCTGCCTCGCAGATGTACTGTTGGGCTTCATGAATTTGTGGGTGTTTGCAAGGTTCCTGGAGATGTGCGAAGGCAAAGTGCTGGAAAGGAGAGCAGTCTGGTGACTGTGGCATTTGGAGGGAGGTTGGGGAGGGGAACTGTTGTCAGTATCTGCTCCTGGAGCCCTCACAGCACTTAGAGATGAGTCACACAAAGCACTGCACCTCCCCAGGAAGGGCGACCACCTCGAGGAGAAGCAGGTAGTTTTTCACAACACAGAATTAGTTCTATCCTTCTCTCAGGCTATTCCTACTCACAATTATGAGGTAGACAAAGTTGGTGTTCAGAGCTACCACTCTCTTCATTTTTTGCATAGTATTTGGTCCTTTGATTCATACATTCTCTCCTGCCCTCCCACACCCCTTCTTCCTCTCCATCCTCTTTCTCCCTCCTTCCCTTGTATAGGAAAAACATTTCCTGCCTGCATCCTGCTGTCAAAAACATAGGATAAACTGATTTATTAATACATCAAGGAATAAGTGACTAATAAGGTGAACATCCCTCAATAGTACGTGTATGATGAGAGGAAAATGTTAAATCAAAGGAAAAAAAAAAACACTGTGATGGTGGAAATTCAAACACCAGCCTAGAAGTGCGGGAGACAGTTACGGGGAGGGAGGCTCTCCATTGTTCCTGAAATTACAAGACTCGTTAACATCCTTCTTGCCTTTTCTTTAAGGTTAATAGAAACCCCTGTTTCTTGGAGCACATGTCACAGGTATCAATTTCATTCCACATATTCAGATGTGTCTGAAATATAATTCTTTGTTTTCCTTTTTTTTTTTTTTAAAGACTCCATTCCTCTGAGGTTGTAGAAATTTAATTTAAATTAATTTAGCTTCTCTCCCCACCCTCCCCAGCCCCTTTCCTTGGGGCTGCATTTGCATTTGGAGGTTTAGGCAGTGCCAGGTATTGGGAGGGGACATCTGGTTCTCGGGATCGTTCGCCATTCATGCTGGCCTCCCCAGAGGTGTCCACCTTGCCATCTGGTCTTCAGTTATTGGTTCGCCAGGTGGCTGCTGAGTCATCCCTGGTTCCTGACCACGGGCTCTTTGCATCTAACTGTCTCTCTCTCAGTTACTCCCAGGACTCTCCTGGGCACAAAGGTATTATCTGTTTCTGCCACACAATTCTGGGCCTCAGAAATCTCCAAGAGATTGTCCAAAGGCCTTCCTCATTTCTTTGCCACTCATGTGGATCATACCAGTGCTCCACACTAAGGTGGCACACAGCACAGCATTATTCTGTGGGATCATGTTGCTTTCCTGGTCTCCAGCTGTGAACGTGCATGCAAGTTCCTTATGACTGCAGGCAGAACCAACCAAGGTGGGTAAGGATGACATTTGTCATTTCTCCCCATGCCTGTGCCAGGCCAAGCCCCTGAAAGGAGGCTCTGGAATGTTTCTTAGGGACCCACCAGCCTCTGAACTCCTGGTGGCTTTCTTCCAACTCCCTTCCTTCCAACTCCTCTTTTCTCTAATTTTTGCTGTGTTATCCTTTCCTTGAAGCCAAAAATGTGAAGTGACTGAAAAGAGGGATGACCCAAGGGATGAAAGATAAAAGGTGGGCAAGAACCGATTTTTTAAAATTTTAATTAATAAGTTAATTCATTCTTCTTCTTCTCTGAGACAGGGCTTTACTCTGCCACCCAGGCTGGAGTGCAGTGGCACAATCATGACTCACTGCTGCCTCATCCTCCTGGGCCTAAGTGATCCTCTCACTTCAGCCTCCTGAGTAGCTGAGACCACAGGCGCACATTGAAACGCCTGGCTAATTTTTTCTATTTATTTTGTAGAGACAGGGTCTCACTATGTTGTCCAGGCTGGTCTCAAACTCCTAGCCTCGAGCAGTTTTCTCACCTCAGCCTCCCAAAGCTCCAGGATTACAGGCATGAGCCACCATGTCCAGCTTTTAAAAAATTTTTTAATTTTTGTGGGTACATAGTAGGTGTGTATATTTATGGGTTACATGAGAAATTTTGATGCAGGCATGCAATGCATAATAATCAAGCAATTGATTTTATTTAAAAAAATCCAGCAAACTTAAGATCACTGTGTTAGTTATGGTGGGGGATGTAAAGCGCGGTAAAGCATAGGCCCTGCCTGTGAGAAACATTCACACAAATGTGGTGCTAAGTGCCAAATCAGAAGTCATATGAATTCATAAAGAAAAACAATCACTTCAGAATTACCCTCACACTTTGCCATTCTTTTCTTTCTTCAGATTTCTTCTTATATTTTTATTATTTTTTTTATTTTCAGATTTTTTCTTTTAAAGAATTGGGACTTTTCAGCTACTAGCGGGGAATTTCTTAAAGTTAGAAGCTAAATAGATCACGGGTCAGAGTCTACATCAATAAATGTTACTATAGCTCAAATCTGTGATTAAACTAGAAATATCAAAGCTTTCCCATGGAATTTACTTACTTTGAGCAGTACTGGATACAAATGAATTCTAAGACAACTGGAGGATTTGTACACCCCTCCCCACTTAGAATTGTAACGTCATTTGCCTTTTTGTCATGTATGAGTCTTTATTTCTAATATTAAAAATTTAGAGCAGTAGTCACACAATTTGGGGACTGATGTGGCAGGCAATGGTTGTCGTAGTGAGGGTGGGCAGGGCTGGCTGCTACGATCACAGCCCAGCGCCTCAGTGCCTTAGCACGACGAGGCTTATTCCCCGCCCACTTCACAGTCCTTTGCTCCCCATAGTCACCTGTGGCCCACCCTCTGCCTTTAATGGATGGCTGCCAGGGTCACCCTGGGTATGAACACTGAGTCCACTAATGGGGCAACAGCATATGCAAAATCACATCACCGTCTTACAGGCCCAGCATTGAGGTAATACACATTGTTCCTTCTCATTTTCAGTGACCGGAATTCAGTCACATGGTTGG
Organism: Saimiri boliviensis; assembly: GCF_048565385.1. Lineage (NCBI taxonomy): Eukaryota > Metazoa > Chordata > Mammalia > Primates > Cebidae > Saimiri > Saimiri boliviensis. Next base: position 148,895,352 of record NC_133451.1, on the reverse strand, counting down.
CTTGAAGGGAGCTGGGAAATCTCATTAGCTGTGGGTCCCGGAGACAAAGGCAGCAGGTTTGATGAGCACATGGCATCATCTCCGCTATATTTGTGAGCAAAATTCTCTAATTGCATAAGGTTCCCAGTGATTAAAGCTTTGCTAGCAAAGAACCAGAATTGTCTCATATCATAAAGATTGCTGGAGTGTCGGGGAGACATAGAGCTTCCCTCTGGTCTTCCTTACTTCCTTGTTCCCCTTCCTGATCTCAGTCTGCCCTCCTCAGGAGGATGGATCGGCAAGGCTAGACCCTGCATCTGCACACTCATGGGCAGCCTTACAGGATTCTTTAGAAAGCTGAGGCTATAGCAGTCACAGCTGGGCTTCTCCCCAGGTACTCCCCAGTGCCTGGCCGGTGCTGATGACAGCATGTGAGTCATTAGAACTGAAGAAAGCCAGCTTCATCACTGGAAGTTGGCAGATTCTCAGAACAGCACTGGAGAGAAAGCTGGGTGGCTCTGCTGGCCATGTGGGGTGAGGAAGGAACTAAAACCTCTTGCTAGGATGGATGGAGGGCTGTCTGTGCCAGGAGGGTTCTGATGGAAAGTGTTTGGTCTCTCTTGTATTGTTCAAGCCAAGCCCAGGCCCAGGAAAGCATTCACTTTGTTGACTGAAAGGGAATCCTTCTGAGACAGAAAATGTCAACAGTGCTGGTGGGAATTCTGCATCTGCTCTTTAATGTCTAAGCAGCTTTAAGGAAATGGATTAACCTGGTGGTTTCAGATGAAATATTATTTCCTGCCTTCAAGTACAACATGTGTATATGCAAGGCAGCCTTCTTCTGGAACGAGTCTCAAGACAGAGGGCTGGCACCTCCTCAATGGCAGGGACATTGTAACCAGTGCGGGGTGCAGGGGCTCAGCTCGCTCCCTGTGCTCGCCAAAGATGTAACTGGGGATGGAAGCAGAGCTGCGGGGGGCGTCCCAAAGACACCTCCAGTTCTCCCATCCCACGTTTTCCCTGATGTGCCCAGGTCCTTGGCCTCTCTTGCCCCAAGAGAGGGGAAGAATGGGGGAAGGGGCCCAGGAGGTAAGGTGAGCTTACCGTTTGAATAATATCGCGGACCCAAAGAGTTTAGCAGAGAGCGATTTATTAGGCAGAGAGAGAGAGAGAAAGAGAAAGAAAGAAGAAGAGAGAACTCCCATACTGCTCTGGGAGGGGACACAAGGGAGGAATCTGCACAGGTAAGGAGCAGTGGGTTTTTAACCCTTAACTTATTCCCGCCCCATTCATATTCTCGTCCAATGAGAGGAGTTCTTTCAAACTTCTGCTGGCGTGATTGATCTTTGACTCTGATACTGGATTGGCTATTTGGCCTGCAATAGAGCCCCTCTCCTCCCAGAGCTTTTCCCCAGCTTTTTTTTTTTTTTTTTTTTTTTTTTTGAGACAGCGTCTCACTCTGTCACCAGGCGCCAGGCTGGAGTGCATTGGCACGACCTCAGCTCACTACAACCTCCGCCTCCCGGGTTCAAGCAATTCTCCTGCCTCATCCTCACCAGTAGGTGCACACCACCAGACCTGGCTAATTTTTTTTGTATTTTTAGTAGAGACGGGGTTTCACCATGTTGGCTAGGATGGTCTTGATCTCTTGACCTCGTGATCCACCCACCTCGGCCTCCCAAAGTCCTGGGATTACAGGCATGAGCCACTGCGCCCGGCCTTCCCCTGCTTTTTGAGCAAAGGAGCAGCTCTGGATTTTCCACCTAGCCCCGGCCTGGGAAAGTCAAAGAACTCCAGGCTCCCGGATGGGGGCGTGGATGGAGGCGTGGCACTGGGAAGCTCCTGCCTTTCAAACCATGCCCCTCCTGGACCCACAGTCTCAATACGGATATCCATGGATTAAGTGTGAGGAGCTGGTTGCTTTAACCAGCCATCTTCTTACATCACACATGCCTCAAAAATCAGAAGCCCAAGGAAGGGACCTTTCCCTCAACAAGCCAAGCTTATAACAAAGAAGCTAAGGTAGTCAGCTCAGGGTCCTGGGAGAAAGGCAGTGGTCACTCAAGAGTGGGAGTGGTAGATGGAGAGTGATGGACAGCTAACCTAGGATTTCAGACGGAGGCATGGCTGAAGTCCCAGGAGAGGAGGATGAGCATCTGAAGTGGAATGTACAAATGAAGGAAATATGTTGTGCTTTCAGTTTTACTTCTAGTAAGTTCTAAACCAGTAAGGGGTTAGATTTTCCATCCCAGGGTCTTTCAGCAAAAAAAAAAAAAAAAAAAAAAAAAAAAAAAAAAAAAAAAAAAAATCTGTCTTCAATTGATCTCTGTGGAATCAGGAGGAATGGGGTATATGAAATTTGAAAGTCCCTTCCTTCTGACACTGATATTTATCAGCTGTACAAACATTAATTCCAACACACTCTCCACTACTACATATAACTCATAACCCTTTTATTCACCATAGAGTGTCGGGTTCTTAATCTCAGCATTCACCCCAGAGACGGCAGTAGTACCAGATGCTGGCTCCAGAGATTCATGCTGAGGTGTCTTCAAGAACGCTGTCAGCAACATTTCTGCTAGATTGAGGTCAGGATCCTGAAAGCTTTCTCCTGGTAAGATTCTTGATCAGTCCTGCCTGGCTTAGAAAATCAAATGAGAGCCTGGGTCTCAGCTGTGAAGTTACAAACAGTTACAGTTGAACATGCACATTTTCAAAGTTTATGTCTTCCACACACTGTTTCCCTGCTATGGAATTATATAATCATTTTTTCCTGAGGATTTACATTTCTTCTTCAATATTGCTATTACTGTTTGTTTTTTGGAGACAAGTTCTCACCCTGTTGCTTAGGCTGGAGTCCAGGTGTGCAATCTCGGTTCATTGCAGCCTTGCCCTCCCAGGCCCAAGCAATCCTCCCATCTTTGTCACTCAAACGTAGCTGGGACTACAGGTGTGTGCCATCACACTAATTTTGTATTTCTTGTAGAGAAAGGGTTTCACCATGTTACCCAGGTTGGTCTCAAACTCCTGGGCTCAAGTAATTGGCCTGCCGGGGCCACACAAAGTGTGGGATTACAGGCGTAAGCGGGATTACAGGAGTAAGCCACAGCGCCCAGCCAGGATTTTATTTTCTAGAAAGAAGCCTAATTGCCAAAAGCACAAGGAACATGCATTTGGTTTCTCACATAATAATTTGAGTCAGCTTTTTTTTTTCAGATTATAAAACTGTGAGATAAGGTCATTGCATCGCCTGCCCACAGAAAGTCAAGGGGGGTCTTTGTTTTTTCATTTTTCATACCCTTAACAATGATTTGTAGCTGAAGACATACTATGGACCCAGGGATAAATTACACAGAGAAGATGAGCCTTGTTGCAAAAAAGCATTCAGGATATGCTGATTTGAGATTCTTGCCTTTGAAGAAGAGTTGAAGGAATTGAAGAAATGGTCAGGAATTATGGATTTGATTTTTGGATGAACACTGAACCAGCGTTAAGACTTGGTAGAGTTAGTTGACAATCTGAGGATTTCATTCTCCCATTCATACATGGAACTTTAGGTAAAATGTGCTAAAAATAAGCCAGATACTATTTCTAGTCCTGAAGTCATCCTGAATAGTATCTTCAGAATGGATGTCATTCTCAATGATAATCAGGTGATTTGCTAAGATTAGAAGAGGAAATAAATCAGCTAAACAATGCTTATGTCATTCACAAGAGACCAAAGTGAATATCAAGAACATTATCAAGGTAGGTGTTCCTATCCATGTATAGTATTGTAAGCCAGTCACAAAAGTAGATTGTAGACGCAGTTACCCAGATACATTGAATATTTAAATGTATCCTTATTTGACTGTGCAATCACACATCCAAATGTAGTCGAGGGAGGTTTCTTTTGTAAGAAAAAAAAGTAAATGAAATGCTCAAAGATGACATTAGCTCAATTTTATGTTTGAAAATTTAATTGCACCCAAGTGAGAAAATAAAAAATTAAAGTTCTCACTGCAACAACAGTGGAACCTGCTAACAGGGAGAGACTGTGCTACACATGCTGGAACTACATGGGATGTGGGTCCGGAAACCTAGACCAGAGAATTGGCAGCAAATGTATTATTGCCCTTCACCTAGAGTTTAAAAAAAAAAAGAAAAGAAAAAAAGAAAAAGCTTTCTCTAGAAGAAAAGGCTCATGCAAAGAGCCTTTATCTTGAGAGTTACACCCAGGAATACATCTTGGATGGCACCAACTGAAGGGTTTACAGAAAAAAAAATTACTATCGTTGAGTGTCCTGCTACTGGCTAGATGCATGTGTTAATGTTACCTACAAATAATTTTATCTTTCTTTATCTCCTACCTCTGGTCTACCAAGACAACCCCATCAATTTAAAAAGATGAGACGATGGCTATGTGAGCGTGAGAAAGTGGGACCTCAGGCGTTGTGGCCGCGCTGCCAACGTTGCTTGGTTATTGGAGCTCAGGGGTGACTAGAGAAGCCCCTGACCGTGGTGACACTCAACACTTTTCAGTGCCTGTGGCTAGGATTCTGATCTCTCTCTTTCCTTTATAGCCATCTGGAGCCTTGGGAATGTCTGGCATAGCTTTTCCACAGCCAAATTAGCCTAGAAAAGCTTAGGTTCCTGTGTTCTTTTTCTTTTTCGAGACAGAGTTTCGCTCTTGTCAAGGCTGAAGTGCAAGGGCGTGATCTCGGCTCACTGCAACCTCTGCCTCCCAAGTTCAAGCGATTCTCCTGCCTCAGCCTCCCAAGTAGCTGGGATTACAGGCATGCACCACCATGCCTGGCTAATTTTGTATTTTCAGTAGAGACTTGGTTTCTACTCAGCCTCCCAAAGTGTTGAGAATACAAGCGTGAGCCACCGCACCTGGCCCCTCTGTCCTTCCTAGAGAAAGTTCTTCTGAATTCCTTAGTTCAGTTGGAGCTAAGGTAACAGTACTGGGAACTCCTACTTCCTTTGGGAAATGCCTGTGCAAATGAAGGTAAAGGAAAATGAAGCTCAGTACAGTGGAACAGAGTTCGAGGACTGTTCACTTAGAATTGCTCTGATGTGGCTTAGTCCCTTCCTACTATTTTCTGTTGCACACTTTAGGGATATAGGTAATAATGGAAACAAGCATCGCTAGTGCTACGTCAGTTACCTACATGCAGATTTGCTCATTTAATCATTTATTCAACAAAGTCTAATGGAAAGTCTATTATTGTGCTGTGCTAGCGCCTCTTTGGGATATTCAAAGATGATTAAGACATGCTCCATACCCTAAAGGGGGTTCATTGTGTCATTTGAGAGATGACACACATACAACTATCCATCACATCAGCTGGAAGTGAAGACTGGTGTGGGAAAAACCTAAGCACCATGCATTTCAGATTTGAGGGGAGGCTTCAGAAAAGAAGTGATACTTGAGCTAAGCCTGGAAAGGGAAGCATAGGGCACTGGGCATGGATAGCTACAAGATGCTGGTGACAGGATGACAATAGATCAAGAGCAAAAACGGAGTTTTGTTGTTGTTGTTGTTTTGTTTTGCAGGGAGTGGAAGGGGGGGTAGCAAGTGGGAGGTCGGGGAGAGATATGGAGATAATGCCACTGATTCTGGACATGTTGATTTTGAAATTCTAGTTAGAAATCCTGGTAGGGCTTTCCTGCAGGCTAAACAAAACAAAACAAACCAAACCACAAAAATAAAAGACAGCCGAGTTTTGAGAAATTTTAAACTTGGGATCATACATTGGCACAAAGAGGCCTGTTGAAATATTGGATGTTGCCTAGGAACTGGGGCTAAGTGCTACAGTGAAGCAATTAACACTCTAAGCAACAGATACTAATGTCTTCATTAGTTGTAGGCAGCTGTATACCAGCACACAAGGAAAACCTCAGCCTGTTCTCTGCAGACCTGCTGGGAAAGCTCAGAACTAGGGGGAGACTCTTAGCTAGATTTGAGCAGGAGGGCTGTTCTTTGTGAAGGGGATAATATTAGGGGCATTTTGGTGCAGTGTTCCCTATGACTAGAAACTGATTTGTTCCTTTAAATAAGCAAACCAACCAACCAATAACCCTAATGCTGCCCTTTCTTCCTGTTCCAGAACTGTTTTGAGGTTGACATCGTAAGTACCCCTTTTCTCCTTTTGCTATCTGGTGGACCCCATCTTCTGAGAATGATGTAGACATGTGTTCTAGCCCTTCTGTGATTTGTCCACTGCTGTGCTATTATAAGCATTATTGATCACACAATCCATTAGGGCACCATTCACCATAAATAATTTATCTCTTCAGGCATGAGCTTGTCTCTGCCACAGATGCCATCAGCAAGAATCCCCTTCAGGAGGTTTGTACTGGAGGAAAAACAACTGCATTGCAGATATAGTTTAAGCACACAAGGCCCAGGGAGAAATGAAAATAATGACTGAGCAAACCCCGTGCCTGGAGATTGCATTCTACTGGGGATGTTCTGTCCAGGACAGAACAGGTCTGAGGGGTTTCACACTGGCATTTCTCCTACAGAAAGCATGCTGTCTTGACAAATAGGTATACACCTAGTCTTTCTAGCTAAGGAAGTTTGTTTAGGCGGTATGTCAATATTTGTTGGACATACTAGAATAGTTCTAGATGTTACAATTGCTGAGAACTGGAGGGACAGAGGAAAGGGCAGGGACATACAGCAAAAGAAACAGCAGACATCGTTTCATATCTGTATGGACCTTAAAATTCTATTGGCCAAATAGGAAAGTGCTTATAATCAAAACTGCAAATAAATAAATAAACAAAAGAATGCAGGAGGATTTGAGCTCAGATTGCACTTATAACTTGCTGACAGGCTGTATAACAATAACAGTGCTCAGATTTTAGGCTTTAAGTGGGTTTGTTAAGGAGGAAGAGCCATGTAGCCATATAGACAGAGGTAAGTAAGGGAGAGGTGGTCATAGGAGAGGAGGATGGGTATGCCAAAGTTTGCAACTGGGAGCTCACGAATCATGGAAGCCAGCAAACAGATTTCAGCTGGGGCAGAGATTCCATGGTATAAAGCCAGAGAGTGACAAGTCAGCATGGTGGAAGGGAGCTGCTTTTTTATGGCCTTCCCACATGACAGTCGAGTCAGGAGAACCTTTTGTAGGTAGAGAAGACCTGGGGAAAATTCACCTTTTCTCCCATTTTTAATCCTTCTTTCTTGGGCTTCCTGGGACTTTGCTTCTATTGTAGGGTCTTGCAAAGAAAAAATCATCATTAAGCTCACTTATAATACTCAGTCCTAGAGATGAAGTCTTATGCTGACTGTATTAGTCTGTACTCATGCTGCTACCAAAAACACACCTGAGACTGGATAATTTACAAAGGGAAGAGGTTTAACTGACTCACAGTTCCATGTGGCTGGGGAGGCCTCACAATGATGGTGGAAGATGAATGAGGAGCAAAGTCACGTCTTACATGGGGGCAGGCAAGAGAGCTTGTGCAGGGGAACTCCCCTCTAAACAACCATCAGATCTCATGAACACTGTCATGAGAAAAGCACAGGAAAGACCCACCCTCTTTGATTCAATTTCCTCCTACTGGGTTCCTCCCATGATACGTGGGAATTAGGGAAGCTACAATTCAAGATGAGATTTGGTGGGGACACAGTCAAACCATATCTGTACTCCTCTGAGTAAGTTAGAATGGAGATAAGAAAACAGCCTAAATCAGGCTGTTAAATAAAGGAAATGAATAGGGGAATCAGCTACAAATGGGTTAAACAGGAGATGCTGAGGCAGAGATTAGCAATGTCAAGAACTAGAGGTATCAAGGAGATGCACCTGGTCCATCCAGAAAACACTGGAGGCCTGGTGTGACCACAGGGGAAATGTGGACACTACCAGAGACACCCCCAAACAGAGAGAGAGAGGGGGGCAGGAATACTACCACTTCTTTCTTTCCTCTGCCCTCTAATTCCTGCTAGGACTTCCTTTTGGCCTAACATAACTGGAAGCCAGCTGGTCAGGACCCCTAGGAAGTGTAGTTGGTAGGTACGAACAGGAAAAGGTGGGAAACGACTGACATCCCCTTATGTAGTATTTGTAGATGATTCTCAAAGAGAAGCAATATTTGTCTCCAGTAAATAATGGTGGAATTAGGCATGAAGTGAGGCCATATTTGAAAGCAAGATTTTTTTTAGTGACTGCTGTGGTCTGAATGTTTGTGTCCTCCCAAATACATATGTTGAAGCCTAGTCTCCAACATGGTGCAATCAAGAGATGGGGCTGTGAGAGGTGATCACTGGAGTCTGTGCTTTTATACAAGAGGCCCAAGAGATATTGTTCTTATTTTCCATCATGAGAGGATGCAGCAAGAAGGGGCCATCTATGAAGCAGAGAGTGAGCCCTCACCAGACACCAAATCTGTTGGTGCCTTGATCTTGGACTTCTCAGCTTCCAGAACTGTTACTTATAAATTTCTGTTGCTTATAATTATCCAGTTTAAAGTATCTTCTTACAGCAGTCTAAGACAGTGACTCTGCAATTACACTACTCAGTCCTCTGCTGATGTTCTGGTAGAGCATACTCTGCTAAAATCAGAGTAGTTCTGTAGGTAGGGAGTTGCCCAGATCTCCCTTGAGGAGTCTAAGGTTCCTTCCACCATGATTGACCAAAGTTTAGCTCAGTGAGGAATCAGCAATCACTTGTCTTGACCCAGGAATACAAGAGCTAGGGACTAGTTAAAGCTCAGGAAGTGCTTATCAAAGTCTATGGCTTCTGCTTCTCTAACTCAGTCCTAGAGATGAAGTCTTATGGTCTAGAAAAGTCTACAGCCTCCCTTTCCTTACAAAGGTCCTCTACTGTTGTTTATAAGCCCCTCTTGTTCCTCAGGGATCTTGCACATCCCAGAGGAACAATCTTGGCCTGTCTGAGTCTCTTAGATTTGATCTGAGTAACAGACTCAACCACATACGAGTTATATCAGGGGGACTCTCTGCCAAAGCATTCCAAGGCCAGAAGGACACTCCTGGATACTGGATCTCTCACAGAAATCCTGTCTCCAAAGAGATGCTACTTTGTAACCTTTAGGGGTTGTACACCTTTACATCAAATATTTCAAAATTATTTCAAATGGTGGTCATGACAAGAGGTGATAATAAGAGGACAGGGAGATTCTATTTCATTTTATCCCAAGAAGCTAATGTTGATGTATATTGCATTGTTTTAATATAGTTCACTTAATATGCTTGATCAACCACAGGGAGATGGACTTTATGGAGACATGATTCCTACTTTTATGCCAATTTAGTCAGGGCTAAGAAGAGGATGTCAGGTATTTGCTGGTGGTAGAGGCTGTGATAAGTTCAGGAATGTGCAGGCAGATCACTGCTTTCAGAGAGGGGGGATATGATGACTGTGCTATTCATCTGTTTAGTGCTATTGCCTCAAATTGCTAGTTCTTAAACAGAGCTTGACAAAATAAGCTTGTTGTTAGGCCAGGCTGCTAATTGTGCTAGTAATTAAAAATTGGCAGTGCTGAGATTGGCCCACATTCCCTACCTCAAAACCTTCCAAGTCAGCGTTTGCCTTTCACAATGAGCAAAACACCTGCTCTGTTTCCTCCACTCATTTTCTAGGACCTTCAAATGCCACTCAGTTGATGCTTTCACAGAGCCTGGGAGGATTTCTGGTGCTTCATTCAGAAAGATTGTATGTGTGCTGGAGAAAGCAGGACTATATATAGCCAGGGCCGAGCAGAGGGTGACCTCTATGAATGCTCCAAGGAGCCAAGGGCACGACTGTGCTCATGGCCTCAGATCACCCTCCTGCCAAGATTCTTTGATGACACCAAGTTTTGTTAAGATTTTCTGGCTCTGGGAGCCCAAGTGTCGATTCTTGGAGGTTGAGAGCCACGTGGCAGCCTGCAGCTTGCTGGCTTGTCTGTGCATGCATGCTCATGCACTCACATCCACTCAGAGTTGATGCGTCATCCTCCTATATTTATGCAGTTGCTGTTTCAGTGGCTCTGTGAAGTGTCTGGAGAAAAGCAAAACTGCCTCTTCCTGCTATGCAAGCTGTCTGAGCTCCAGAGACAGGCTCTACTGTCTCATTCTTTGTGTGTGGAGAAGCAGCATACAGCGATGGTTCCCAGAGTGCCTGGGTCACTGATGAGACTCCCTCTTTTCTCCCCCAGCCAGTCTAGAGCTTACATTTCAGGAGCAGGCAGCTTTGGTGCTCTAGCCATGGCCCCAGTGTCCTTGCCCACATCCAGTTAAGTCTAATTGAGAGGGCCAGGATGTGAGTAGAATAAACATCCAGATTCGGAGTTGGAGATGGCCAAAGCCCTGGGGTAAGACAAAGTGGGAGCAATAGCTGCAGTAAGGAATGAGTATCTGGAAAGATATTGAGCATAAGAACTGAAAGGGATTACTGATACCATTTTCCCAAGACAGCTGCATTACAGGTGAAGAAACTGAGGCCAAGTAGGTGAAGAGTAACACAGCACCAGTGCTGATCCTGAAGTGATGCACTGTTAATTCCAGGGCAGTGACTTTCCATGTTCCTGTGCCCAGCAGCTGGAGCCTCGCCTCACAGCTGACCATTCTCCAGCAAACATTTTGCAGAATGGAAGACCCAAAGACAACATGCTGAAGACCAACCATGAGTCTCCATCAGGGGATCCCACTGATAGGTGACAGGAAGTGTGCTGGAGAAGTGACTGCATTCAGGTCTCTGGCTTCTGCTGGGCCCCCTTCTAACAGCCTTGTCACCATTCTGTTGCTAAGGCATTGTCAAGTCCTGCACTCTGGCCACCTCCTAGGCACACGCTTTTAGAATCACCACTTTATACTTTGTGGACAAGCACAGTACCCACAGAATGACTCACTCTACAAAGATTCAAATAGATATATCCAAATAAATCTGGGCTTCTTTGTCATTCCTTAAAGGCTATGACCTCATGATAACATATGCAAGAGAAAAACAAATACCATTCCAAATTCTTGAAGAATGATTAATATATTGAAGCTTTCCTTGAGTAAGAGTAAAAAAGAGTTACTCAGAAGTGCCTATCCAAACTTGCAATAAATCTGCTTCTCCATTCCTCTCTCTCCCAAACCCCATAGCTCACGGCAGCTACTGAAATTTCTCTTCTCTGTGTTTCAAAGTCTCCAGCCTAGGCTGCCTCTCTTGACACACCCTCCTTCCCTCTCTCTTGCTATCCTTGCTGAGTTCTAGATGTTTTTGTTGCCTCCTTAAGGTGGCTCTATGACCTTTCCTATGTAGATCAAATAAACCTCTCTTTACTTTCTCCCAGTTATCTTTTCTACCCATTTATCTGACCAGCACACCAAAGGCATCCAAATGCATAGGAACTGAGTAAGTGGAACAACAGTCTTCCCTAAAATACAGGGAAGTGGATGATTGTAAATTCTTACACTTTGCATTTTTAAAAAATCTTTGTCACGTGAAAATCCAAATCTGATTGATCTTCAACCAGTTGTACTTGGTTGGGTTGCTCCATTATGAATTCCTACAGTGCTGGAAGTGATGCAATATTAATTAAAGGCTCTTTAAAGATGATGGCTCTTTATTTTAGGCTACTGCCACCTCTCTGCCAGGTGAAGTCACCAGCTTCCCCCCTTGACAGCACTCTTCTTAGGATGTTGTGGGTGCATTACCAGCTGCCTGTTGCCAGTGGGATTGGTATCTCTCTCTCTCTCTCTCTCTTTTTTTTTTAAACAAGGTTATGATTAAATCTTAAACAAATTCCAAAGAACAATAAACCCTTCAGGAACTTTCACTCTATGTGCAATGTGTCTGTAAAGCAGCCACCAGTAGGCTTAGAGCATATGACATAATTCTTTGCATTGGAGGGAATCTTCCTTCTCCCTCTTGTGTTCCTGCTTTAGACCATATGATAAGAGTTTTAATTCCTTTGAAAGCATTGAGAGAAGAAGCTTCAGCCCCTCTCAGCCCTGTTCACTTTTCCCTGAGGGAATAGTAGTGATTTAACTGTTCAGTGAAGTGGGGGACTTTCTCCAGGCTCATGGCAAACTCCGCTCTCCTGTCCCCACTTCTTCGGATCTCCCCCTGAGGGTGAGTGTGTTGCTTACCTTCTGTCTTGTGGGTGGCAGTCATGATGGGGTCAGGACCCAGCTCTGCTTCTAGGGCCAGGTCTCAAACCCTAGCTCTCATTTTGTTACAATGTATGGACAAAGCAGATGCAGATGATGCAGCTGTTTTGCTCTGTGTGTGTGCCCTGCAAAGCCAACCCTTCCTTAAGTGAGATACCAAGTTTTAGACCTGGGGAAAAACATTAGAGGGTCTGACTGTGCCACAGTTAAGTCCTACTCTTCAATCCAATTCGTCCTTAATGAAACAGGTTTTCAGCTGGGCCTGGTACTGCACATCTGTAGTTCTAACTACTAACTACTTGGGAGGTCTAAAGTGGGAGGATCACTTGAGCCCAGGAGCTCAAGGCTGAAGTGAGCTATGATTGTGCCAGAGTGGATCACCATCTCTTAAAAAAAAAAAAAAAAAAAAAACTCAGATTTTTTTTGAACCTTCACTTGTCTGATTTCTCCAACTGTTTCTCAGTAGCACTTCAGAAACTGTATTATCTGCATTCAATTAACAAACTAATATTCAACTACCAATGCTGTAAATACCCCTAGTGAGGGGGTACATTAACTCATAACCCCTTATGTTGAGTGAATCTATGTCATGTAATTAGCATTTTCCAATCATCTACCATGAGTGAGTTTAAAACCAAGAAAAACAGCAGGGTCATCCTAGATGAATTCTTAGGATACTATCAAGGGTGTAGATGCAGACTCCACACCCCATGATCCAACTTACAGTATATTTTTATCTCAGTGTCTGGCAGACTAGGAAACTAGCCTCTTCCTCCTGGTGAGCCTGGATGTGTGTTGATATGAGCCCAGTGCTGTGGGTAAGGGGGTGCCATGGGGTCAGGCTGCTTGAGTTCATCTTTTCTCTACTCCAACTGTAAGACCTTGGGCTACTTACTTAAATTCTTTTGGTCTTACATTTCTTACCTGGGAAAATGAGACAATATTTAGTAGGATCATTGTGAGGAATAAAATGAAAGAACTGTGTAAAGATCCTTGAACAATGTCTGGCAGTTAGTCGGCACTCAGTAAATGTCAGTGATTATTATGAATAGTAAGAAAATATTTTTCTGCCACCCAACAATTTTCCTTAAGGATGCATCTTTAGAATGTGTCAATAGGAAAGTATGCTGTACTTTAAAAATAATTTTGTTTTGCAGACATTTTAGAACAAACACTTTAAGTGAGAAACAGCTATATTGCTTTCTGGAAAATATGAATTGGGATTTACTTGTCAAGAAACAGAAATACTACTTCTATTGCTTTCCCCATTTATACCATCTCCGGAAACATTTCTTAGCTGCTTTTACCCAAAGACACATGTCAGACCTAAGATCTAGTGACAATTGCCTCTGGAAGGTCTCAACATGGGCTTCTCAGTGAAGGCATTTCTAATTTTGAAATGAGATGTGTGGTTCAAAAGCTCTATGCTTTCCAACAAGTGGATGATTGATAAGACTTTCTTGTTCACTGATCAAGCTTGGTAAAAAGGAAAAACAGGAACTAAAAATACCCTTTGTGTTTGAACTGGGGGCACTAAAAGTATAAGAAGACATTTATTTATTTATTTTTGAGACAAGTCTAGCTTTGCTACAAAGACTGGAGTGCAGTGGTGCCATCATAGCTCACTGTAACGTTGAACTCCTGGGCTCAAGTAATTCATCTGCCTTGGTCTCTAGGAGATAGGACTATAGGTGTGCACCACCATGCCTGGCTAATTAAAATAATTTTCTTTTTTTTTGTAGAGCTAAGGTCTTGGCATGTTGCATAAGCTGATCTCAAACTCCTGACCTCAAGTGATCCTCCTGCCTCACTTGGCCTGCTAAAGTCCTGGGATTACAGGCATGAGCCATCATGCCTCATCCACATAATTATATATTTAATTGGTAGTTTGAAGTAAAATTATCCTTAAATCTAGATATTTTTGTTGTCACTTGTCATAAGTTTGTAATTGTTGCCACAACATGAATAGAATGCCTTTTTGCTGAATTTTTTTGAAATCCACATTCTGGCCATTATTACCACCTAGGAATTTCCTGTGAAATTGAGATGACATTTTACATGTTAACTAAGTAAACTCTCTAAGTTCTACTGTGAACTTAGGCTACTGGAAACAAAACCCAGAAATTCTTGCAGTTATTTCTGCTTTCTGTCCTATCACATACTTTCCTTGAGCCCATATGAAACACAGAGCCAGCTCCAAGTTTGAGTGAGAGAAACATACAGAAAATAAAAAAAATTTAGTGACCCCAAATTTTATTTTTTTTCTCATTTTTACACCATCTTTACTAGTGATTCCAGTTCTATTTTCCAAATATACATAGAAAGATGGTTTGGGGCTGCTGCAAAAATTCTCTAAAACTTTCAAAATAAAGTTAATGCTGGAGAAATTTAAAATTCAAAAAAAAAAAAATAGTAAAATAACAGTTCTTGTTAAAGCTTGGAGATTTGAGAGGTTAGAAAAGTACTTATCCCATTCTTACAATGAGAAAAAAGCCAGATAAACTACAAAATGAACAATTTTGTAGTTTGAACCTAATACCAAAATCAACAAATTTGTATTCTCAAACCTATGAGAGAACTGATGTTATAGGCAAACAACTATCTTAAAACCAAGAGAAACACAAGGGTCTGCAGGGAGAAACAGTATTCAAGCATACACTCACCTAGAACAGATGCTGCCAAATGCCATAAAAAACTGGTAAGAAGATTATGCTAGAAATGCTTAAAGAATTGCTAAAGGCAAAGTGTGAGCTAGTGTCAGAGCAACTCCAAGGAGTTGGGTAAAATGAAGCTGAGACCTGCTGGGCTACATTCCCAGATGGTCTGGCATTCTAAGTAACAGGATGAGATAGGAGGTCTGCACAAGACACAGGTCATAAAGACCTTGCTGATAAAACAGATGCAGTAAAGAAACCAGCTAAAACCCACCCAAACCAAGATGGCCACAAGAGTAACCTCTGCTGGTCCTCACTGCCACTTTCACCAGCACCATGACAGTTTACAAATGCCGTGGCAACCTCAGGAAGTTACCCTATGTAGTCTAAAAAGGGGAGGCATGAATAATCCACCCCTTGTTTAGCATATAATCAGAAATAACCTTAAAAATGGGCAACAAGCAGCCCTTGGGGCTGCTCTGTCTACGGAATAGCCATTCTTTTATTTCTTTACTTCTTAATAAATGTGCTTTCACTTCACTGTGTGAACTCACCCTAAATTATTTCTTGCACAAGATCCAAGAACCCTCTCTTGGGGTCTGGATCAGGACCTGTTTGTAGTAACACCACTATGACAGTGTGAAGTCCCAGGTGCTGTAGACATAGAAGGGTTCACACTCTCTTACAGTTTTTCCTTCCAAGAACAACAGGCGCTCACAGAGTAGATCAAGGAGAAGCCTCAGAAAATGTCCCCCAAAGTGCCAGCTGGAGAAGGGGAACAGCAGCCACTGCCCAAACACCACCCTCATATATTCCCTTTATCTTCCCCACCTAAGGAAGCTTTAATCTACAAAGGGAAATTGGTCAAAATTGTACCCCTCGAAACTAACTGCAGCTAGGAGAGGAGAACAGGAGGGAAAAGAAGTTTCACTTTGGGAGAGGGGCAGGAATATTTGATAGGCAAGCACTACAGCTTGAAAAGTTGCAAGATCCACTAAAACTCAGGTTTTCAATTTCGGCTAAGACTGAAGCTTCATAAAACATAAGAGCCGGGTGTGGTGGCTCATGCCTATAATCTCAGCACTTCGGGAGGCCGAAGCGGGAGTATCAGAGGTCAGAAATTCGAGACCAGCCTGGCCAACATGGTGAAACCTCATCTCTACTAAAAATATAAAAAATAACTGGGCATAATGGTGCGTGCCTAGAATCCCAGCTACTCGGAGGCTGAGGCAGGAAAATTACTTGAGCCCAGGAGGCAGAGGTTGCAGTAAGCTGAGATGATCATGCCATTGCACTCCAGCCTGGGCAACAAGAGTGAAACTCAGTCTCAAAACAAACAAACAAACAAACAAACAAACAAACAAAAACGGAACATAAGAGGTCTCTCCTCTCCCTCTCTCAGCCTCCATGCTAATAAGAGTTGCAGTAGAATATGGTTTGGAGAACTACATACAGACTCTCTGGAGGGCAGTGCAAAGGGGAGACTCAAAACCAAGAGAAGAGACAGAAACAAATATCACTAGAGTAGTTTAAAGCTTCTGGAGCCCTGAGGGTAACCACAGCAATAGCAAACTTCCAGTCCAACTCTGGACTAAATTAACACAAATTCCCACATTAAAGTTCTAGTAGAAGGAAAGGCATATTCAGTTCCAAGCAAACAAATATTTACATAGTATCTACTGCCCTATATAACATATTTACCTTTCATCAAAAAATCACATGGTTAAAAAAAAAATCACATGGTACACAAAAAGGCAAGAAGAAACACAGCTTGGAAAGGCAAAGTAATCATCAGAACCAGCCTTACAACCATGTTGGATTTATCAGACAGGGAATTTTAAATAACTATGCCACATATATTAAAAACTAATGGAAAAAGTAGACAGCATGCAAGATCAGATAGATAGTTTCAGCAGAGAGAAACAACAAGAAAAAAATCAACTAAAAATGTTAGACATAAAAAACACAATAGCAGATATAAAAACACCTTTGATGGAGTTATCAGTAGACTTGATATAGTCAAGGAAATAATTAATGAAGTGGAATATAGGTCAATAAAATTTACTTAAACTGAAACACAAGGAGAAAGGAGTGGGAAAAATAGAACAAAGTGTCCAACAGCTATGGGACAATATTAGACAGTCTAACATATATATATATATATATATATATATATATATATATATATATATAATTTGAAATCCCAGAATAAGAATAAAAAATGGATAGAAGAAATGTTTAAGAAATAATTATTGACAATTTTCCAATTACTGACAGACATTCTTATGGTCTGAATGTATCCCCCTCAAAGTAACGTGTTAAAAACTCACTTAATTCAACAGTGCTGGGAGGTGGGTCTTAATGGGAGGTGTGTTTAGATTATGAGGGCTCTCCCTTCATGAAAGGATTAATGCTGCTATAGAAAGGGCTTGCAAGAGTGGGTTTGCTCCCTTCCACGTCCTGCCATGTGAAGATGCAGCAAGGAGGCCCTCACCAGTTGCTAGCACCTTGATCTTGGACTTGCCAGTCTCCAGACTAAGACAGAAATTCGTACCGGAGGAGTAAGGTATTGCTATAATAAATACCTACAAATGTGGAAGCAACTTTGGAACTGGGTAATGAGCAGAGGCTGAAACAGTTTTGGAGTGAATGCTGGAAAAAGTCTGTATTGCCATGACAATACACTAAGAGCATTGAGGGCAATTGTGATGAAGGCTCAGAAGAAGAAGAGAGGTGTAGAAAAAGCCCCAGTCTTCTTAGAGATTACTCAAGTGGTCATGACCAGAATGCTGGTAGAAATATAGACAGTAAAGGCCATTCCGATGAGGTTGTAGATGAAAATAAGGAATAAATATTGGAAACTGGAGGAAAGGCCATCCATGTTACAAAGTGGCAAAGCTCTTAGCTGAATTATGTTCATGTTCCCAGGATATTGTGGAAAAGGCAGAACTTAAATGTGATGAACTAGGATATTTAGCAGAAGAAATCTCTAAGCTGTGAAGTGTTTTAGGATGCTAAGTGGCTTCTCTTAATTGCTTATAGTAAAATGTGAAAAGAAAGAAACAATTTAAAGATGGAATTTACAATTAAAGGAAAAGCAGAACATAAACATTTGGAAAATCTCAATCTGCCATGTAAAGAATAGAAAAATATGTTTAGGACAGAAAATCATGGGTGTGGCCAAGTGATCATTTGATAAGGAAATTAGTGGGGACAGAAGGAATCCAGGTGCTATTCCTCAAGCACCTGGAGAATGGCCCCGAAGGCATTTGGGAGATCTTCAGAGGCTGCCATGCCCACCACAGGCCCATAGTGCTAGGCCTAGAAATATCATCAGAGTGACCAGATGAAAGGAAATAATATAAAACATAAATAAATGAAATTGAAAATAGAAAAAGAATACATAAAATCAATGAAGCCAAAAGCTGATTGATAGAGTTTGGACGTTTGTCCCCTCCAAATCTCATGTGAAAATGTGATTCTGAGTGTTGGAGGTGGGGCTTGGTGGGCAGTGATTGGGTCTTAGGGGCAGATCCCTCATGAAGGGCTTGGTGCCCTCCCCACAGTAATGAGTTTCCGTGAGATCTGGTTGTTTAAAAAGGAGCCTGGCACCTCCTCCTCTCTCTTTTGCTCCTGCTCTCGGTATGTGACATATGTGTGCCACCTTCACCTTCTACCATGAGTAAAAGCTTCCTCACCGAAACCCAAGCAGATGCTGGTGCCATGCTTGTATAGCCTGCAGAATTGTCAGTCAAATAAATCTCTTTTCTTTATAAATTATCCAGCCTCATGTATTCCTTTATAGCAATTCAAATGGACTAATACATTGATTCTTTGATAAAGTTAAAAAAAACTGGTAAGTCACTGGTCAAGCTGGCCAAGAAAAAGAGAGTGAAGACGCAATTTCTCAACATCAGAAATACCACAAGGGACGTCACTACTGATCGCACAGACATTAAAAAGATAATAAGAGACAGTACAAACAACACTATATCCATAAGTTCAACAATGTAGAAAAAATGAACCAATTATTTGAAAGAGCCAAACCACCACAACTCACTGAAGATACCTAACCTAAATAGTCCAATATTTATTAAAGAAATTGAAACTGTAGTTTTAAAATTTCTAAAAAGAAAACCCCTAGTCTAGATGGTTTCACTGGTAAAATCTATAAAACAATTAAGCAAGAAATAATCCCAATTCTATATAGTATCTTTCAGAATATAGAACATTTATTAATCTGGTGAGGTCAGCATTACCCTGAGACTCAAACCAGCTTGCACACTGCAAGAAAAAAACAAAACAACAACAACAAAAAACTATAGCCCAAGACACATCACTAAAATAAATGCAAAAGTTCTCAACAAAATATTAGCAAGTCAAATCTTGCAATATACTAAAAGGATAGTATATAACCAACTGGGGTTTATCTCAGATCTCAGGAAGGAAAATCTGGCTTAAATTTAAAAAATCAATCAATGTAATTCATCATATTGTATACATTTATCTCAATGGAAACAAAAACAAAACCAATGAAATTCAACATCCATTCATGATAAAAGTCTCAGAAAACAAGGAATAGAAGAGAATTTCCTTAACTTTATATAGGAAAGCTATGAAAAGCCTACGACTAACATCATACTTCAGAGTAAAATACTGAATGTTTTCCTCTCCAAAACTGGGAATAAAGCAAGGATGTGCTCTATGATTACCCCTAATCAACACCAGACTGGAAGTCATAGCCAGTGAAATAAGGCAAGAAAAACTTTATTTGAAGATGACATGGTTATCAATGTAGACAATTCCAAAAATATACAAAACACTCCCATAACTCATAAGTATTTTTAAAAAGGTCAATACACAAAAATCAATCATATTCCTATATTCCAGATATGAATAATTATCATTTGATATTAAGACACAAGATCATTTAGAATTGCACTGAAAAAGTACTTAGGTATAAGTCTAATAAAACATGTCTATGGTCTATATGTTGAAAATGACACTGATGAAAGGCATTAAGAGAAATATAAACACATTGACAGATATACTGGATTCATGATTTGGAAGCATTAATATTATTAAGATGCCAGTTTTCCACAGTTTGATCTGTAAATTCCATGAAATCCCAATCAAAATCCAGTAAGCTTTTTATAGATGCTGACAAGCTAATTTTTAAACTTATATGGAAAGGCAAAGAACCTAGAATAGCCAAAACAATGCTAAAAAAGAAAAAAAAAGTTGAAGGATTCACACTTCAGGATTTCAAGACTTACTCAAAAGCTATACTAATCAAAACAGAATTGGATTGGCTAAAGGACAGACACATGGCACAATGGAACAGAAAAGAAAATTCATAAATAGACCCACAGAAATATTGTCAGCTGCTTTTTAAAAAAGATGCCAAGACAATACAATGGACATAAGATAGTTTTTACAAAAATGATTCCAGAATAGTCTGTTTGCAAAAAATGAATCTCCCTGTACCTTAAACAAAAATTAACTAAAAATGGATTATAAACCTAATGCAAAACATAAAACTATAAAGTGTCTAGAAGAAAACATAGAAAATTTTTGTGATCTTGTGTTTGCAATGCATTGTTAGATACAACAATAAAAGCACAACACATAAAAGAAAAAACTGATAAACTTGACTTTATCAAAATTCAAATCTTTGCTTGGCCAAAGATGCAGTTGAGAAATGAAAAGACTGTCACAAGCTGGGCACAGTGGCTAATACCTGTAATCCTAGCACTTTGGGAGGCCAAGGTGGGTGGATCACGACATCAGGAGTTTAAGACCAGCCTGGCCAACATGGTGAAACCCCATCTCTACTAGAAATACAGAAATTAGCCGGGTGTGGTGGTGCGTGCCTGTAATCCTAGTTACTTGGGAGGCTGAGGCAGAGAATTGCTTGCACCCAGGAAGCAGAAGTTGCAGTGAGCTGAGATCATGCCACTGCACTCCAGCCTGGGCGACAGAGTGAGACTTTGTCTAAAAAAAAAAAGAAAGAAAAAAGAAAAAAGAAAGATAAGACTGGCACAGAGATAAGGCATAGACTGGGAAAAAAATTGCAAATCATATATCTGACAAACACTTGTTTCCAGAGTATATATATACATATGTGTGTGTGTGTGTGTATCGATATATATCTTAAAAATCAGCAATAAGAAAAATAACAACCCAATCTTACAAGTGGGCAAAATATATGAACAGCTATTTCTTTAAAGAAGATATCAATGGCAAATAAACATTAAAAAGATGTTCAGCATCATTTGTTATCAAGAAAATGTAAATGAAAACCATATGTGACCGTAGTACATACCTATCAGAATTGCTAGAATAAAGAAAAGCATGGCAGTATGGTGAGATGCAAAGCAACAGGAACTCTCATTCATTGCTGTTGAGCATACTAAATGGTACACCCAAGTTGGTAGACAATTTGGAAATTTCTTATAAATTTAAACATGCACTTCCCATATGACCCAGAAATCCCACTCCAGAGTGTTTATCCAAATGAGCTGAAAACTTACATTCATACAAAAACTCATATAAAAATGTGTATAACAACTTTATTTACAGTCATTCCAAACTGGAAACAACTTCAGTGTCCTTCAGTAGGTAATGGAATAATGAACTGTGATATACCCATACAGTGGGCTGTTACTCAGCAATAAAAATGAATGTATTATCGAGTTACACAACAGCACGGATCTTAAATGCATTCTGTAACTGAAACAGCTACATACTGTATAATTACATTTTTATGATATCATGTAAAAGGCATGACTATAGGGATAGAAACAGGTCAGCAGTTCAGTGGTTAGCAGGGTTGGGGGAAAAGGGAGGGGTTTTTCTACAGAGGGGTGGGATGGGGAATAATTTTTAGCATAATGGAACTGTTCTATACATTACTTGGGCAGGTAAACATATGGCTCTATGCATTTTCAAATGCCATAAAACAGTGGTCCACAAAGAGTGAACTTTACAGTACATAAACTGATTAAAAAAAAAAAAAAAATCAATGAGGATGTTGAGGGGAAGATCCCAATAGGGAACACAGAAAAAACTTATTTGCTGAGCAGCAACTTTTAAAGAGTGCCGACGAGTTAAAAAAACAAACAAACGAATAAGTATATAGTGTCATGACTTCAAAAGAGTTCATGTACAATTTCTTCACTTGTGTCCACTGCAGTGAATTCTGTCAATGTGAGCTCCTGAGAAGCAAGGGCTGTGTTTGTCTCCCTCTGTAGGCCCATAGTTTACAGTACAGCACTTCTTGAATGAGTTACATGCAGACTTTCCTACACTATTAAGGAGAAACCTCCCATGGACTTCTAATGCCAAAGTCTTTTATCATCTTGTTTTAAGCATATGTTTAAACATATAAATATATAAATGCTTGTGTTTACAATTCTTATACACCTAGGAAACCATAACAAAATCATGAATTAGACACAAAGAACTGTAGCCCCAGTAAAGCTCAATCTGATACCATTATATCAGTGAAACTCAACCACTGTTCACAATGTGACTCTGCTCCTGAGGCCTGTGGTCCAGTCTTGGAGGTAGGCAGCTGTGAGAACTGTTGGGACTCAACGTTTCCGCCTTTATTCTCTCTTCTAATGATTACACAAACTTCATTTTTTCACAGCATACCCTGATGTGGTATAGCATGGCTTGAAGAAGCTGAGAATCACTTCCCACGTCAGCACCATCATAACTACTACTAGACCTTGTTATCATTTTCCTGTTCCCATCTGCATCTAACCTGTGAGAAACAAAACTTAGTTTATATTAAATTTGGCCCTTGTCCTCTAAGGAGTGTTAAATGTGAAGCCATCACAGTGTTGCTGATGAACAGAATTTGCCTCTTTCCAAAGAACAAGGACTCTGTGATTATGTTGGAAGGCTCTGCTGTCTTTGTCCTCAGTCTTTGCCTGCTTTAGCGAATTCTGACATGAGGAAGATGCAAACACTACCCTCAGGTGGGATTTCAAAATCCTGCACCATCACACTGATCTATTTTGAGCTTTTTGGCACTCCCTAAGGTTACAATAATTCTTTCTACTATGCTTTCAGTACTGAAAAAAAAATCACTTATTAGTGGACAATTCAACCAGCAATTTAAATAGAAATTATTTTTAAAAACATGCTTGACACAAAGCCAGACATAGTGGCACATGCCTATAGTCCCAGCTACTTGGGAGGCTGAGGCTTGATCCCAGGAGGCCAAGGGCAGCCTGGATAACATAGTGAGACTCTTTCAAACAAAACAAATGTGCTTGACAACTAATTATGTTGATTACCCATGATTTGGAGGAATTCATGCTATAACAATGAACAGTCAAGTGTTAACTCTGGAGTAGTCCAACACTTCGCTATATTCCATATGAAAATAAAACATGCCTTTGAATTTTTACAATGATACAGCCAGCTTTTGCTTGAATCTGTGAGATGGCAAGTTTGGGGCTGGACTAGAACTATGTCAGGGAAAGATACTCCTTGGCACGTTTTTTTTTCTGTAGTGCTGAGCATTGCTGCTGGTTGAGAAGCTCAAAGGACAAGATATTCAAATATCTCCCTGCTCCCTCAGTGCATGGCAGGTACCTCCAATGCCACACTTCAGAAGGGGATATGTGTGAACCAAGTCCTGGCAGCCACACACACCAACCACATAGTCCTTGGGCACATCACTAGCCTCCTCATACTTCCGCTTCCTCACCAGTAATGGAAGAACAGTGGTGATGAATTTTAAATGAAAAGATGGAGGGAACATGCTGAGAAGGAAGCTTAGCACATAGGACATGCTCTATCACGTTAGGTCTTCGTATTGATACACTTAAAACATTGGATTATAGTCACCCATCTCCTACCTTTGCTTTAAACCCAACTGGTCTATTAGTTCTTGAGGAGCAGGGACAACAGCTTATTCCTCTCTGAAACCACAGACCTGAGCATACAACACCCAACTTATGTGTTTTGAACTGAAGAAAGGGAATAAAATTGGAAAATTGTTCAAAAAAGAACAAACTGAGGAACACAACCAAGTAAGGAACAAAAATGTGTAAGTTTCACTTCAGAGTGTAGGACAGTAATATCTGTGTGCTACCTTTGAGTCAGCCTCTATGCCCAACGTTTTTTCATCTTGCATTTAACAAATTATTCCTTACAGTTCCTTTGGGTAGACTACTGGCAGCAATTCTGTAATTACAATTTTTTTTTGTTGTTGTTGCAAAACTGACCTGAATGCTAATAAACAAAACCAACTAAAAAAATTCTTACCCTGAAGTTCTGGAAATGGTTTAGATCTGGGTGTTGGATACATATTATGTATCTATAGTCTTATAATTTGCACACTCTATTGTATGTATGTTATACCTCAATTCAATATTTAAAAAGCCCTTTGCCTATCAAGAGTGATTCCATCTAACACATGTCTACAAGATTGCCACTGCCACCCTGACTGTCCCTTCCTTGGTACCTCCCAACCTACTGCTCCCAAAAGTGTCCCGTATTTACCTAGCTTATAGTCACAGGAAATCTCCTATATGTACTTTGAACAGCAAAGCCCTCAAGGCTTCAAGATGCTGAAGCTTTTACAGAACTAGAAAGTAAAATCCTAAAATTCGTATGGAACCAAAAAAGAGTCCACATAGTCAAAGCAAGACTAAGCAAAAAGAACAAATCTGGAGTTATCACATTACTCGACTTCAAACTATACCATAAGGCCATAGTCACCAAAACAGCATGGCATTGGTATAAAAACAGGTACATACACCAGTGGAACAGAATAGAGAACCCAGAAAAAAACCCAAATACTTACAGCCAACTGATCATTGACAAAGCAAACAAAAACATAAATTGGGGAAAGGACATCCTATTCAACAAATGGTGTTGGGATAATTGGCAGGCCGCATTTAGGAGAATGAAACTGGATCCTCATCTCTCACCTTATACAAAAATCAACTCAAGATGAATCAAAGACTTAAATCTAAGACCTGAAACGGTAAAGATTATAGAAGATAACATTGGAAAAACCCTTTTAGATGCTGACTTAGTCAAAGACTTCATAACCAAGAACCCAAAAGCAATTACAATGAAAGCAAAAACAAATAGATAGGATTTAATTAAACCAAAAATTAAATGAGTAATTTTTGCTTCAGAGTGTAGGATAGTAATATCTGTGTGCCACCTTCAATTCAACCTCTGTGCCTAACATTTTTTCATCTAAATGCATTTAACAAATTATTCCTCATAGTTCCTTTGGGTAGACTACTGGCAGCAGAAAGATCATCTAGGCAAGAAGTAAAAAAATCAGCAGGAGAGTTAACAGACAACTCACAGGGTGGGATAAAAATATTTGCAAAATATACACCTGACAAAGGACTAATATCTAGAATTGACAAAGAACTCAAACAAATCAGCAAGAAAGAACAAACAATCCTATCAAAAAGTGGACTAAGGACATGAACAGACAATTCTCAAAAGAAGATATACAAATGGCCAACAAGCATAAGGAAAAATGCTTAATATCACTAATTATCAGGGAAATGCAAATCAAAACCACAATACGATACCACTTCACTCCTGCAAAAATGGCTATAATTAGAAAATAAAAAAAAATAGATGTTGGCATGGATGTGGTGAAAAGAAAAACTTTTACATTGCTGGTGGGAATGTAAACTAGTACAGCCATCACGGAAAACAGTGTGGAGTTTCCTTAAAGAACTACCATTTGATCCAGCAATTCTACTACTAGGTACCTACCTAGAGGAAAAGAAGTCATTATATAAAAATGATACTTGCACACGCATGTTTATAGCAGCATGATTTGCAATTGCAAAAAGATGGAGCCAGCCCAAATGCCCATCAGTTGATAAAGAAAATGTGTGTGTATATATATATATATATATATACCATTTACTCAGCCATAAAAAGAAATAATGGTATTTGCAGCAACCTGGAAGGAATTGGAGAATATTATTCTAAGTGAAGTAACTCAGGAATGGAAAACCAAACATCATGTGTTCTCACTTATATGTAGGAGCTAAGCTATGAAGATACAAAGGGATAAGAGTGATAGGGGGGTTGGCGACGGTTGGCGAGGAATAAAGGGCTACACTTTGGGTACAGTGTACACTGCTCGGGTGCTGGGTGCACTAAATCACCACTAAAAACTTATTCATGTAACCAAACACCACTTGTTTCCCAGAGACCTACTAAAATAAAAAAAAAATTAAAAATTGAAAAACAAAAACAAAACAACATTCTGAGGCTTTTTGTTAAAGAGCACCTAAAATTAATGTTCCCATAATTTATCCACCAGAGGGAGCCAACAAAGCCACAATAATAGGAACATACTGACCTTAGTGAGCTACAAATCAAGATTTTCAGACAAGGGCTGTAGAGTTTAGACAAAAGCAAGTATCAATTGGTTGGTTCAAGGAAGGCATGTGAAATTATATTGAAGTCAGATTTAATTCATGGCTTTATTTTCTCAATAGTAGACATGTTTTAATAGTAAGAGGCAAATGATCTTGAAAGTTTTAACACTAATAAATGCCTTGTAAGGATATGGACATGAAAGTAAGAATAGCTCACCTTTAAAAACCACTTTATAGATTCTGAATAATTTTCAGTTGGAGAGTTGAGTGCTGGCATTTCTCCGTGATAATACAAGAATTTAATTGGTAAATACAGTTTGTGCATGTTGGGATGAAAAAAATAGTTTTTATTGCATCAATGCAGAGTATGGTTAGTATATATGCATATTAGGAAAAGGCACACCTGGGAGGTTTAAGGCATGGTTTGGTAAGCAGAGAATGGGATGAATTTCAGAACCCACTTTCCCTTATTAGGCAGCTCTGTGCAAGGCTAACATCCATATATGGCAGCCCTCAAGACTAGGCAGTGGTGGCTCCAAGGGGATGCTTGGGAGAGTTTTTAATCCTCCCTCTCTTCAATTCTTTGATAAGGACAATGGCATTTTCTTAATCTGATATAAAATGCATCTCCAAGACTAGTTGCCCACCTGTCCTCTTCCAATCAGAATGTTAACCCAGGTTCTTCCTGAAGAAAAATTCTGGATTCACCACTGAACTATGAAAACAAACATTTTCCATCCTGTTCTCCTCTGCTTCCAATCCACCCTGCTGGAAAAGAGTTGCTCATAGTTCCTAAGTGGCCTTTTTTTTCATAGTTTCCATTTTCTCATCACTCCCCATTTGCTTATTTTTGTAGCCACTATCTTCACTGGATTTTCTCACTGATTAGAAACTGAAACCGGACATTCATTTAAATATCTTATATGGGATCATCCCTCAGTCCTCACCTTATTTCATCTGACCACCTAACACTGTTAATCACTCCGTCTTTTGGAGAGAATTTCCTCATTTGGCTTCCAGAACGTGGGTCTTTTGCTTCTCTTCCTTCCATATTGGCTGCGGCTTCTTCTCAGTCTCCTGCTTTGATTCCTCCTCCTCTTTCTGATTTCTAAGTGTGGACTGCTACAAGCCATTTTCTCTCTGTTTTGTCTGCATCATTGCCTAGATGATCTCATCTGTCCTGTGGCTTTACACACCTTCTCTTTCAGACAGCTCTCAAGTTTATATCTTCCCTAGCTTCTGTCCTAAACTCCAGATTGATCTTCGCCTGCTCACGGAACATTTCTGTTTGGATGTTGTATCAGTTTGTTCTCACACAGCTTAAAGAAACACCTAAGACTGGGTAATTTCTAAAGAAAAGAAGTTTAAGTAGCTCACAGTTTTGCAGGCTGTACAGGAAGCATGGCAGCAGCATTTACTCCTGGGGCGGCCTCAGGGAGCTTGTACTTACGGTGGAAGGCAAAGCTGGAGCAGGCATCTTACATGGCAGGAGCAGGAGGAAGATAGGGGAAGTGCCACACACTTTAAAATGACCAGATCTCATGAGAACCCTTATCATGTGAACAGCACTAGTGGGATGGTGCTAAGCCATTAGAAACCACACCCATGATCCAATCACCTCCCGCTAGGCCCCACCTCCATCACTGGGGATTGCATTTCAACATGAGATTTGGGTGGGAACATAGATCTAAACCATATCATATGTTTAAAGGTATCTCATACTAGACATGCCCAAAATCAAACTCTTAAGTTTCTCCTTCCATGTGTTTCTCTCAGTCCTTCTCATCTAAGCTAATGATACCTCCCTTTTTAGTTCCTCATGCCAAAAATTCTGGACTGATCCTGACTGAACTTTCTCTTATTCTTCACATTGGCAAATGCCTTTGGATCCAGATTTGAAATATGTCCAGAATTAGACTACTTTATACCATTTTTAACAGCGACCACTCGGGTCCAGATCGCAGCACCATCTCTTGCCTGGATTACTGTAATAGTCTTCTCAACTCACTTCCCTGACTCTGCCTTGCCAGACCGCTCATCCTTCAACCAAAAATCTTTACAACAGTCAGTGATCCTGCTATAACCAGAAGTCAGATCATGCCTCTGGTCTGCATAATGTATCCTATTTCACAGAGTGAAACCCAAGGAACTTAAAAGGGCCTGCGAGGCTATACATGGTCAGTCCCTGATATGTTTCCAAACAGCACTCAAACCTCTCTGTTCTAGCACCTTCTTTGGGCATGACAAACCTGCTATGCCACCTCAAGGTCTTTGCACTTGCTCATCTCTCTGCCAGTGTTCCTCCTTCAGATGTCCTTGGCCTGGCTCCTTCAACTCCTTTAGTCTCTGCTCCAATGTCATTGTATCAGCTAGGCCTTCCTGACACCGTATGTAAAACAACACCCACATTCCTATCACTCTCTGGGTGCCTTACCCTGCAATGTTTTCCTTCATAGCACTTCTCTCCTCTCCATTGCATGTGTATGTGTTTAGGTATGCATACATGTAGTATATATATCTGTATATACATATAGTGTATATATTTGAATACATATGTAGTATATATATATTTGTGTGTATATATATGTCTATCAGCTTAATCACTGTCTGTCTTCTCCACCAAAAATGTAAACTCTGTGATGAAACGTATTTTTTTCATTTATGTTATAACCTCAGTGCCTGGAACAATGCCTAGCACATGGCAGGTATTTGATAAATATTTGTTGAATGAATGTTGAATGAATCTAGGTAACTTATATACTGACTAAAAGTTACATACAATGTGTAAAGTAAAATGTGTTAAGCTTTGCCTTAAATTTTCCTGTGTTGCCCAAACAGAATTGGGCATCTTGGAAAGCATTTAAAGAAATACAGTGTTTACCCTGGAAGCACAGTGGATACCATATGAATATTTGATGAACGGTGGGATGAAATCTGACATCTTGCTGTTAGAGTAGATAGCCTAAAGATACTTGGACAAAACAGGGAGCTACAAATCCACATCATTTAACCCCTTGTTGTTATGTTGAAGTATATATACTGCATTTTATTTTTACCAATTGCTGCCAAATTATCTTACTATTATTATTATTTTTAAGAGAACATGTTTTGCTCTGTCACCGATGCTGGAGTGCAGCAGTGTGATCATAGCTCACTGCAGCCTTGAACTCCTAGGTTCAAGTGATCCTCCTACCTCAGCCTCCTGAGTAGCTGGGATTACAGGCATGCTACCACGCCCAGCTAATTAAAAAAATCTTTTTTGTAGAGATAGTATCTTACTATGTTTCCCAGACTACGTTCGAACTCCTAGGCTCAAGTAATTCTTCTGCCTTGGATTCCCAAAGTACTGGGAGTACAGGTGTGTGATACCATGCCCAGCCAAATTCTATTATTAAACATGATTTGTATGCATTATATGCCTATCTAAATAAGCATAGTATGAATGTCATGCTTCATTATTACTGATGCTGAAGAATCCAGACTGATGTCTTATAAGAGAGTAGTCATCAGTAAAGTCAAGAATTGTGTTTCTATTTATCACTTTATTGCCAAAGCTAATTGGTTATGTAAAGATTCCTGTCTCGATGTGAGCTTTTAGCATATTAAAGTATATTTACTGAAATTGAATCCATAATTTAAATGACATATAATTTAAATAGACTTGTGGAAACCAAAATATAAATTTATTTAAAACAGAATATAATTAAGGGAAAATTTTTACTTTAAAAGACACACTAATAGCTAAACTGTTTTTTTTTCCAATTCTTTATTTTATTGTGGTAAAAGCACTTAACATGAGATCTACCGTCTTAACAAACTTGTAAGTATACAGTACCATATTGTTAACTACAGGCACAATTTTATGCAGCCATTCTCTAGAACGTATTCATCTTGTATAGCTATAAGTTTATACCTACGGAATAGCAATTCCCCACCAATTCTCTTCCCCTCAGCCCCAATACCATTCCACTCTCTGATTCCATGAGTTTGACTATTTTAGATACCCTATTGGCCAGACGTGGTGGCTCACACCTGTAGTCCTAGCACTTTGAGAGGCCAAGGCAGGTGGATTGCTTGAGTCCAGGAGTTTGAGACCAGCCTGGGCAACATGACAAAACCCTGTCACACACAAAAAAGTAAAAATAAAAAAAAGGAAATCTTGCAATATGCAACAACACAGATTAATCTTGAAGACATTATGCTAAGTGATTATTTCACTTAGTATGTGTGTATGTTTAGGTATACATACATGTAAGAAATCTAGAATTTCATTTTTACATCTTGATTACATCTTTGTTTTTCATCTTTAAAATGAACATGTAGAGGTAAAAATACAATATGGATATTAATCAGATTGTGTATTTTAATGCCTATGTATTATAGAAGCCACCATGTGGTGAGAGTGTGGGCTTGGGACCTGGACTGCCTGGGCATGGGTCCCAGCTCTGCCACTTCCTGGCTGTGGGTCATGAGCAAGCCATTTTGTCCTCATGTTTCTGTTTCCTTTTAGAGTTGTTGTGAGGATAATGAGATGATAGAGGTAAAATACTGAGAACAGTCCTGAACAAAAAGTCATCACTCAATAAATACTAGCTATTGTTATTAGCTACATATAATGAAAATAAAGTTTTACCATCACATAGAGAATGTGATGGTAGCTAATGGGTTGAATTTGTAGCTAATGGGTTGAATTAATCCAATTTGCACTAATTTGTCAAAAATATCCAAACAGTTTCACATGAAATTGCTTCTAAAGAAAGAGAACCTTTTATATCAAAGAGGAATGCTTAGCAACTTCTTTAGATATGCCAGTTTCTCTCCAGGAATCTCTTGATTGCATACACTCCAGATGTTATAATTGGTACTGAGAGCTCTTAGAGATATTTCCTTGGTTATTGTTCACAAAAGCTCTGAGAAAGCCCATGGCAAACAGTAGCTTCCAATGTTCTTCAATTATCAATACTGACATTTTGAGATCATGAAAAAGGGAGTGTGAGAATAATGATTAATTTACTAATTTTCCTCATTTTATGCTCTCTTCAGTTCTGTAACCCTAACACCAATTAGCATGCACACACACAAACACACACATACATTTAAATCTCACTGCCCACTTAAAAATGGGATTTATTATATCCTCATATTGACCTTAGTATTTATACTTTAGAGTCCTGTTTTAGGGATGATTGTTTTAATAATAAAGATACTCATTCTTACCTTCACCTCCTTTGATGCAGGTATATCCTGGCCATCTTGATTCTGTGATACATGGCACACTAGTCTTTGGTGGAATTTGAAATTGCAGAGCAGTTACAATTTAAGATACTTATAAATAATGTATTCATTCACACTATGTAGAGACAGGCACACCATGGATAATTTTTTTCTCTGAATTATATTTTTTTAATCTTATTTTAAAGTTGGTATAAAATTCACACGGTATAAAGTTAGCTATTATAAAGTACAGAGTTCAGTGGCATTTAGTATATTCCCAAAGTGATGCAACCACCACCTTTCACTAATTTCAAAATTTTTTTTATCACCCCAGAAAAACACCCCATAGCCATTAAGTAATCACTGCCCATTCTCTTCTTTCAGCCCACTGACAGTTATCAACCTGCTTTCTGTCTCCGTGGACTTGCCTATTCTGGAGAAAGCATGTAAAAGGGATCATACAGTAGGTGGCCTTTTGTGTCTGGCTTCCTTTATTTAGCATAATGTTTTTGAGGTTCATCTAAGTTTTAGCATGTATCAGTACTTTGTTCTTATTTACTGCTGAATGATATTCTATTGAATGTATGCATCACAATTTATCCATTTCTCCATTGATGGGCATTTGGGTTGTTTCTACTTTTTGGCTATTATAAATGATGCTGCTATAAATATGCTCACATTTCTGTGAGGGCATATGTTCTAATTTCTCTTGGGTATACATGTATGAGTGCAATTGCTAGGTCATATGGTAACTCTATGTTTATCTTTTTTGAGGAACTGCCAAACTGTTTCCCACAGTGGCCATATCATTTTACATTCCCACCAGCAATATACAAAAGTTCCTATATCTCTCCATATCTTCACCAACACTTAGTTTTCATTTTGTTTTGTTTTGTTTTTGCTTTAAATTAAAGCCATCCTAGTGGGTTTAAAGTGCTATCTCATTGTGGTTTTGATGTGCATTTTCTTCATTATCAAAGATGTTGAATATCCTTTCATGTGCTTATTTGTGTATCTGCTTTGAAGAAATATCTAAATTCCTTGTGCATTTAAAAATACTGTATTGTCTTTTTGTTCTTGAGTTCTGAGAGTTCTTTATATATGTTGCATATTAAACCCTTAGCAGATATGTGATTTGCAAATATATTTTTCCCCATTCTGTACATTGTCTTTTCACATTCTTGATGTCTTTTGATGCCCAAAAGTTTTTAATTTTTATAAAGTCCAATGTATCTATGTTTTCTTTTGTTGCCTGTGTTTTTAGTGTCAATCTAAGAATCCTGTGGCAAATCCAAGTTGATCCTCAAATTCATAAGGAACTGGAAGAGACTCTAAATATACAGAACAATATTGAATAAGAAAAATAAGGTTGGAGTACTCACACTTCTCCAAATTCAAAATTTACCACAAAGCTACTGCATTCAAAACAGTGTGGCACTGGCATAAAGGTAGATATATAGCGCAAGGGACTAGAAATGAGATTCCAGAAATAAAATCGAACATCTATGGCCAATTGACTTATAAGAAGAATACTAAGACAATTAAATGTGAAAATACAAATTTTCTTCAACAAATAGAGTTGGGACAACTGGATATTCAAATGTGAAAGAATAAAGCTATATCTCTACCTCTCACTTCATATATAAAAATTAATGCAAAATAGATCGATGGCCTAAGTATAGGAGCGAAAACTATAAAACTAATAGAAGAAAACAAAGAGCAAAATATTCCACGGATAATTTAAATCCACAGGCAAGTTTCTACCCTAGTTAAAAGTAGGCCTCTTTTCCATTATAACTATTGCTCATTGAATATGGGGATAGTAGCAATGCTGAGTAACTTTAGTTTTCTTTCTTTCCATTCCCCCATCCATTAGGATAGACACTTCATAAGCAATATCCTTGAAGCATATCAGAAAGAAGGCAAAGAATCAAGGGCTTAGTCAATCCTAACAAAACATCAAGTTGGTCATAAGTAATAAAAATAAAACTAAATATATGAGTTAAACAAAATACACCCTTTAGTTTATAAATCCTTTTATTAAGTCGATTAACTCTTCTCTTCCATTCCCTCCCTCACATGATAATTTTATTATGAGTAGATAATACAATGGTCAGGAGCACAGACCCTACAGAGGGCCTCACTTCCAATCTTAGCTCTACCTCTTACTTAGCTGCATGACATTTTGTTGTTTATTTAAACTCTCTACATGACTCAGCTCCCTCATGTTTAAAATAGGAATAATATTAGTGCCTACCCATAGGACTCTTGTCTAACACATAGTAGGCATTTTAAAAGTGTATGCTATTATTTCTAGGACTGACAGAAAATGGATCAGCCAAGAGAGGAATTTTTATGCTTCTTAAAATACTGGTCCATCGTTATATAGAGAGTTGCTAGAAAAAGCAGCTCATGTGGTTGCCATGTGCCAGTGCCTTGCAGACCTCCAAATACAGGGAGTGTGACTGACCAAGGACCTCAGCTGCTGTACTCTGAAATCCATAACTACATTTGCACAGGCAAATGTAGTTTGTACCAGCTACTCCCAGCCAGTAGCTAAGTGCTGCATGAAAACTAAGGAAGGCCATTTCTGGGAGATATGAGACTCCTCTTATGGTCAATTTTGGCCCAAGTATTCTTTGAGATCCTTGTCAAATTTTCTTTATTCTGAAGATCAAGCTGGACCTTCAATTCCACTTTGCCTTCACTCCAGGTCAGACTTGCATCAGGGTCTAATGTTCATCCAACCTTTCTTCCTCCCTCCCTAGTTATCTCATCCTTTTAATCCCACCTTGGTGTCTGATTCTTAGAGGACTTGAACTAACACAGTCTAGCATTCAAACTGCTCTTAGATATGACATCCTATTTTCCACCTTATCTCCCAACTTTTATTTATCTGTATCTTATACTCTTGGTTTCTGGATGTGCGCAATGCATTCCTGTCTCTGAGGAGACAGTATTTTGCCCATACTCCTTTACTGAGAAAGCACTCACTACCTGGCCATTTTTGCCTGTTGAATCCCACTTTTCATTGATCATGCATCTCAAATGTCCCCTTCTCTAAGCCTTTCAGGATTCTGTCAGTTGTAGATATTCTTTCCCTTCTGTAAACTTCCTAGATGCTTGTTTTTAAACCTTTTTATAAGCTTATTAATAGCAAATAAATAAACCACTTACTTTGAACCTCCAAAGTGCTCAGCTTGTATAGAATAGGCACTCAATATTTGCAGAATATAATTGAAAAATTAGGGGGAATTCTATTCTAGTGAAATTAATTTTTGACATTCAGTATTTGCAACAGCTCACATCCATTCTGCTTGATATAGTAACAATGAACTTGCCTGAATAAAGAAAAATCCTATATATCAAAGGACTTAGTGCAGAATGTAGCATGTAGTAACAATTTTAATATCTGCTTAAAATACTTCATCAAATTTGGCTATTTTTTCCCTCAAAAAAGTGATTATTTGAAATTCTAAAATAGTTTTGCTTTGTTTGTTTACAAATGTCAACTAGGGCACCTGGATAAATAGCTGTAAAGAAATACTTCCTCCTCAAACAAATGGTTCCTGCCTAAGGGCTAGAGAAGCCAACATCTCTTCTCTTGGGCTCAACTCCAGAAACAGAAAAGGGAGATCCTGTTGTTTCAATGAACTTTTACAGGAGGAGGTGTCTGAACAGAATTATGAGAGAGTACTGATGAGCTCAATACATAGAGAATCTTATTTCTTCATATATGCCTGATCATCCGTATTTATCAAGTCCACGTTATGTACCAGGCAGTTTCCATTTAATCCTTACAACAGGCTTATCCTCGTATTACAGATAGAAAATTGAGTCTCTGAGGGGTTGTGACTTACCCCCAGGTCATGCTTTGGTCATTGATAAATCCTTGAGAAGTTTATCGTGGGTATCCAAACGATATGTTAATCATACAAAGTCAATTTCTTCCCCCAACATTATCCTTAACGCTTTTTGGGCAATTCCCTTGCACAATTCTGCCTAAAGAAACTTTATGGCAGGGTTTTGCATCCAGCCAGGGTACAGCAGCTGTGCCAGCACAGCAGCCTCTGGTCAAGGGTTGTACGTCTTTAACTTGGGTCTCTTACCACTTCCGGTTAAGAATGCAACACTCAGATAAGAACTTCTCAGGTGGAAAGCAGGAAGAGGGTGGCTAGTGCAAGGATCAGATAGCACCTGCTTGGACGCTCACTGATTAATGATTTAACAAGGGCGGTCACATGGGACAACTGCTGCTTTTCTCTGCCCTCATTTTTCTTACTAACAGGTCTGAAAATTGAACAAGATGGACGAGTCCGGGAAAGAGGAGGAGGAAGACAGCACGTTCACCAACATTTCTCTAGCAGATGACATAGGTAAGGAAGAAATGGATGAATTCTCAAACATACAATTCAGCAACTCCTCAGTTTTTTAAAAATATAACTTTTATTATTTTCAGTATGATAAAACATACTCATTGCAGAAAACTTGAAAAAATATAGTTATAAAAACAAGTTTTAATTAAGAACTGTTTTTCATTTTCCTTTTAAATTAAGTAATAATTTTAAACTTCTTGTCATTATATAACGTGCTTTTTAAAACAAATCAAATAAAAACATAAAATATTTATTTCCTAAGCATTCAGTAAACATGACCTCAAAGTCGCTACTAAAACAACCTATAATATCGCCATATTTTGTTCAATTATATTCAGTTTCTTTTCTGTCTTGTAAAATAATTGTTACCATTTCTGAAAAATTAACTAGACTATGCTACAATTAGCTTTAAGGATTATTGCAGAAAATGTCTAATTTTTAAGGCTAATGTTTGCTGAATTCAACATGAGAGAAGGAATCAAGTAAGAGAGCAGTTCTAAAATGCTGATGGAAAGGGTAACTATGGTTCATTCAACATCTTGGAAAAAATAGACAATGCTGAACTGCACAATGTTAACTGGAAACACTTCAAACCTATAAGAACCCAAGTCCTTGGGGTGGGTGGCTGTGTGTGTGTGTGTGTGTGTGTGTGTGTGTGTGTATGTGTGTGTGTGTGTGGTGGTTGTTTTCTATCCAAGTTCCTTTAGCACAATCATAGTATGAAGCCAGCAAGACTGCAGCTAAGCCATGGGGGTTACTGATTTTGATTAACAGAGAGCAAGAGCATGAATATTTAACATCAATTGCTCTTTCATACAGCCACGCTTCTCCACTTTCTCCCTAAATGATTAGATTCAAAAAGCGCCTTTCTAAAGTGCAGCCAGACAATTAACAGAAACCACCAGCCAGAGCTAAGCTTCCCTCCTGGCACTGCATAAACATGCTGGGGTCTTTCGAAATCAAAGAGGAGTATTTTCAGTCTTTATAAGGGGAGGAAGGGTACAAGGTGCTGGGTTGTTGAAGAAATGGAATACTGCTGTCCTTAACATACTCCCACCAGGGTGTTTTAGAAAACAGACAGAGCTGCAGAAGGCAGTGAAGGAAACAAAGACAGAGGGAAACCCATGTTTCTTAGCTTCAGGAGGCAAGATGAGTGTGCGCATGGGGAGCCCTGTATGCTGTGGGAGGATGCAGTTCATATAGAGAGCTTGCTTGCTTGAAATGTGACTCAGCCCAGAACTTTTTCTGCATTATAATGTGGGTTGAGCCTGAAAGTGGGGACTGTTGGTGGTGCTGGCCCTTTTGACAGTGACTCTCTCATGCACCCCATCACACCCCTTCAACTCTCCCCTCCATGTCTCTCATCTTCTGCCATCCTCACACTTCCAGTGGAGGAAAGAGCAAGAGGCAGGGAATTTAAGTGTCCAGTCCACTGGTGGCAGCGGTTTTGAGAGGCGCTCCAAAGGAGCTGCTTGCTATGGAGCCTGGGAGTGGGCATGGGCACTGAAGAAGTAGGAAAGAGTGAGTAATGCCCTCTGGTTGGTAGTGAGAGTGCTGGCAATCACATGAGAGGACCAACGTCTCTTTGCTCCCAATTGCCACCTTCTCCTCTTTTGTTAGACTGTGTTGCAAGATCTCAGTGCACAAAAAGTGTTTGGAGCTGGTCCAGCATAATAACCAGTGATGGTCTCGGAAACTAGTATTAGTTTCTGCCATTTCCATATTTCAAAATGGCAAATGGAAATTGTTCATGTATTTGTGACAAAAATATGCCAATTAACCAAAACACCAAGTTTCTTTAGCTTTTGGAGACAATTTTATTCATTTGACATGGTAACACTGTTTAGCCCTTGTTAATAAAATGTTCTTGGGCTTTGATAATTAAAAACAGGGAAACAAATTATTATTTAAAAACTGGAGCTTGTTTAGCAGACATCTTTCATTCAGATTGTGGAATCCTTGCAAGAATAAAGCATTAAAAAGGTATTGCTTATATTAAAAGAGAGTTTAGTCCAATTTCTTACTTTCTTTTTATAATACACACACATGCATACATGTGTACACATACATGTGTACATATACATATATATGTAAAAGCGGCTCAGAGAGGCTAAGTGCCTTGCCCAAGAGCACAGAGCCTATTAGAGGCAGAACCAGACAAGGAATGATATCTCAAACTCCTATGTTCAATGAATTCATAGGGTCAATATTAAATGCAATGCTTTCAGTACATTTACTGGATTCCAGATACAATGCTATGTCCTTTTAACATTTAATCTTTACAACATCATTGTGATATTATGGTCCTATTTTACAGATGATAAAACTGTAGCTCATATTTTTTTAGCAACTTGCTCAAAGCCTCTCCAGGAAGTGATAGAACCAAAATCCCAATCCGAGTCTCTCATGGGTGTAGACATTCCATCTGAGCACCCTTCTCATCTTACAGTTTCTGCATGGATGTTGAGTGGTGGTGGCTATGTTTGTTCATGTTGTGCTTTTTGGTAGTTTGTTGGAGTTGGATGCCAGAGAAAGCCTTGCACCTTTTAGTGAACTCTAAAAACCGTAAGGATTATAGGCCTTAATGGGTTGGCCTGGGTGATTATCCAGAAAGACATCGGCTACTGGGTGATAGCTGAGTGTGTATTGGAAGCTGCTGGATATGGAGGCTGTCACACAAGGACTTCTGTTTCTAATTCTGAAGAGACAGGCCTTGAGTCCCCAGCACTGATCCCCTTGCTTAGACCCATCACTGCCTCCTTTTACTCCCACATTGCTTCCCCCTTATACTGCTGCTTTTCTTACTCAGAGGAAGGCTAGAGAAAGGAAGAGGAAGTTTTTATCAGCTCTTGAAAAGGTTTGTTTGGGGAGAGAATTAAAGGCATTGAACTTTCATTTACTTTGAATTTTATTTATTTAAGTAATTCTACCACCTGGTAGTATGGAGCAGTGAGAACTGGCAATGCCAGCAGTAATTCAAATCACAAACCAGTTGTGCTTCATAAATTTATTTGTACGTTAGTTATATGGATTTCAGAACAAATATCCCTAAAGACACAATGTTATGAATGATAGGATTCCAGACCAGTTCATGCTGCCTAACTCATGGCTCCCAAACTGTGTGCCAAGGTGCTCCAGGGCACTGCAGCAAACTCACAGGGTTTCCATGACGGCATCTCAACCTCTCTCAGACACTGAGGGGACTACTGGTGGGTGGTCATTCATTGTTTCACACTAGATTGAGCTATGTATTTTTCAGTGACATCATTTCTTTCAATGCTGGCTTTTGTGCGATTGCCATGGTATAAAGCAAGTTCTGTATGAAAGTCAACAGTAGGGCAGATAATGAGGGTGGCAGTTTGAGAAGGCTGGAGAAGTTATGCAGTTCCCAACAGGTATACACATCCCATAAGTAAGTAAGTGTGTTTCTTTAAGAATGAAATAAAATGTATCTTCTTTCAATTTGGGTATAGTAATTTTTTAAATGGCTTCTAAGTTTTTAGGACCTAACAATGTTAACAAGATGTTTGGATCTAAATACTTAATACATGAAACTGTTTGGTATTTCTCTTGCCTTTGGAGCACTGTGAAAGAATTACTGAGACTAAGGGCACCATAAACCAAGATAGTTTAGGAATTTCTGGTCTAAACTGTACTGTAGCTGAACTGGCCCCACTTCTGGGACCTCACAGGTGGGAGCCACACAGTGCAGGACAAAAGACATTAGATGCATTGATCTCTCCTTCCTTCCTATGCTTCCACTCCCCTGGCTTTGATGCCACCGCACGGCTCAGGTTCCTCTTCAGCCTCTTTCATCTTAGGCTCTTTTGGGAACCTGTGTCCTCCAGCGTTTCCCAAGACACTGTCCTTGGCTACTGTTCTCTCTCTGGACACACTCTCTGGATGATCCCATCTACTCCTAGTTCCATTCTCACTGCCTGTTGCTATATCCCTGTGACTCTAAAACAAGTTCCAAATTCAAACACCGTCAGGGCCAGGCAATGTGTATGTGAAAAAGAGGCAATGGTATGTTACCATTTTTTTCACTACTTTTCTAAAACAAGCTTTTGACATTTCAATTCTGTTTTTAGTTTATTAAGTTTTTTATCATGCATCTTTTACATATACCAGACATCGGTCTTATTATGGTTTATTTCACAATGGCATCTCAAGGTTAATTCTTTCAAGGACATGCTTTGTTTGCATATTAAATTTATGGGAACATTCTTCATTTCTCACCATTTTCCTTAGGAGAGACAGTCCTCTTGCACCAGATTTCAATTTTTTTTTTATTTATTAAATACAAATAGAAATTGTATATGTTTATGATATACAACATTATATTATATACACATACGTGTGTGTGTGGAATGGCTAAATCAAGCTAATGAACATATAATTTGCCTCACATAGCTATCATTTTTTTTCGTGGTGAGAACACTTAAAATCTCTCTTTGAAATGTGTAAGTATATAATACATTGTTATTAACTATAGTTACCACAAGGTACAAAAGATCTCTTAAATTTATTCTTCTTGTCTAATTGAAATTTTGTATCCTTTGGCCAACATCTCCTCAATATCTTCACCCTCCAACTTCTGATAATCATCATTGTACTCCTGCTTCTGTGAGTTTGACATTTTTAGATTCCACATAGAAGTGAGATTACATAGTTTTTGTCTTTCTGTGCCTGGCTAACATAATGTCGTCCAGGTTTATCCATGTTTTTACAAATGGCAAGACATTTCCTTCTTTTTTAAGGCTGAATTATCCCACCATATATATGTGTGTGTGTATATATATATATATATATATATATATATATATATATACACACACACATATATATTCTTTATCTATTCATCTGTTGACAGGCATTTAGGCTGCTTCCATATCTTGGCTATTGTGAATCATGCTGCAATGATATGAGCATGCAGATGTCTTTTCAACATTCTGATTTTAAGTCCTTTAGATATACACCCAGTAGTGGGACTGCTGGATCATATGATAGTCCTAGTTTTAATTTTTTGAGGAACCTCCCACTGGTTTTCTATAGTAGCTGTACTAATGTACATTCCCACCAACAGTGTGCAAAGATTCCCTTTCCTCCACATCCTGGCCAACTCTTGTTATCTTTCATCTTTTTGATAACAGCCATCCTAACAGTTGGGAGGTGTTATCTCATTGTGGTTTTAATTTGCATTTCTCTGATGATTAGTGGTATTAAGCTTGTTTTCATATACCTATTGGCCACTTGTATGTCTTCTTTTGAGAAACATCTATTCAGGTTCATTACCCATTTTTAAATTGGGATATTTGTTTTCTTGCATTTTCCACTTTTGAATGACATAAGGAAATAACATAGTTTACTTTCCTCTTAACTGTGCAGTAAAAAAGCAACAGAGCAATTGTGTTGATAAAATGACAACCAACACTGAGCCTTGTGTCCAGTCAGGAGGGCTGAGGGTTGAGGTTCCTTGGAGAGCAGGTGGCCTGCTCAAAAGGCAGAGCTGCTTTCTGCTTCTGGTTCACTATTGTCATGGAGGGACAGAAATGCAAATGAGTGAAAACTTTAAGAGACACTGAATAGTTCAATTTTTTGCACAATTTCCTGATTTTTCCATGTTTTTCACCTAATTCTAATTTTAGAAACAATAACACAGA
Source organism: Saimiri boliviensis (assembly GCF_048565385.1). Taxonomy (NCBI): domain Eukaryota; kingdom Metazoa; phylum Chordata; class Mammalia; order Primates; family Cebidae; genus Saimiri; species Saimiri boliviensis. The sequence goes on along the minus strand of NC_133451.1, from coordinate 148,853,988 downwards.
GATCCAAACAAAGCACATCTTCAGGACAGATGTGACTGCAGAAGAAACTGTTTTCAGACTTCTGTTCTTGAATCTTTATCACTTGTCTTCACCTCTCTTCTGAGTTTGTGATTCATAATCCAATTGCTTGCCAGACACCTAGATATCTCCCCGGTGTCAAATAAACTCATCCTCTTCCCCCAGTCTATTTCCACTCCTATATTCATAATTTTAATTAATGGCCCCACCATCCATACAGTTACAAAAGCTAGAAATCCATATGCCATTCCTTCTTTCTCACAATTTGATCGATCACTGATTCTTGTTGACTTCACCTTGGAAATGTTTCTCAAATAAATCTGGCCTTCTCCATCCCTGCCATCACCTCCCTCCCCAGGTCCTTATTATCCCCAACACAAACCACAGCACCCACCTCCTAGTGGTTTATCTTACTTCAAACTTTATCCCTTCAAATCTACCCTCCACATTGGCCACATCACTACCTCTGCCTGTGGTGAACAATCAATGCTTCACAGCCCCTGAAGGATGAAGTTTGAGACACTTAACATAGCACTGAAGGTCTCTCTTTTCCTGGCTCTCCCTATCTTTTCAGTGTCATTTCCTGCCACACCATTTGAGCTCAGTAGGAGACAATGTTCCCTCCACACAGTGCCTCATTCATGCCTCTGGATGCTGTGCTGCTTCTCACTTTGTCTGGAATAACACTACCCACCTTTCTCTTTGCCTGGCCAATTCCTACTCATCCTTTCAGACCCCATTCAGGCAATGCCTCCTCCAGGAAGCTTTCCCTGATCTTCCCAGGCTGTGTCAGATTTCCTTTTTCCTTTCTGAGAACCCCTAACTTACCTCTATCTGCATTTTTTTCATAGTTTATGAACAGACTATTCGACAGCCTGCAAGCTTCTAAAACACAGCCTTGGTTTTCAAATATCTGTATTCTCAGCACCCAGCACAAATCAAATGGCTTAACATATTTTGATTAAGGAATTCTGGCTGAATTTGTGTATGTTGGGATAAGTGCCAGTTTAGGCAGGCCGGCCCATAGCTGGGAGTTGACTCCTAGGGCAAGCTTTCCTAAACTGTCTCTACTTGTTAGAGCTTATTTTCTATCCACACTTCTGTGTAAGTTTAGTTCTTTCTTCAGAACACATTTATTGAGTGCCTACTCTCATATGCCAGGTAGTAGGCAGGACCTGGCTATTTGAAGAATTGGCACAGGGGAGTGTAGCAGGAAGAGCTTGAACTATGAAGTCAGAAATGCCTGGATTTGAATCTGTTAGAGTTTATGCAAGCTATTTACTGTTCTTTCGGCTGCAAAATGATCTAAGTCTCAGAATTGTTTTGAAGATTAAATGAAATAATAAAGGAGGTTTCCTGAACTAGCCTGGCATAGAGTGAGTACTTGGTATACTTTCCTTCCTCTGCTGCCCACTTCAAGGAGCTCACATAAAAGTTCTTAAAAGGCTCTGAGATTTGGGCCAGGCACAGTGGCCCATGCTTGTAATCCCAGCACTTTGGAAGGCTGAGGTGGGCGGATTGCCGGAGGGTAGGAGTTCAAAACTGGCCTGGCCAACATGGTGAAACCCTGTCCCTATTAAAAAGTAAAATAGCCGGGCTTGGTGGTGGCAGATGCCTGTAATCCCAGCTACATGGGAGGCTTGGGAGGCTGAGGCAGGAGAATAGCTTGAATCTGGGAGGCAGAGGTGGCTGAGATTACGCCATTGCACTCTAGCCTGGGCAACAAGGGCGAGGCTTTGTCTCAAAAAAAAAAAAGGCTCTGAGATTTGGCCACCTCAGTTCTCATGGTAATGGCAGTGTCTTGTGGACGTGGTGCTGGGACTGCCTGTTGGTGTCCTCCTGATAAGCAAGGGGAGGTGGATATGAATGAACTTGTTACACAAGAGCACGATTCTTTTCTGATGAATATAATGAAGCCACTCTTTTCCCTCTTCATGCCGGCCTTCACCGCCTCCCTGTCGATGTCCTTCCCATCGCTCCTCTCCTTTATGCCTCAGCCTCCGTCCTGACTCCGCTCTCTAAAACCTCTCCTGAATAATATTCAAAGCTGTGTCTGCGTCTGCTTTTGGTGTCGGCCAATTAGTCCTCATTGTAAGGTTGTAATATGCTTCCCAGAGAAGTGGCACAATTGTTGTGTGCTTTTATTCAGTGATGCTTCCTACCACTATATGGAAAATGTAACAATACCCACTCACGCCCTGCTGAAAGCAGCCCGGGTTTGAAAAGCTTTCAGAAGGCCATCTGCCATCCCCTCAGCCAAGCAGAAGATCAGACACGAGGCCCTGCATTAGTTAGCACTCTAAGTAAAAGGTATCAAGGGTCTGTATTCCTTTTCATCTCGTCCTCTATTATAATATGGGCTAAAGAAGGAAATAGACTTGTGGCTCCCCAGCTGAGAGAACACTGAGCCATAGCAGGAGTCTTGTCAGTGAAAAGGGAGCAGGCCTTTCTTTTCTGATATGAATGGAGCCAGTGTTTGCAGCCAGCGCCACGCTCCCAAGTGTCTGCCAAGCGGCTATTGCCAGCTTTGCTAGGTTACACTGGACATCTTGGGAGACAACTGTGCAGATGAAAGTCCCAGAGTGAGGCCATGGTTAAATAAGTACACAAGGATGTGGCAAATGCTGGCTGAGCGTGTTCTGGTCAGGACCAGAGAGCCCCCCTGCCACCAGTGTCATCTCTCTTTACACCCTCCAATAAATTTGGCTATGAATACTGATTTAAAAGATTATTCCCATATCCTTAAGGATATAGAGGAAGATGATCTCTAGTATATTGGAAGTGTTGTTTTTAGTGAAATCAAACAAGTACATTAATTGTACCAGCAATGGCAGAAAGTTTCAGCAAATCTTAATTGGCATTTGGGATCCATGTAAGTATGGATAATGCCATTGGCAGAGCAGAATATCTCTTCCTGTAAGCTAAAGATAATAATGGACAGTGGCATTAGGAATACCTCCCCTGGCCCAGCAAAATGCCTTAGAGACTTAGCATAAGAGATTCAATAAGATAAAAGAGATTAACTCTGTTTCTCAGCAGCTTCTGGGAGTGGTGTGGCTCTAGGGTCACTAATGTATTGCTAGAAATTGTAAGTGCTCTTTCTGCAGAAAAATCTTCAATCAGAAGAAATCCACTTAACGGAAACAAATGATCTAGCATAATGTAAAAACTCGTTTTCGTAAACAAGCTTAAGAAATGGCATGTTAGTGCAATATCTAATGTTTTCAGTAATCGAGAGTGTTCTCTAATTTTCTCAGCAAAGGATAAGTATAAATATTTTGACTCTTCCTTTCAAAGACAAAACCATCCATCGGTTGCTTATATGTTTTTCTTCCATTATTAGAATAACCACAGAAAAGGGAGGGGGTGTTAGAATTTTCTCATGTTAAATTTGTATAAAATCCTTCATAGTTGTGGTGAATTTTTTTCCAGGGAGAAATCCGGAGGAGATCCTGAAAATCAGGGGTAAATTTTATTTACCCAAGCTCATGTGCTACTAAGATGCTGACCTGTCCCAAGTCCGCATTCCCGAAGAGGGGGCAAGGTGGCTGACACAGGGCCCTTCATTTCACCAAGGCCCCAGATGGATGAGATCAGCTTTGGACACACTTTCCCTCACAGGCCTCCTGCCTGCTTGACTTGTTCAGAATTTCAGGGTCAAAGCCTGGTATCCTTAGAGAACTTTAAGGTTCCTTTGGCCTTCAAAGATAGTCTGGGTGCAGAGAGAAGGAGGACATGGACCCCAAAAGAACAGAACAAACCAGATGAATCAGCTTCTATTGGGCTCCCCAAGCCTAGAAACATTTGAAATAATCCAAAAGCTTTGTAAGCGACACTGTTGAAACAATACATCCAGCAATCACAGAACCAACGTTACTGTAAAAGCTGTTTCAGAAAGAGGTGTTTTGCTTTCTTAGACAGACTTTAGTATTCATTTTCAATCCTCAACATTGGAAACATAAAAGACTCAGTGGTAGCTCATATGAATGGTCTGGAAAAACAGGGAGCCTCTCTTGCTGCCTTTCTGTCAGCATGACCTGGGTCTTCCCTCCACCAGCCTTCCTGGGATGCACACAGTCAACAGCAGGCTCTTTTCAGTCCTTACTCACTTTCTTCCCCATTTAATCATTGTTCCCTTCTTTCTCCAAACACTCGTTTCATTGTCAGCTTAATGACTTTGGCTCAGAGCACTTAGCTGTGCACCTGCGTGGTTTTCATTGCTGGTAGTGTGACGTTAGTAAAAGTTGTTGGAAAAGCTTGTATTTTAAAACACATTCTTCTTTATCCCTCTTGAAAATCTTGCTACCTTTTCTTAGCAGACAAAAGGTTCTACTATTGTTTGTTCCTCTGTGTGAATATTTTGCTTTCATTTTCATTTGTGGTTGCAAGGTTAGCTTCCTTTATAAAAATGTTCAGAGAATTTTTTTTTAACAATGTTTCTTATCATTCTTTTTTGCTTTGGAATTTTAAATGACTTGAGCTTTGTGCTGCTACAGTGTTTCTCAACTTACACAGTGGATTCCTGTCCCTTGTGCTTTGAGCCCTTTACCATACTGTAAAAATGGAATTTCTGTAATAAAATGTTATAATTTGAGAGACTCTTCAGTTTGCAGTGACCGTTGACCCCTAAACCCCACATTTCTCAGCCAGTGTCTCTCTGTGAAATATCGTCAAGCATACCATTGCTCTTGGAGAGCCTATATTTCAAGGAATTTCTCAAAGAACACTTTTTGTGTTTGTATAATATTTTTTACTAACACAAACAGTAACTCCTCTATTTGTCCATTTTGTAGGTTGGGACATTCATGTTTTTTCTGTAACGTGTAATCATTTGACTGTGAAAGGAATTAGACAAATTCACAGCTAACTATTTTTAAAAAGCAAACTGCATGTTCCAATCATTACATCCTTAAGGGCTTTTAAAAAAACCTTTTCAAGGGAGGTAGATTAAAGCAGGAGTTGGAAAAAGATGATTAATCAAATGTCATTCTAGTTTTCCTGTAGATTCTCAATTCTGGTGATAATTAGAAAATCAGTTGGTTTCTTTGGAAATCCTAGTTGACTAGTTGGATACTATTTCTATCTAAAAAACAACCCATCATCATTCATCACAAATAAAACTAACAGTCTCAAATGTTTGGAGTAACTCCACACTTTACTAGTCATGTGTCTCTGTTATGGTTAATACTGAGTGTCAACTTGATTGGATTGAAGGATGCAAAGTATTGTTCCTGGGTGTGTCTGTGAGGGTGTTGCCATTTGAGTCAGTGGACTGGGATAGGCAGACCCACCCTCAATCTGGTGGGCACAATCTAGTCAGCTGCCAGAAAATATAAAGCAGGCAGAAAAACGTGAGAAGGTGAGACTGGTCTAGCCTCCCAGCCTACATCTTTCTCCCGTGCTGGATGCTTCCTGCCCTCAAACATCAGACTCCATGTTCTGCAATTTTGAGACTTGGACTGGCTCTCCTTGCTCCTCAAGCTTGCAGAAAGCTTGTTATGGGAAGATCTTGTGATCAGGTAAGTTAATACTTAATAAACTCTCCCTCCCTCTCTCTCTCTCTATATATATTATTAAGTATTAACTTTCTCTCTCTCTATATATATAGAGAGAAATTATGTATCACCTGACAGGATGCAATGATAATACATATACATATGTCTATATAATACATATAGACATATATACAGAAAGTTAATAATTATATATAATTATATATAATACAGTTATAATACTATATAATATAAAGTTTATAATGCAAATATAATATATACACATTAACTTTCTATATATCTATATATAGAGAAAGTTAATAGTATATATATATAGTTTATTATATAGAGAGTTTATTATATATAGAGGAGTGTGTATATATGTATATATATATACATATATATACATATATATACATATATAAATATAGAGATAACTAATAGGATATATATTATGCTTGTTATCATTATTCACCTAAGAGACTGTATTAGTCAGGGTTACCTAGAGGGACAGAACTAATAGGATACACACACACACACACACACACACACACACACATACACACATATGTATGTGTGTATGTGTGTGTGTGTGTGTGTGTGTGTGTGTGTGTGTGATAATAAGCATTCATTAAAAAATTTATGCCAGGCACTGTGCTAAGAAATTTATCCACACAAATATGCTATTGATATTATTCCTGTTTTTCAGATTGAAAACTGGGCTCAGAAAGGTTTAGTACCTTGAACAATGAACAATGCAGAGCTGGGATTTGAGCCCAGGTCTAAGTGGCTTCAAAGCCTCTGTCAAATGACAATGCATCAGAATTGAAACTACTAGATAGATAGCATTACCGCATTATACTGACTAGGTAGAAGCAATAAGGTGCCTGTGTTGCAGGTATTGAATAATGAAATATGGTCCTCTAGTTAGGTTATGAGGTCATTGTTTCAAAAATGTAATCACAGAATCAGAGGGCAAGAAGAGCCCAGAGGCTCTCTACCAATATTGGAATACGCTCAGACATGAAAGATAGAATATAAAATTGTATCTATGTTGTGATTACCACCATGCAAAAGTAATTTATATATATGGACTAGAATGAGAAGGGAACTTGGAAAAATGAATATATTTGTATGAAGGGATTACAGGTTATTAGATTTTCATGCTATATTTATGCAATAATTTTTTCATAAAGAATAAGATTAATACTAGTGTTTTTCTAATATATAGAACTAAGGTATTAATCCTAACATGGGTGATAATTTTCAGAAGCATGTGAAAATATCAGTGGTTGGATTATGGACATCTATCACACCACCATTATTGTGATGCATGCGAAAGTTGTTTAGGAAAAATAAAATGTAGAAAGTGGTAAATTTAGCTACAGGATATTCAAGGCATGGAGGGTGGAGAGTAAAGGAGACATGACACAAATTGTAAATGCCACCCTTTAGCATGGCATGTCTTTTGCATTTTACCCCTTATTTTCTGGCCAGGTGCAGTGGCTCATGCCTGTAATCCCAGCACTTTGGGAGGCCAAGGTGGGTGGATCACCTAAGGTCAGGAGTTTGAGACCAGCTTGGATAATCTGGTGAAAACCCAATCTCTAAAAAAAAAAAAAACAAAAAGAAAAGAAAAAATTTTCAAGTAACCTAAAAAAGATTCTGTTTTGTTCCTAAGTTATTTAAAAGTTGCCAATGCTCTATCCCTCCTGGACAGATTCGTGTTTATTTCTTACAAAGACTTTCTCCTTTGTAACCACAATACAACCAATAAAATCAGAAAAATGGTATCCCTACATCACTCTCATCAATATTCAAAAGCCACCAAAGTTTCACCAGTTGTCTTGATGATACCCTTCACAACAGAGGTATCCAGTTTGAAATCATATGTTGGATGTAGTTGTTATGTCACTTTCATCTCCTTCAATCTGGAACAATTCCTCCATCTTTACTTGACTTTCATAACCCTGTTACTTTAAAAGATGATAGAGCAGTCGTTGTGTAAAATGGTTCTCGATTTGTGTTTTGTGATGTTTCCATATGATCAATAAGTTTGGCAAGAATATAACAGAATTATACTGTGTTCTTCTCATTGCATCCTGTCAGGTGGTGTATAATTTCTATTTTCCCTTTACCGGTGAGGTTAACTTTGAGCTCTTGATTACAGGTGGTGTCTGACTCATTTTTCCTTTAGTAATTAGCAAGTATTTTAGAGGGAGATATTTTAAGACTATATAAATATTTTATTTCACATCAAACTATTTATATCAGAATAGACTTATGTTTTCCCAATTTATTAAATGAGTTATAGTCCTCAGTATATCCTTAGAGAAGGATAAAAGGAAGAGATACATAGTATCTTAAAATAGTTTATTTATTTACTTGTTTGTTTATTTATTTATTTTGAGACAGGGTCTCTCTCTGTTGCCCAAGCCGGAGTGCAGTGGTACAATCTCGGCTCGCTGTAACCTTTGCCTCCTGGGTTCAAGCGATTTTCCTGCCTCAGCCTCCAGAGTAGCTAGGACTATAGTAGCCTGCCTCCATACCCAGCTATTTTTGTATTTTTTAAAGTACAGACAGGGTTTTACCATGTTGGCCAGGCTGGTCTTGAACTCCTGACCTCAAGTGGTCCACCTGCTTTGGCTTGCCCAAGTGCTGGGATTACATGCGTGAACCACCGCATCTGGCCTTAAAATCTTTTATATATGATAATCAGGTGTACATAGATTCTATTCCTACTGCCTTGAATTATTCAAATTTACACTTACATTCACTTCATTTCTTCTTCTCCAGTAAATTTGTCTTCAAATTTTTCTCCAGTAGAGATAGGGAAGGGCAATCAATGAGGAAAAGTTGAATTTCTTTATCCATTCACCAGTTACATACCTGGCTGTCAGTTCAGTGTATCTGATTTGACTCTCAGCCTGACACCTCCGCAGTGAATGCTACTGGATGGAAGTGGGTGTAGACAATACATGTTGCTATTGCCATGTTGCTGGGCTCGCAAAGTTGTTCACCTCAATTTCCCTAATGAGATAAGATGTTTATAAACCAAACGTTGGTATTTTCACATGAATCTCAAAGCCAGGACTCAAATTAGGATTATGACCTTAAATTCTACATATCAGATATACCACTCTGACAAAATGGTGATACAGATCAGAGCTGCCTTTGCAATCTGACTATACTACTTTTCCTAACCCATTGTAGTTTGTATTATTTTCATCATTCTAAAAAAGAATTACAAACAGTAGCATCTTTAATTTGTTAGACCTCACACCTTCTCTTTTTCTCCTTTTCCTCATTCCCTCAACAAACGTTTTATCCACTGTGTCCTTTGTCGTCATCTTGCCTCTGATCCTCTCATCAGCGCTCTCTGTGGCATGTCTTCTTTCCATTGCTATATTCTGTCTTCCCTCCCCTCCTTTCTCTCGCTCATGTCTATGTGCTCCTAATCCCTTCCCTTTCTTGCCCTGGTCTCAGGGCCTGACCTTTGCACTCTGCGTCTCTGTCCTTTCCCTGATTCATACTCCCTACTCCCTATTGTATTGATGGCTTACAGGTCTGGAGATAAAGCAATACCTCACTAATCTGAGTTGAATACTTTTTAAAAAAAGTTTTAGCTTTATTATTTTAAGTAAAAAAAAAAAAAAAAAGAAGTCTTTGGCTCAGTTTATGCACTTGTAATTTGCATTACTGGATAGTTACAATAACTGCTGCTAAGCCCATTACCTGTTCACATGCAAACATGCTGCTAAGGCTAGTATTTCCCTAGTTTATGGAGTGTGTGTTTTTCTTAGGAACACTGAATAATGATTAGGTTTCCAAGCTCTAGAGTTGAAGTTTCTGGAATCAAACCCTGTATCAGCTAGCTGTGGTAACACTGGGCAAATTATTTAACCTCTCTAGACTTCTGTTTCCAGTTGACAATGTTACCACATGGCTGAGTTAGCCTACGGTGCCTCCCCATCTTCTCAGCCTGGGTTCTGAGAGGGAACTAAGCCTTCCTAAGGTATTCATTGTATGTCATGAATTAAATGCTTTCCTTGCATCTAGAAAAGTACTAGTTATAAAACACCATTGGGAGAATTCAGAAAGTAGTCACTCAAATCCTCTTCTGTGTTCTGTGGTTCTTTTGGGGAAACCTGGTTGAGAAAGGCAAGGAATTCTGAAAAGAAAATTCCCTTTAGAAAACTGTAAAATTCACTCAGCCTTCTTAGAATGGAATCACCATTCCACTTGAATCACCATTCTACTAAATGGAATCGCCATTTCAAGAAAGGGGAAGAACTGATACTTCTGTCACCTAGAACACCCATTCATTTGGACTAAACTCTTCGATTTATGAAAATTGAATACATTAACTTCAGTTCTGCCAGTATTTGACATGTGTATGCCATTTTGCATTTTCATTCAGTGTTTGTTACAGAATGAGAGAAATGTCTTTAAGAAACTGTTTGTTGCTGTATAACACTTATTCCACGATTTAGTGTTGTAAAGTGACAGCATTTTAGTTTGCTCACTATTTTGTGGCTCAATGATTCAGGAAGGGCTTAGCTGAGCAGTTCTCCCTTAGGGGTCTCTCCTGCAGTTGCAGTCAGATGTGGGTGGGGGCTGCAGCCATCTGAAGTTAGACAGGCTGTGTATCCAAGGTGGTTCCACATAGCCATGGTGGAAGCTGGTTGCTGGCTGGGAGCAGAGCTGGAGCTGTCAGTTCAAACACCAACTTATGGTCTCTTCCATACTGTGGTTTGGGGGAAAATTGTATTTCTTCTTGGTGGCTAGTTTTCCCCAGAGCAAGTGCTCTAAGGCCGACAAGGGAGGTTGTGTGTTCTTTTTATGACTGATCCTTAGAAGTCACACAGCGTCACTTCCATTACACTCCACAGGTGGAAGCAGTCCCCTGACTATTCAGCTTCAAGCGGAAGGAACATAGGAGAGGACGTCTATGAGGGAATGTCAAGGGATATGTGGCCATTTAAAAAATCACCACAGCTGATCCTCTGGACACAGATTATTTACATTTTTCTAAACTTACATCCTCCCAAATGCAAAATACATTTACTGTCTCCCAAGACAACCCAGAAGTCACATCCAATGTGATATCAGACTCAGGCTGGAGACGTGGGATCTCAATATGCCAATGCAGACACGGGTGAGGCTCCTCAGGGGGGTCTTTCAGATGCTTTATAGTCTTTCTGAAAACCTGTGAATTAATGGCTCCTCTCACACCCAGGACACAATACAGATACAGGGATAGGAGAGCACCCATACGCTTCCTCCGCGTGTAACTCTGAACAAGATCCCGTTTTCTCTTCAGCTGCTTGGGTTCTACTACCTGGCAGGCAGTGTGCTAGTCAGAAGACTTTTTACCGCCCCACTGTGGTGAGGCTTCAGGCAAGCCACTTGACTCCTCTGGGTCTCATTTTCCACCTAGAATGAAATAAGACTAATAGATCCCTTGAGAACTCTTTCAGCTCAAAAGTTCTGTGCTTCTGTGAAATGTCAAAATTGTTCTACTTGGATATGAACAGACACAAATCATTGTGCATAATTAAAAACATTCTACAAGTGAGAATGTTACTAAATAAAGGGTAAAATTAAAGTATGAATTAATAAAAAGTAAATTTTGTGTGAAATAGAAGCTGATTTTGAACCAATTTTGCCACTAGAGGTCACTAGTATACCATTTCAAAGAGAATAAATAGGTTCTTGCCACTAATAGTTCCCTGTGTAGAAACCCTAAGTGGCAATCATGGTGTCTTCGTTTACTTTGATTATCTCCTGATGGTTGTCAGAGACGTATGTTATGATGAGGTGACGTCAGTGTCCCTCTAGATGATGTTCCAGGTGTGTATGCCTAATGCTCTGTAAGCATGAAGAGCCACCACTGGAACAGTAAGGATAATGACTTTCTATCTGCTTGCTTTTTTTTTTTTTTTTTTGAGATGGAGTTTCGCTCTGTCACCAGGCTGGAGTGCAGTGGTTGTGATCTCAGCTCACTGCAACCTCTGCCTCCCAGGTTCAAATGATTCTCTTGCCTCAGCCTCCCAAGTAGCTGGGACTACAGGCGTGTGCCACCATGCCTGGCTAATTTTTCTGTATTTTTAGTAGAGACAGGGTTTCACTGTGTTACCCATGATGGTCTTGAACTCTTGACCTCATGATCCACTCGCTTTGGCCTCCCATAGTGCTGGCATTACAGGCATGAGCCACTGCACCTGGCCGGCTTTTCTGCTTTCTCACTGGGATATGATAAGGGGCAGGGAGATAACTTGATAGGAAGTAATATGAGCTCTGAGGTGAAAAGGCACTGTGGAACTCCAGTGTCATCTCTGAATGCAGCACAGACATGTCAGCTCTTTTATGACATAGAGAAAGTACGGATTGGGAGCATGTCTGTGGACCTGCCTTCAGGCACTGTGCTTGGCAGGGGCTATATCAATGGAGAAGATGCAGTTGCTACTCTCAAGGAATTTAAGAAAACAGGTATAGGAGGTTTCTATTCAGATTCAATATTTTAATAAAAAATGTTTTTATTAATGGCTATTGACTTCTACTGATGCTCCTTTAATCTCTAGCTCATGTAGTTCTCTTCCTTTTTGAATTTTACCAACACTTTCTAAGACATTTTATAGTATTTCCCTTAAGATATTGTATAAAGAAGGAGGAAGAAAAATAGGAGTTTGAGACAGAACTAAAGATTATTCCATGTAGAGGTTTTTTGGGAGAAGAAGGCTGATGGGCCCTGAGTTCCCGTGCATACTATTGCTGGTATGCCGAGAGTACTGACACCATGTCAGGCAACTTTGCTTAGATTTTCTTATTTTCTTGCTGACAAACCTGTAGGACAAGCACTATAATTCCCATTTCGGTCAATGATCCCTTGCAGCACGGCAGTGGGTTTTTTTCAGAAGTGATGTACACTTTAGGACTTTTACATCAAATCTAGAACTGAACGTCACATGAAAATGTTAAAATACTGGGTTCAGTTGCGGCCAGTGGTGCTTGTTAGGAAAAAAATCTATTAAAATATATTTTAGGCCAGCACAGTGGTTCACACCTGTGATCCCAACATTTTGGGAGTCCAAAGTGGGAGGATTGCTTAGAGACCAGCTTGGGCAGTATAGTGAGACCTCATCTCTACAAAAAATAAGATTAGCCAGGCATGGTGGTGTGTGCCTGTAGTCCCAGCTACTTGAGAGGCTGAGCAGGAGGATCACTTGATTCCAGGAGGTTGAGGCTGCAGTGAGCCATGACTGTGCCACTATACTCCAGCTGGGGTGACACAGTGAGATCCTGTCTCTAAATAAATAAATAAAATAATGTTTTTAATATATAACTCTTTGGATGAGAGAAACAATGCTCCAAGTGAAATTAATACCTTGAAACATAAAGAGCCATGGGGCTCTCCAGTGAAGAAACTTCTGTGAGTGACAAAGATGGAGTCACAATACTCCTGAGAACTAGATCTGTTTTCTTCCAAAATGAAAGTTACTGGATACTTTCTTATTGTGTGTTTCATGTAGTACAGGAAGAAAACCTACGAACTCCAGAACTCACAATTCTATCATAAAGAATGAGTTGCAAGGAATTCTGGGTCCTTCCCATAACTTAAGGAGGAATTTCTTCTAGGACTGCAAGGGACTTGAATTCAATTTAAACTAGCAGTCAGCAGCCTTTAGAGCAGATACTGAGGTTGATTCTGAGCAGGACACAGCCCCCATCCCTTAGTAGCAAGGCTTTCTTTAGTTTTCTTCCTTCACCAGAGAAAAAATAAAAGAGCCTGGCTATATCTTTCTTCACACTGGGCCTTGATTTGCTTCACTGCAATAAATGTTACTTACTATTCTGGCAGTTATTAATTTTAAGCAATTGTTTTAAAACAACTAAAGACAGACTTGTCCTTACTTCTTCCTTTTTTTTCTTTTTGACAGAGTCTTGTTCGGTCACCTAGGCTGGAGTACAGTGGCATGATCTTGGCTCACTGCAACCTCCACCTCCTGAGTTCAAGCAATTCTCCTGCCTCATTCTCCCAAGCAGCTGAAACTACAAGTGTGAGCTACCACACCTGGTTAATTTTTGTATTTTTAGTAGAAACAGGGCTTGACCATACTGGCCAAGTTGGTCTCAAACTCCTGACCTCAAGTGACAAACCCACCTCAACCGCCCAAAATACTGGGATTATAGATGTGAGCCACTGTGCCTGGTTGTTACTTCTTATTGTAGAGCAGGCGTCCCCAAACTATGGCCCGTGGGCCACATGCGGCCCCCTGAGGCCATTTATCCGGCCCCCCGCCACACTTCAGGAAGGGGCACCTGTTTCATTGGTGGTCAGTGAGAGGAGTACAGTATGTGGCGGCCCTCCAACGGTCTGAGGGACAGTGAACTGGCCCCCTGTGTAAAACGTTTGGGGATGCCTGTTGTAGAGTTTGGTCAATAATAGAAAAGAAAGGTTAGGGAAAGAGCTACAAAAATACTACTCGACTTATTGTAAAAATAATTCTATTAATGGCCATTGATTTCTACCGATGCTTCTTTAATCTCTAGCTGGTGTGGTTCTCTTCCTTTTTAAACTTTAGATATCCAGTCAACACTTTCTGGGACATTTTGTAGTATTTCCCTTAGGATACTGTATAAGGAAGGAGGAAGAAAAACAGGAGTTTGACACAGAACTAAAACTCATTCAATTTAAAGGTTTCTGGGAGAAGCAAACTAGGATGGGCCCTGAGTGTCAGTGCATATTCTTGCTGGCATGCCAAGAGTACAGGCCCCAACCCAGGCTTTACTCAGATATGACTGCAGAGAGCAACCTGAAGGGATGAGATAATGCTTCACTGGTTAAAGAGCAACCTTGGTTCTACTTGCCATAAAAGACAAAGATTCCCAAAGCTCAGTGTTCCTCTCCTATACCATGCAGGCATCCACAGGGGTCCTCTGCCTTACCCTTGTAGGACTGGGGGACATAGGTAACACTAACAAATCAGCAAAAAGCTCATGGTGAGCTGGGAGTAAGAAAGTCCTTCGACTCTGACTCAGACATCTCATGTGTTCTGCCAGCATTCATGAAATAGGCAGTTGTTAGCTTGTAAGTGCAGCTGACCTTTGAACAACATGGGTTTGAACTGTATGAGTCCACTTTTATGCAGATTTTTTTCAGTAAATATAATGGAAAATTTTTTGGAGACTGACAATTTGGAAAAATTCACAAACTTCACAGCCTAGAAATATTTAAAAAAAGAACATTAGGTATGTCACAAATTCATAAACATATGTAGGTACTAGTCTGTGTTATTATTTATTACCATAAAACAGCACAAATCTATTATAAAAGTTAAAATTTATCAAAACTTATGCACATGATTACAGACCATACATGGCACCATTTGCAGTTGAGAGAAATGTAAACAAATGTACAGATGCTGTATTAAATCACAAGTGCATAAAAGTAACCATAGTACATACTGTACTGTTATAATAATTTTACAGCCACCTCCTGTTGCTATTGCTATGAGTTTAAGTGCTGCGAGTATCCACTTAAAATGCCATGGGACACTAATCATCTCTGTGTGAGCAGTTCATCTCTCTGGTAAATTGCCTATTGCAGTAAAAAGTAATCTTTTGTGGTTCTGTAGTGTTTTTCATTGTGTTTAGTGCAATACTGTAAACCCTGAATAATGCCGTGGCACCCATACAAAGTGCCGCTAGTGATGTTGGAAGTGCTCCTAAGAAGCAGAGAAAATTCATGACATTATAAGAAAAAGTTGAAATGCTTGACATGTATTGTAGATTGAAGTCTGCAGCTGTGGTTGCCCATCATTTCAAGATAAATGAATTCAGCTTAAGAACCATTGTAAAAAAGAAAAGAAAATTCATGAATATATCACTGCAGCTACACCAGCAAGCGTGGAAAACTTACACTTTTAGCAAAATACCTTTTTATCTAGTATTGAAAATGCAGTTTTTCTGTGGTTAAAGGATTGCTGTAAGAAAGGCATATCTAGGCCGGGCGCGGTGGCTCAAGCCTGTAATCCCAGCACTTTGGGAGGCCGAGGCGGGTGGATCACGAGGTCGAGAGATCGAGACCATCCTGGTCAACATGGTGAAACCCCGTCTCTACTAAAAATACAAAAAATTAGCTGGGCATGGTGGCGCGTGCCTGTAATCCCAGCTACTCAGGAGGCTGAGGCAGGAGAATTGCTTGAACCCAGGAGGCGGAGGTTGCGGTGAGCCGAGATCGCGCCATTGCACTCCAGCCTGGGTAACAAGAGCGAAACTCCGTCTCAAAAAAAGAAAAAAAAAAAAAAAAAAAAAAAAAAAAAAAAAAAAAAAAAGAAAGGCATATCTATAAACTGTGATGTGAATTGAGAAAAAGTGAAGTCATTATATAACAACTTAGAGCAAAAAGAAGGTGAAGGATGTAAAACTGAAGATTTTAATGCCAGCAAAGGATGGTTAGATAATTTTAAGAAGAGGTTTGGCTTTAAAATGTCAAGATAACAAAAGAAGCAGCTTCTACCAACCAAGAGGCAGCAGACAAGTTCTCAGATGCCATTAAAAAAATCATTGAGGAGACAGAATATCTGCCTCAACAGGTTTCTAATGTGGATCAAAGTGCCCTATTCTGGGAAAAAAAATTCCACAAAGGACATTTATTAGTAAGAAAGAGAAGTGAGCACAGAATTTAAGGCAGGAAGGGATAGGCTACCTCTACTCTTTTGTGCAAATTGTTGGGGCAGGGGTGTTGTTCATGACTGCCCTTATCTAAAAGCTGCTCATCCTGGAGTTGAAGGGAAAAGAAAAACACCAGCTGTCAGTCTTATGTTGTACAACAAGAAGGCCAAGACAATGTAAACCCTTTTTCTGGATTGGTTCCATCAATGCTTTGTTCCTGAAGTCAGGAATTACCTATTACATTTTTTTTTTCTGACATTGGACAGTCCCTCTGGCCACCCAAAACCCCATGGGTTCAACACTGAAGCTGTCAATGTGTCCTACCTGCCCCCAAACACAACGTCTTTAGTTCAGCCTCTAGATCCTTGGCTCATAAGAACCTTTAAGGCTTATTACACAAGGTACTCTATGGAAAGGATTGTCAATGCCATGGAAGAGAACTCTGATAGAGCATCATGATAGTCTGGAAGGATTACACCACTGAAGATGTCATCGTTGTTATAAAAGAAGTTGTGAAGGTTAACAAGATTGAAATAATAAATTCCTGCTGGAGAAAATGATACAGATATTGAGGATGACTTCATAGGATTTATCACAAAGCCAATCAAAGAAATCATGAACGATATTATGGATATGGCAAAAAAAAAAAAAGTGAAAAGTGAAGGGTTTCAAGATCTGGATCTTGGAGAAATGTAAGAGCTCATAGAGATCACACAAGAAGAATTAACAGAATACGACTTGGTGGAGATTGGTGCTTCCAAACCAGTGCCACATAACAAGAAAGAAGACATAGAAAAGGCAGTGCCAGAAAACAAATTGACATTAGACAATCTGGCAGAAGGGTTCCAGTTATTCAAGACTGCTTTTGACATCTTGATACAGGCACTGAAACTAAAGCAGTGGAAGAAAGATTTTACCATATAGAACATTTTTAGAGAAATGAAAAAAAGCAAAAAATCAGACAGAATTACAATGCATTTTCATAGTTTCACTGAGTGTCCTGACTCTCTTCCCTCCCCTTCCGTCCTCCATCTCTTGCCTCTGTTGCCCCTGAGACAGGAAGTCCAACCCCTCCTGTTTCTTCTTCTCCTCAGCCTGTTGAGTGTGAAGATGAACCAGATGAAGACTTTCATGATGAACCACTTCCATGTAATGAAAAGTAATATAGTTTCTCTTATTACTTTCTTAATAACATTTTCTTTTCTCTAGATTACTTTATTGTGAGAATACAAAACATATAAAAATATGTGTTAATTGACTATTTATGTTATCGTTAATGCTTCCAGTCAACATGGGCTATTAGCAATTAGGCTATGTGGGAGTCAGAAGTTATACTCCTATTGCACAGGGTATTGGCATCTCCTAACCCCACATTATTCAAGGTTCAACTGTAGGGTAACACCCCTGATCCTGACAAAAGCTGACAGAGGAACTCTAACAGGTTGATTATTTTTTATCATAAATGGTTACGAGGGAAACAGAAAACTATAAGGATCATGTTTGCATATTGCAATTTAAAAAATCCATGAGCAGCCTAGCATTTTAGAGCCTTGTTGCAACTTGGCTACATTCTTTTCCTTCCGTCCCTCCCTCCCTCCCTTTCTTCTTCACTGCCTCCCTCTTTCTTTTCTTTTCTTTTCTTTTTTTTTTTTCCAAATAGGACCTTTATTACTTTTCTAATCACCTCTTACACTTTCTTGCCAAATGCTTTTGGAGCAGGTGCTTTCTGGGCTGGAGCTTTTTGACCCTTCTGAGCTCTTGGAAGAGGTGCTGTCTTCTGGCCTGTGGCTTTCTGGACAGGAACCTTCTGAGCTGGGGCCTTCTTGCCCACAGTGGTTGGGTTTTTTTGTTTGTTTGTTGCTAGAACTTTAACAGCAGCAGCAGCACCCTTCGTGGCAGGAGCTTTTTTGGGAGAGGCTTACAGGAGAGCTGCCTTTTGAGGCTTCTTAACTTCATTCTTGATTATTTTGTTCCTCATTTTCTTTGCCTTTGTAACTTTAAAATGATCACAATCTGTCATCTTTGCTTTCCTTTCTCTGGCTTCAATATTCTTGGCCCATCGTGTGGCTGCTCACTTTGTACTGATGTTTGCCTTCTGCCAGGCTTGTTGGACATACTTCTGGTGGGCACTGTGTGGAAACTTGAGGATGAAATCAGTGTGCACTTGAAAGGCATGGTTTGTCTCCTCATTTGAGTGCAAGGTCCGTCAACCAAAGCCCTGTTCTGATCAATAACATCTACAATTGTGACCAGTTTTCTGGCACAAGGTCCAAAGGAGATGTAGGCCACACGGCCAACCTCCATGAAGTGTCTGAACACCATGTTGATGGCATTCAGTGAGAAGGAAGAAGGCTGGGTGCATTTTTCACAAAATATTAGTTATCAACAGGGCATGGTGGCTCATACCTGTAATCCCAGCACTTTGGGAGGCCCAGGTGGGTGGATCACTTGAGGTCAGGAGTTTGAGACCAGCCTGACCAACATGGTGAGACCCCATCTTTACTAAAAATACAAAAATTAGCCAGGTGTCATGGTGGGCACCTGTAATCCCAGCTCCTCAGGAGGCTGAGGCAGGAGAATCACTTGAACCTGCAAGGCAGAGGTTGTGGTGAGTCGAGATCATGCCACTGCACTTTAGCCTGGGCAACAGAGCAAGACCCTGTACTCCAGCCTGAGCAACAGAGCAAGACGTTGTCTCAAAAACAAATAAATAAATATATAATTAGTTATCACTGTAACCCTGACTTCTATACTCTTCAGACTTACTTTATGCTTGTTAAAAATAGAATCCCCTTTATTGTTCCAGACCTATATGATTAATCATGGCTATATATATATATATATATATATATATATATATATATATACATATACACATATATATACATTTGAGACAAAATCTTGTTCTGTCACACAGGCTGGACAGTGGCACGATCTCGGCTAACTGCAGCCTCTGCCTCCTGGGTTCAAGCAATTCTCCTGCCTTAGCCTCCAGAGTAGCTACAGGCACATGCTGCCATGCCCAGCTAATTTTTGTATTTTTGGTAGAAATGGGGTTTCACCTTGTTGGCCAGGATGGACTTGATCTCCTGACTTTGTGATCTGCCCGCCTCCGCCTCCTAAAGTGTTGGGATTATAGGCATGAGCCACTGCACCCAGCCTAAAGCCAAATTATTTTTATAAAATTTTAGTGAGCATGTACCCAGCTGACAAGATTGAAAATGTAGATTCGTGTACAGAGAATCACAGGATCACAAAATCACGAAAGGTGGAATGAGGTGGCTCAGTGGCAACTCACTCAGGAAATATGCTTTGAGAACCTGTGGCAGGCAGAGTGCCAAGAGCTGGATGGTCAGACACAATTTTGCCCCTGAAGATTGACTCTTAAATATGGGGAACCAGTCACTCTTACTCACTGGTAGTGTCGTTTGATAAAGTTCTTAATGTTATTTTACACCATGTTAAGAAGTTAAATGAACTCTCTTCCAAGCCCTCACTTGAGGAAACCGGGGTAGACAGTAACTAACTCCCTCCAGTCTTATGGTTAATTTCAAATATTTGAATGCTACACAATACCTAGCTCACAATAGACACAAAACTGAACTTCTAAATGAGTAAAGAATGAAATGAATTGAATTTAGGCTGAGCCAGAACAAGAACCCAGGTTTCTTTTCCATCAAACCAATGCTGTCACATTGTGGGTGGATCAGAGTTTTCTGAACCAGTCATTTGCAGACCAACATCAGAATTTTTGACACTTTAAATTAACCATTTAATTAAAGTCAGTTTTGAAGCTAGCTTTATTCTAAGCAAAATGTTAACATCTGTGAATTAAGAATTAGTTGTATTATTCATATTTACTATAAAGAAATAAATATGTAACTATTTTTAAAAGTTCATCTTGTACAACCAGATGTATAAATACCACTTTTGGGGGAAATGCTAATTAGAAAATACTGTCTAGAGAAAAATAAGGACTGTAAACCAAAAAGTATCTGAGACAGGTCTCAATCAATTTAGAAGTCTATTTTGCTAAGGTTAAGGACATACCTGGAATGAAAGAACACAGAATTAGAGAAACAGTCTGTAGTCTGCTCCTTTCTCCAAGGATGACTTTGAGAGCTTCAATATTTAAAGGGGAAAAGTGGGCTGGAGAGGAAAGAGCGTGGGTATAGTAATCTACATGTTGCAGAAGAAAAGGTGCAGGTAGGGGAATGGTGAATTATTTATTCATCTTGTGCTCAGCAAATCGGCACTTTACATAAGATAGGGTGAACATAGAGTAGCTACCTATGGAGATATTTAACCTTTTGTCTGTAGCTACCTATGGAGATATTTAACCTTTTATCTGTAGCTATCTGCTTAGGAACAGAAGGAAAGGCAGCTTCTTGTGTGACTCAGCTTTCAGCTTATTTTTCTCCTTCTGGCAGAGTGAATTGGAGTCCCAAGTTTTTATTTTCCTTTCACAGCACCCAAACCGCACAGAATCATTCCTAATTGTTTCCATTTTATGATATGTTCAAAGCTTGATTCCATAGAGACCTTGAAGTCCTCTGGAATTCTCACTTGAGAAACTCTAAAAATACATTGGTAATTTCTTACATTTCCTCTATCTATTGAACAAATAAATAAAAATGACTGATCAAATTTATTTACTATTGGTTATTATTAGAAATTGTCATCATAAGAAAAGTATACATGAACACCTTAATTTACCAAGTAGCTATATGGTATACTGTTGGGTATAGTACACTAGTCTACAGTATACAATTAGGTCTACTTTTGAAATCAAGTTTTAACAAATAGGATATATTCTTTACTCACCAAATTTGGAAGAGCATTCATTCTTCAATGAATTCAGTAACCTTTCAAGTGAAAAAAATAAGTAAAAAGAAAATGTGAGTTATTTAGGAATGCGATGAAACATGTTTTGCAAATTAATGATCTTAAAGCATCAGAGAACACACCTGGTTATACTTGAAAGTTATCAAAAATGCTTCCATTTAGCATATTTCACCTTAAAATATCCACAGTATGTTTAGAACCCTCTAATTACTTATGACAAAATAGCAGCTTGTATGTGCACAATGAGAGTGTGTCAGACTAGAAGATCAAAAAGATCTTGGAAGTTCTCTATTTCTTTATTTATCATTTCTTCCCCTACATAATATGTTGCCTTGAAGAGTTTTCAATTAGGACTTCCCCCATTCTCTATGAAAACAATTTTAATTTTGTGCCTTTTTAAAGATGAACTATATTATCAATATTCACACAGTCCAGGTCACATGAATAGTCACCTTATAATTAAATATTTCTATGCAATCTTAGTGGTTTCTATTTCTACTTATAGCCTTTCCTTATTCAGAAGAGGAAAATTTTTTTATGGCCAAGTAATTTTTAAAACCATTTTTAACTGAAAAATATAATACAAATATAGAACCTGTATAAAATAAATATGTAGTTTAATGAATGTTTATTTCATGATGAGTTTGTCAAAACTTCAACTCTCTTTTTTTATGCTCACTTACATATACTGTTTTTTTAGGCACTTTTTGGTCATTTCAAAGCGGGTTTCCCCCCCTTATAATTTAAGATACATCTTAATGATCAGTAATGCTGTTTTATCAAATATGAACATCTTGTGAAAGATACATTACTCTTTAATCTTGTAGTTACCTTTTTGTATGTTATCTTTTTTAGATAGTTTCTAAAGACTTATTTTAAAGTTTATATTATCTAGCAAACATAATTTGGTTCTGAAATTTGAAAAAGTTAAACACTCTAAAATAACTATATCCTACTTTATGGCAATCATTTTCTTGCATTTAAAAATATTTTTGTCATCCAAACATTCATCCAAAATAAGCCATTAGTTTTCCATCTATTTATAAAATATGTATTTGTGAACTCAAAAGTATCTGAGACAGGTCTCAATCAATTTAGAAAGTTTATTTTGCCAAGGTTAAGGATGTGCCCATAACACAGACTTAGGAAGTCCTGACAATATGTTCCCACATATTGAAGTACAGCTTGCTTTTATATTTGTGAGGGAGACGTAATACATCAATCAATACATGTTAGATATACATTGGTTTGGTCTGGAAAGGCAGGCAACTCGAAGTGGGGACTGCCAGTTTATAGACAGATTTAAAAATTTTCTGATTGGCTGTTGGTTGAAAGAGTTATTATCTAAAGACCTGGAATCAATAGAAAGGAATGTATGGGTTAAAATGATAAGTGATTATGAAGACCAAAGTTTTATCAAGCAAATGAGGCCTCCAGGTAGTAGGTTTCAGAGATAATAGATTGCAAATGTTTCTTATCAGACTTTGGGTCTGTGTGGATGTTAATGCTGGTTGGCTTTTACTGAATTTTAAAAGGGAGGAGTGTATAATGAGACATGTCTGAACCCCTTCACATCATGGCCTGATTAGAGTTTTAGGTTAGCTTTGGAATGCTCTTGACTGAGAGGAAGGATCCATTCAGATAGTTGGGGGGCCTTATAATTTTATTTTTGGTTTACATATTTTAAATGTCCTTAAACTACAAGGTTTTTTTCCACTCATTTTCATCCCAGTACAATTTATTTTACTTTTTCATTAAAAAATTTTTTTTGTGAGTACATAATAGGTGTGTATATTTATAGGGGAGTGCAATTTATTTTATAAAGGGCTTTTTTTTTTTTTTTAAATCTTTGTCCTGTAGTGTTTTCCATGGCTGGATATTTTGTTTTTCTTTGAGACAGAGTCTCACTCTGTCACCAGGTTGGAGTGCAGTGGCATGATCTTGGTTCACTGCACCCTCTACCTTTTGGGTTCAAGTGATTCTCCTGTCTCAGCCTCCCAAGTAGCTGAGATTACAGGTGCCCACCACCACACCCAGCTAATTTTTGTATTTTTAGTAGAAATGGGTTTTTGCCATGTTGGCCAGGCTGGTAACCTGACCTCAGGTGATCTGCCTGCCTCGGCCTCCCAAAGTGCTAAGATTATAGGTGTGAGCCACTGTGCCCAGCCTTACTGCTGGATTTTGATAATGTTTTGCAGGTGGTAGATTTTTACATATTTCTCAGTTCTCTGCATTTCCTGTTAAACTGATAATTTATGGGCTTAAGTCAGGCTCCATATTTTTTAAATCAGATTTTCACAGGTGATAGTATATTCATTTTCCATTAGAAAGTAAATGATATCAGGATTGTAGCTCCCAGTGAAAGCACAGAGAATGAGAGGATGCCACACTTTCAGATGAATTATTGTTGCTCACGGACCAGGAGATTGCCAGTGGAGGAGCCCCATGGGTCGCCAGCGCGACTCTTGTGGCCGGCGTGGCGGTTTTGCTGGCGCCCCAGTGCAGTGGTTCTTCATGCAAAGTAAACGGGACTGGTTCCCCTTTTGGTCGACGTTTGGAGCTCCGGTAAGGCAGAGTCGCCTATTCAGCTGATTGAAAAAGGGACTCAAGGAGGAAGCCAGACTGGAGATTCCCGGGCAGAAAAGCACCACGCATCTTAACACCGCTGTTTTGGCCGGCATGGTGGGTTGCTCAGGTTCCAGCACTGGGAATCAACAAACTGGACGTCCACTCAGAGACCTAATTTGAAAGTCGGTAATTACAAAGAAGACAGGTGGATAAATTGACGATGATGGGAAGAAACCAGCGTAAAAAGGCTGAGAATGCCCCAAATCAGAATGCCTCTCCCTCTACAGGGGATCACAGTTCCTCATCAACAAGGGAACAAGGCCTTATGGAGAACGAGTGCGTTCCATTAACAGATTTAGGCTTCAGAAGGTGGATAATAAGAAACTTCTGTGAGTTAAAAGAACATGTTCTAGCCCAATGTAAAGAAACTAAGAACCTTGAAAAAAGGTTTGACGAAATCCTAACGAGAACAGACAATCTAGAGGGGAATATAAATGAATTAATGGAACTAAATAATACAATACGAGAACTCCACAAAGTATGCACAGGTTTTAACAGTCGAATTGATCAAGCAGAAGAAAGGATATCAGAGGTCAAATACCAACTTAATGAAATGAAATGAGAAGATAAGATTAGAGAAGAAAGAGTAAAAAGGATTGAGCAAAGTCTCCAAGAAATATGGGACTATATGAAAAGACCTAATTTACATCTGATAGGTGTACCTGAATGTCATGAAGAGAATGAATCCAAGCTGGAAAATATTCTTCAGGATATTATTCAGCAAAACTTTCCTAACCTAGTAAGGCAGGAAAATACTCAACTTCAGGTAATACAGAGAACACCACAAAGATATTCCTCAAGTAGAGCAACCCCAAGACACATAATTGTTAGATTCATCAGGGTTGAAATAAAGGAGAAAATTCTAAGGGCAGCTAGAGAGAAAGGTCAGGTTACCCATAAACGGAAGCCTATCAGACCCACAGCAGATCTCTCAGCTGAAACCCTACAAACTAGAAGAGAGTGGGGGTCAATATTCAATATCCTCAAAGAAAAGAATTTTCAACCCAGAATCTCATATCCAGCCAAACTAAGCTTCATAAATGAAGGAAAAATAAAATTTTTCATGAACAAGCAAGCACTCAGAGATTTCATCACCACCAGGCCTGTTTTACAAGAGCTCCTGAAAGAAGCACTATACACAGAAAGGAACAACCAGTATCAGTCATCCCAAAAACTTACCAAAAGGTAAAGAGTATCTCCATAATGAAGAATCTATATCAACTAATGGGCAAAATAGCCAGCTAGCATTAAACGACAATATTAAACTCACAAATATCAATATTAATCCTAAATTTAAATAGATTAAATGTCCCAATCAAAGACACAGGGAAATTGAATAAAAAGTCAAAACCCATCAGTTCACTGTATCCAGATCCATCTCATAAGTAAGGACACAAAAAGACTCAAAACAAGGGGTTGGTGGAAGACTTACCAATCAAATGGAGAGAAAAAAAAAAAAGAAAGAAAAGAAAACAGGAGTTGTAACTTTCATCTCTGACAAAATAGACTTTAATAGTAACAAAGACTTAAAGAAACAAAGAAGGACATTAAATAATGGTAAAAGGATCAAAGCAACAACAAGAGTCAATGATCATAAATATATATGCACCTAATATAGGAACACCCAGATACATAAGACAAGTTCTTAAAGGTTTATAAAGAGACTTGGACTCCCGCACAATAATAGCGGGAGACTTTGACACCACATTGTTAATATTTGATGGATCAATGAGATAGAAAATTAACAGGGACATCTATGATTTGAACTCGGACCTGGAACAAGTAAACTCAGTGAATATTTACAGAATTCTTCACCCCAGGTCCACAGAACATACATTTTTCTCAGTATCATATTACACTTATGACCACATAATTGGAAGTAAATCACTCTTCAATATTTGCATAGCATTTCACAGACTCAAATGAAATATTGGTTGGCTGTTTGTTATTTTCTTCCCTTATTCTTTCCTGTCTCCTCTGTTAAGCACAATTATTGGCATAAAAGAGGTTTTCAATACCTATTTTTAGATTACATTCCAGCCTGGGCAATAGAGCAAGACTCCTGTTTTCTCTCCCCCTTTCTCTCTTTCTTTCTTTCAAAAAAAAAAAAAAAAAGTAAATGATATCTGTCTCTCTTTGTGTTGTTCATAACACTGATGCTCAGTGTCTAGTTAAGTGTTTCTCAGTCATCTTTTAAACTATAGCCCTCCCCCTAGGGCCTTTTAAGACATTTCTTAATGAAATTCTTCCTCTATGAAAATGTCTTTTGCCATACTTAGAAAACCTTTATTTCTTCAAACATTTTTCAGTACAATACTATTTTTCCTTTCCTTCTGGGACTCTGATGACTCAAATGTTAGATATTTTTGGTGCTTAGGTTTCTGAGCTTTTGTTCATTTTTTGTTTCAATGATTTTTCTCTCTTGCTCAGATTGGATAATTTCTACTGAAATTATCAAATTCACTAACTCATCTTTCATCTCCATCCTCCCACTGATTCTTTGTAGAGAGTTTTAAATTTCGTTAAAATTTTAAAATGTAATTAAATCAATTTATTATTTTTCAGTTCTAAAAATTTCCATTTGGTTTTTATTTATATCTTCTATTTACATTATTCATATTTTCAAATATAATTTCTGTCTTGGGATTTTTCATGATTGCTTACACAGGTATTTTTGTAATAGCTGCTTAAAATCATTTTCAGATAATTTCAACATTTGTGTCATCTCACTGTTGGTATTTATTGTTACTCTGAAGAGAATTGAGATTTGCATGGTTCTTCATAAGCAGAATAATTGTGAATTAGATCCTGGGTATTTTGACTATTATGTTATAAGCCCCTGGGTCTTGTGTAAGTCCTATGCAGAATGTTGATATTTTTAATTTAGTAGGAACATGAGTTGGTTAGGTTGAGGCTCCAAGTTCCAGTCTACCTTCTTTGGGTGGTGGTTCTAAAGTAATTTCAATTTGGAGTCTTTGCAGTTCTTTATTTTTTATTTAATTCTAGCAGTCCTAATAACAGTTCAGTAAAGCAGGTATTATGATACTCATTTTACAAATAAAAGATAGGTTTGAATTCAGACTATATCACTAGCTTTCTGATACTGGATAAGACAGTCTTTGATCCTTTATTTTCTCATCTGTAAAATGGAATTGAAAATACGTAGCTGACTAGATGGTTTGAGGACTAATTAAAACAATACATGTAGCATACCTAGGACATTGTAGACTCTAAAAAAATCGTAGCTAGTTGTGATGGTTAATACTGAGTGTCAACTTGATTGGATTGAATAGTGTAAAATATTGATCCTGGGTGTGTCTGTGAGGGTGCTGCCAAAGGAGATTAACATTTGAGTCAGTGGACTGAGAAAGGCAGACTCACCCTTAATCTGGGTGGGCACCATCTAATCAGCTGCCAGCATGGCCAGGATATAAAGCAGATAGAAAAACATGAAAAGTCTAGATTGGCTTAGCCTCCCACCCTACATCTTTCCCCCATGTTGGATGCTTCCTGCCTTTGAACATTGGACTCCAAGTTCTCCAGCTTTAGGATTTGGACTGGCTTCCTTTCTCCTCAGCTTGCAGACAGCCTATGGTGGGACCTTGTGATCATGTGAGTTAATACTACCTAATACATTTCCATATAGATATATAAATTCTGTCTCTCTAGAGAACCCTAATATACTAATCTTCTTATTTTAAAAAATCAATTTTATTGAGAAAAAATTACTATCAATGCACACATTTTAAGTTACAGAAGATGACTTTCGACATTCACGTATACTGTGTAACCATCACCCCCATCAGTAAGATATTATAGGACATTTCCATTACCCCAACAGTCTCATCATGCTCCTTTGAGTCAGCCCTCCTCTCAGCTTCTACCCTAGGCAATCACTGATCTGATTTCTGTCACAATTGATAAGTAAAGCACTAGAACTTTAAATTAAGAGAACGATAAAGTCTGGATATTTTCACTCAACATAAATACTTTAGATTCATCCATTAACAGTGGTTTATTCTTCATGTTTATCTCAGAAATTTATTCTTTTATAATTGCTGGCTAGTATTTCAGTATTTTTGGAATGTTTTTCTATTGTTGATTGACATAGCTCTTAGATACACTGAATTCAAGTCATTTATTAATGTACTGTGACTATTGTTTTTTTTTTAAGCCTGTGAATTGTCTTTCATTTTCATCATGATGTCTTTCAGAGAGCAGAAAACCTCACTTTTTATGAAGTTCAATAATTAAAAATTATTTTAAAAATTACTTTATAATTTTTTTGTGTGTGACTTTCCCTGTGACCCACAGTTTGTTTAGAAGTACATAGTCTGATTTCCAACTATTTGGGGATTTACAAATATCGTTCTGTTAATGATTTCTAGTTTAATTCCTTTGTGGGTAGAGACAATAATTTTTATGATTTCAATTATTTAAAATTTGCTGAGATTTGTTTTAGGATACACAGTGGACTCTATTTTGATAAATATTCCAAGTGCATTGGAAAAGAAAGTGTGTTCTTCAGTTATTGGGTGGAATGTTCTACAAATGTCCATTAGGGCAAGTTGGTTGATAGCACTGTTCAGGCCTTCTATATTAATAGTTAAGAAAATTGCTAGCCTTTTTTCAAAATCACCTTTGTAGCTTTCAAAAACACTAATGCCTATATCTCACTCCATGAGATTGTGATTTATTCTGAGGTGTGGTCTATTCACTGGTATAATTAAATGATTCCAGGTGATTCTAATACACTGAAAAGTTTGGGACATGATTCTGTACACTTATATTTTTCTGTATACTTGCTTTACAAATTGCAGAGCAGGGAGTAATGAACTGTTTGAATTCAATTAATTTTTGATTCATTGCTATTTTGTAGCTCTGTGGTAAGGATTTTGCATCTTCTTGATTAATATGCCCCTTTATCTCATTATTTTAATGTTACTTTCCCTAATTATTAGTGAAGGTAAACATTTTTTTAAAAGCCTTTCTGGCCATTCAGTTTTCTTCTTCTGTAAGTGGACTACTTACGTTATTTGCATCTATTTATCTTGAGTTGTCTTTTTCTTAATGATTTGTGTGAATTCTTTATATTTTCAAAGTTTTACTATATTCTGCCAACCTGTGGCTTGTTTTTAACTTGATTAGAGATGGCATCTCTCCTGTTTATAAAACTTTTGCATTTTCAACTAATCATTATTTTACATCTTTCCTTAATGAATCATGCTATTTCTTCCTTATGGTGATATCATAAAGACAAGTGCTTTTCTTCTAAAAGTTTAGAGTTTTGTTTTTCACATTTTGGGTCATTATTTCATTTGGAATTTAGTTTTGTTTCTGTTGTGGTATCAGAATCCAATTTCATATTTTTATATAAATAGCCAATTTAACTAAAACCACCATACTTTGTTTTTTATATCCCATGAACAGTTATTGTACTAATTTACACTCCCAACAGTAATGAATAACAGTTTTTTTCCACAGCCTTAGCACATCATTCCTCACTAGACATCTTTATTGTATACCAACTTCCAGGTGTCCTTTTTTCTAATTTCCTTTTTGTCTATTCTTGTGTCAATACCACTTTTTAAAAATTTGCTTTAAAATAGAATTACCATATGATTCAACACAAATTAATACCCACTTCTGGGTATATATCCAAAAGAACGGAAAAGAGGGCCTCAAAGAGACATTTGCACACTCATGTCCATAGCAGTATTACTCACAGTAGCCAAAATGTGGAAGCAACCTAAGAGTCCACTGACAGATGAATGATAAACAAAATGTGGTATAGTACACATAATAAACAATATACAGACTACTATTCAGCCTTAAAAAGGAAGTTCTGCAAGATGCTATAACATGGATGAACCTTGAGGACATTATGCTAAATGAAATAAGCCAGTCACAAAAAGGCAAATTCTGTACCATTCCACTTATGTGAAGCACCTAGAGCAGTCAAACTGGAAAGTAGGATGATTACTGCCAGGAGATGGGAGTAGGAAATGGAGAGTTGTTGTTTAATAGGAATAGAGTTTTAGTTTGGCAAGATGAAAAGAGAGATTGGTTCTGGAGACAGGTTGAACAACAATGCGGAATGTATCTGATACTACTGATGTTAAAAATGGTTAAGATGGTAAATTTTATTCTATGTATATTTCACTACAATTAAAACTATTTAAAAATACTGTTCTAACAAAAACAAAAAGTTGCTTTTAATAGTTTCTCTTGATCTTTGGTATCCTGCAATGTCACCATTGCATAGATTTCTTTGTATTAATTCCGCTCAAGAATAAGTACTTTTTGAACCTGAAAATTCAAATATTCCACAATCTTGGAAAATTCTTAATTATTGCTCTTTGAATACTGCCTGCATCCGTTCTCTCTAGTCTCTTTTTTTGGCACTCCTATTAGATTTATGTTGAATTTTTTTTTCATTTATTTAGCTCCTACATTGCATTCTAGTAAATTTCCTCAAATTGAATATTGTAGTCCCAGCCAAATGTAGTTCTCAAAACACTGAATGGAAGATCTTTTTATAGAGCTCTTAAAATGATTAAGGCGATGTGTCAGCAAACTGTGCCAGAAGTAAAAAGTCAAGAAACAGGGAGACATAAGGCTTGTCTCTACAGCTCAGGAGACTGTGCCAAAGCCAAAATAATAATGTATTGCTGAGATGCCTACCTTGTACTCAACGAATATTAAAGTAGGATGCGGCTTTGTGTCAAGTCCTAGATTACGATGAGCGGTGTCACAAAGATCACTCTACACTCAGAGTTTGGCACTTCATACCATATGTATGACCTTGAGCAAGACATGTATTTACGCTCAGGTTTCAGTTCCTTTCTGTGGGTTGCTGCTGGCTCCAACAGGTAAGGGGAGCGGAAGTGCTATGCCTAAGTACCACCAGGGTATTTTCTCAATTCTAAAATATTAAATGGCCACGCTCTACAGATTTAATAATAGTTTGGGAGGAGGGGAGTGAGGAAAGGAACATTCCACTAGCGCTACTTTATGAGCTTTCCGATTTCGGAAATTAGAAAAATATGAAAAAGTCTGCTCTTAGAATTGAACCACAGTGTCGCATTGACTTTCTTTCTTTGCTCGGTTCGCAAACTATCTTGAACTTGAATGACTTCTCGGTCGCTCATACCAACCTCTTTCCTGATTTTTCCATTCTGGGATTCTCACTCCAATTTTCAGGTTTCCTGTG
Organism: Saimiri boliviensis; assembly: GCF_048565385.1. Classification (NCBI taxonomy): domain Eukaryota; kingdom Metazoa; phylum Chordata; class Mammalia; order Primates; family Cebidae; genus Saimiri; species Saimiri boliviensis. The sequence continues at coordinate 148,823,115 of NC_133451.1, read as the reverse complement.
AGACCTGACGAGCCGCTTCACTAGGGCAGCTTGGCTTCGCTTCGCTTCTGTACTGTCATTGGCTGTCGCTCTTCCAGGGCCCGCCCACAGCGACCTCAATCCTGATTGGATGTCAGTATCCTTTTATTATGGCGAAGGTGGATCCCGGAGCTTTGAGATTGGACGACTGGGGGCAGTGGGCGGCTAATGCGCAGGCGTATATTTTCGAGTCAGGATTGGCGGGTGAGGAGCCGGGATGGGGCGGGACTCTTCTCGTGGCGCACGTTCTGTGGCCGGAGTGGGCGGAGCTGCCGGTGTCAGTTGCTCTGAGTGTCCCCGCCCGAGGTGTCGGCTCCATCCCTGTCTCTCCCCGCGCCTCCAGCGGAAGGTGAGGACCGTCCTGGGCAGCGGAGGGCCTGGCCCCAGGCGACTAGAGCTGCAGCCTCGGTACCGCCGAGGGCCTGGAGGGCGGTGCGGGTTGGACGCGGCCCTGAGCACAGGGTGCTCGGGAGGAGCGGTCTCGGGCCTGGGCATTTGGTGGGCGGCGGAGGCCTGGCTCCCTGCAGAACCCTTGCGCAACCTCTTTTTCTCCTGTTTTCGTGGTCAGGCCCAGGCGTTCTTGAGGAGAGGGGCCTCCCGCGGTCTCTGACGCAGACATTCTGCTGCTTTCTCCCCGCAGCTCCCGACTCGGGAGCGGCTTTGCAGCCTCCAGCTCTGGAATGGGACTGCGCGGGGTGGGGGGGGGGGGCGTTTGGGTGGGATGGGACCTGGCACTCCTGGACGTAGCAGTGGCTGCTCTGCTAGAGCCTGAGAGATGGGAGAGGACATCGAGGTGGGGAGGGAGCATCGTGAGCCGTAAAATAAGGATTGGAACATCTTTCCAGGCTGCGAAAGCGGCACCTGGGTTTGTTTCTTCATCGACTTCTGCCCAGAGTCCTACGGAACAAGTTTTGGAAAGGTTTGGTCTTAAAGGCAGGGCTTCTGTTATACAATGTATCAATCTCAGACTATTGCGCAGCAATAAGGACGGATGCCATTCCAGGTGTTCCCAGCACGCTGTCTATACCGGAGGACCCAAAGCTGTGTCCATGTGTTCAGGTACCTGTATCGCTCACAGATTAAAGTCAGTGTAGCTAGACTTTAATCCTGAGAATATCGATTCCGTTTAAATCCTCATTTGGCCAAACAATTCCTTGATCTTGTGGAATTCGAAACCGAATTTAACCAGAACAACTCAAAGCAGAACTTGAACAGATCTGAACAGACAAACTGAAGGGAATGGAATTTATCTTCAGTTGCTTAGTAAAGAGTCCAAAGGAGTTTGACATCAGTGACTGCAAAATGTTTGGCAAACTTAAGATTACGGCCATATTAAAGTTTCTTCCATTGCAGAATGGAAAAAGCATGCATTGTGAAGTTAGACCTGGGTTCAAATTCGTGGTAGAGACGTTGGCTGTGAAACCTCTGAAATGATAGCCTTTCTGAATGATACGTAGCCTTTCTGAAATTTAGTGTCCATATCTGTAAATCGCAATTTCCTTCTGTTTATTTGATGCAATAACATATGCAAAGCTGTTAGCACATTAAAGCACGGAGACATTATTTTAGCAGTCTTACTAGTTTTCTGGTATGACAGATGGTGAAATCAATTTTAGATGCAGAAAAGTTAAGTGGCTGAAGGTGGACGGGTATTAGGAAAAAGTCTCAGAATCTCCAGTCTCTGATGTGACAGAAGCTGTGGTGGAATGGTGTTAAAAACTCTTGGGCATTTATTGTAGTCTTGGCCCTGTTGCTAAATACTTCTTTGGTCATCAGTAAACCATTGTCATCTTTGGCCCTGATTTATTTGTAAAATGAAGCAGCTGGACCAGATGGTTTTCTTAAAATTCTTTTTGTGACCAAAATTAGAGTTAAAAGGTAGAGAAGATAATAGTAGACATTTATTGCATACCTACTATGTACTAGGTACTGTTGCAAACACGTTGTATCTATCAACTCATTCTCACAACAAACCCATAAGATATATATGGTTATTATCCACGTTTTATAAATGAGGAAACTCAGGCCGAGGTGTTAACCTTGCCTAAGGTTCCAGAGCTTATAAATGGCAGAGCTAGGATTTGAATCCAGGTACTGAGTCCATGTTGTTAATCACTGTGCCAGGCTGCCTCTTGAGGAGAATGATATTGTGGATATTGTATACTATTAGAGGTAATATAAAAGAAGATCGGGCATGTTTCGTAAGATGATTGCTTTGGTCACAGGTGTGTGCATGGCAAAATGATTTAATTAAGTGGATCTTTTCCTAATGCTTGCCACATTTCCTGGTTTGTATTCTCTCAATGCCATCTGTCTCCTGGACTTATCAAAAAATAATTCTAGATTCCCTTCTACTAACCAAGGCTAGATACCCAAATTCACTGTGGTTTTTGAGAAACCTTTAAAAGGTCTGACGTAGACATAAATCGGAGCTGAAGAATCTCAGTGAACCATATCCGTTTCTGGGCTAAGGTGATTTAGGATAGGCAGAGCAGCCTCAGCACCCCAAATTCATTTCAGTGTTCCCACACTTGAGCAGACTTGTTCTGAATTTTCTCGTTTTTCGTCAGATTTGCGTTTATATGTAGGAGCAGAAGGAGTTGAAAGTGAACTCTTAAGAGCATATTTGACATGGAGTTAGATTGATGTTATAGCAACTATAGGTAAAAAAGGATTTTATAGTTGAAAAAGTTGAAAAACTCAGTATTAAGTACCCATTATGATGTAGTACTGTGTTAATGTAGATGTGCAGTTTGAGGATCAATATTATTTTAAAAGAAAATAAAATCCATGGCTAAAATACTTTGATATAAAGAACTCAGCAAATCTTTTGGTCCCATATGTCAAACAAATCAGTTTATTGCCCTAAATCTACTGAAAGACTTTGATATATATTGAAACAATAGTAGCATTTTGAGTGGGTCTGTTTGATCACATCACAATTGCTTCTTGTTCCTTTGTTGTGGAGAGGCAGCAGGTAATGCTGTGGTCCACTGTAGTAAAGAGTAATGCCCTTGTGCCCAGGGATGCCAGACAGAGTGGGTGAGTTTTGCATGGTACAGCCCTTGTGGTGCAATCTTACATAGACTGGCGTGAATTGTACTCACTCTTGTTGTATATGCTATAGCACTCTTCTTGTGGCATTACTTTTGTGTTCCTGCCTCCACCCCAATCTTGAGTGTAAGAGTAATTTTTCCTTTAATAGGTTCTCTCCACCTTGTTTTTCTGCTTTTTATTTTCTTTCACTTTTTCAGATGAAGTCACATTGTTGCTAAGCCATGAGTAGGTTTTCTATTGTTCGGATTATATGTGGTCAGAATTTCAGAAACTGGCTTCTTTTTTTTTAATCTCTTACACTGAGTTTGAAATACTTGTGCCTTTGCAGATTTTTTTATTTAATTTAAGTATTAGTCTAAAACATAAGCAAAAGAAGACTACCCAATCCCTGTATTATATCTTTTTTTTTTTTTTTTTGAGACAGAGTCTCACTCCATCACCAGGCACCAGGCTGGAGTGCAGTGGCAGGACCTCGGCTCACTGCAACCTCCACCTCCTGAGTTCAAGCAGTTCTCCTGCCTCAGCCTCCCTAGTAGCTGGGACTACAGACGTGCACCACCATGCCCAGCTAATTTTTTTGTATTTTTAGTAGAGATGGGGTTTCACCATGTTGGCCAGGATGGTCGCGATCTCTGGACCTCATGATCCGCCCACCTCTGCCCCCCAAAGTGCTGGGATTACAGGCGTGAGCTACCGCGCCCGGCCCCTTGTATTATATCGGACTTCAAAATCAGCTGTATTGATTTTCTGGTTATCTGTTGCTTTGGCTTGTGTATCTTATAATTTTTCTTAGCTATCATGAAAATTCGTTCTAGCTGTAGCCTTAAAATCACTGGATATGAGAAATTTGAAGCACTTTTAATTTATTATTTAGCAAAGACAGTTGCCAAATTGCAGCTTACTCTTGCTGAGCACCCCCACAATCACTTACTTCTGCTTTTGGCTGTTGCCTCTCTCATCTCTCTCAGACCTCTTTTAGCCAGATTAGTGGTTGAAATCGCATGAAAAGAGAGTGACCATAGCACCATGTTACAAGTGTGCTCCTCTGTCAGGGAAATGTCAAATCAAGTTTTTACTAACACTCTTCCTTTTTAATTATATTTTAAGGGACATGTTGATTCAATGGAGAGGAATAGGTTTTGGCCTGTGATCTTCAAATACTACAGAAGGTCGAATAACCTTAAAAAGGATTGTTGGAAAAATTTTAGTAATCTCTTTGGCTTTACATAGGTGTACTAATATATGCTTCCTCTGAAATGCAGAGAACCTGAGAATTAAATCATGTGAAAAGAGGTCAGGGCGTCCAGGTACCGTGGCTTACACCTGTAATCCCAGCACTTTGGGAGGCCGAGGCAGGCAGATCATGAGGTCAAGAGATCAAGACCATCCTGGCCAAAATGGTGAAACCCTGTCTCTACTAAAAATACAAAAATTAGCTGAGCATGGTGGTGCACACCTGTAGTCTCAACTACTCGGGAGGCTGAGACAGGAGACTCACTTGAACCCGGGAGGTGGAGGTTGCAATGAGCTGAGATTGTACCACTGCACTCCAGCCTGGCAACAGGGCAAGGCTCCGTCTCAAAAAAAAAAAAAAAAGAAAAAAGAAAAAGAGGTTGGGAAGAGCAACTTTAAATGTGGTTTAGATAAAGGGAAAGATGCTAGAAGACTTGGAGTAGGTTTATTCAGTATTATCAAATTAATTCTATGCCATTTTTAGTTAATTCTTTAATAATATGCAAGAGATATTCAATATTTTTTCTAGGCTAATGAATGATATCTTGACATTAATGTATATGTACACTGGGCATTTTAATTTGAAGTTCATGTTAGTATCTGAAGTGTAACAAGATTTATGTAGATGTACACTGGGCATTTTATTTCCATTTTCATGCTAGTATCTGCTAATACAAGATTGTATTAACAGAAGCTGTGAGAGAATGTAATACACTGATATCTCTTGATTGTGATCCTAGTTCTAGTATGTAGATATCTTTATTTAATAGGTCTCTTTCTACTGTTTAAGATATGAAGGCATAACAGTGCCTTGGGTATATATAGTAGATATTCAGTAAATACTTGTTGAAGGAGTAACACTGACAAGTCTAGGTTGCTTCAATGTGGTAGATTAGATTGGTTAACAAATCTGTTTTCGGTAATAATCTGGTAGCATTATTTAATATATTTTGAACACAGTGAATGAAATGATTGTTAGTAATGGAGCAAAACATGTTTCATAGAAATTTTGTTTTCTAATATTTACAAGTCTTTATTGGTATAATAAAATGATAGTATTTACTTATATACATCCTGCTTAGTCTTTTGAGTTAACCCTGATTGGGAGGTGATGAGTGGACATTTTTTTCCATTTATTCCATATTAATGTTTTAGATGTCAAGTATTTTTCTTTCTTCTTTTTTTTTCTGCTTTTTGACATCAGTACTTTATTATTTTTTAATTTTTTAAGGTATTTGTTCAATATCTGTATAATCTCTTATTATTTTTATTTTACTTTAGTTGTATACTATATCCAGCATTTCTCCCCATGTTATCTCTCCCCACCCCCCTACCTTTCCCACCCCTTGCTGTCCCTCCCCTGCCCCCTCAACTGCCCCCAGTGTGTGATGCTACTCTCCCTGAGTCCACATGTTCTCATTGTTCAATACCTACCTATGAGTGAGAACATGCGGTGTTTGGTTTTCTGTTCTTGTGTCTCAGTTTGCTGAGAATAATGGCTTCCAGATTCATCCAAGTCCCTACAGAGGACACAAACTCATCATTTTTTGTGGCTGCATAGTATTCCATGGTATATATGTACCACATTTTCTTTGTCCAATCTATCACTGATGGGCATTTGGGTTGGTTCCAGGTCTTTGCTGTTGTACACAGGGCTGCAGTGAACATACGTGTGCATGTGTCTTTATAGTAGAACAATTTATAGTTCTTTGGGTATATACCCAATAATGGGATTGCTGGGTCAAATGGAATTTCTATTTCTAGATCCTTGAGGAATCACCACACTGTCTTCCACAATGGTTGAAGTAATTTACACTCCCACCAACTGTGTAGGAGTGTTCCTGTTTCTCCACATCCTCTCCAGCATTTGTGGTCTTCAGATTTTCTTTTTTTTTTTTTTTTTTTTTTGAGACGGAGTTTCTCTCGTTACCCAGGCTGGAGTGCAATGGCACGATCTCGGCTCACCGCAACCTCTGCCTCCTGGGTTCAGGCAATTCTCCTGCCTCAGCCTCCTGAGTAGCTGGGATTACAGGCACGCACCACCATGCCCAGCTAATTTTTGTATTTTTACTAGAGACGGGGTTTCACCTTGTTGACCAGGATGGTCTCGATCTCTTGACCTCGTGATTCACCCGCCTCAGCCTCCCAAAGTGCTGGGATTACAGGCTTGAGCCACCGCGCCCGGCCCAGTCTTCAGATTTTTTAATGACTGCCATTCTAACTGGCATGAGATGATATCTCAATGTAGCTTTGATTTGCATTTCTCTAATGTCCAGTGATGATGAGCATTTTTTCATATGTTTGTTGGCCTCATTCATATATGTCTTCTTTTAAAAAGTGTCTGTTCATATCCTTTGTCCACTTTTGAATGGGGTTGTTTGTGTTTTTCTTGTATATCTGTTGTAGTTCTTTGTAGATTCTGGATATTAGCCCTTTGTCAGATGGGTAGATTGCAAAAATGTTTTCCCATTCTGTTGGTTGCCGGTTCGCTCTAATGATGGTTTCTTTTGCTGTACAGAAGCTCTGAGTTTTAATTAGATCCCACTTGTCTGTCTTGGCTTTTGTTGCCATAGCTTTTGGTGTTTTAGTCATGAAGTCCTTGCCTATGCCTATGTCCTGGATGGTTTTGCCTATGTTTTCTTGTAGTGTTTTTATGGTGTTAGGTTTTATGTTTAAGTCTTTAATCCATCTGGAGTTAATTTTAGTGTAAGATTTTTGTTTTGAATTTTATTTGTAAAAATTAAACTATATGTAAAGCAATACTTTAATGAGGAATATTTAAAAAATGTTATCTTCATTGATACCATTATCCATAATATCAGAACATTTTTTCATTTTCATATTTATGTATATTTTACATAATTTACGTAAGTTGAATATACAATTTTATATACATTATTTTATGTGCTATTATCATCATAGTTATTTTCAGTAGCCACTCCATTAGAAATTATAACTATACTGAGGAGGGTGAGAAGGGAGGATTGCTTGAGTCCAGGAGTTTGAATGCAGACTGGGCAACATAGCAAGATTCTCATTTCCAACATAAAAAAAACTTCTTAAAAACAAAATCACAGCTGTAATTTACCAGATTCTGAATGGACAGTTACATTGTTTCTGATTGACTTGGTTGTAAATAAAATTGAAGTGATTTTTATGTATATAACTCTTTCTTTGCATAATTGTCCTTAGCCTAAATTTCCAAGAGGAAAAGACTTAGTTAAAAAAGATTTAAATGCTTTTATGAATCTTACCATAGGCTTTCCAAAAAAATGACATATTTAAAAGTTGTGTCCAATGTTTGTGTGTTTGTTTTTCCGTAACTCTTTGCTAGTACTGATCATTAAAAAATAATTTAATAATTGTACAGTGGTATTTAATTTTATGTGTTTTTTGGTTATCAAGAAGCTCAATATTTTCTCTCATTCAAACTATTTATATCCTTTACTTGTTTACCAATTAGGCATTTACTTTATTCTTAGAAACAGTAAAGCATATGAAAAGTTCTGCTATCTCATATTTAACAAAATCATCCTCCTTTGAAAAACAGGCTTATGTTTTATTGTGGTATGTATCTATATTAATAAATTTTTCTACAATAAATTTTTATTGTAGACCATTCAGCAAGGATTTTGTATCCAAGGCCCAAAAGTTTGTTACCCAAGATGATGAATGCTGACATGGATGGTACGTTCTTCATTTTCTTTTTTGTATATTCCTGGTTTTGTGGATGCTTTCGCTTTATTAAGCAATGGAAAGAGCAGAGAAACAATATTTAGAAGGCTTTGATCTTGGCTAATTTACTTACTTGTATCTCATCTAGTTTTAGAAAGGACCAACCAAAGCAGCTTCCATTCCTTAACTATGAGAGGTTGGCAAGTTATTTTTATCTTTTTTGCCTTTGTGTCCTTATCTGCAGTTTGGGGATACAACGTTTTATTCCACAGGGCTTGTGTATAAGTCAAGTAAGAATGAATATAAAACATTTTGCAGATTTTGAAGTGCTACACTACACAAATAATACCTAATGTCAATTAATAGTAAATTTGAATGTTTATGTTACAGCAGTTGATGCTGAAAATCAGGTGGAACTGGAGGAAAAAACAAGACTTATTAATCAAGTGTTGGAACTCCAACACACACTTGAAGGTTAGCTTGCATTTTATAGTTTATTTGAATGACATCCAATTAATTGAAATTGTAAGCATTTATATTGCTAAATTTTGTTTGTTAGGATGTAAACTTTTTAAGGATGAACTTCAAAGTTAATTTCAATATATATATATATTTTTGTTTCTCTTCCTGGTTTGGTAGTTAAAATAGCAGATACACTTCAATCAAGTCAAATAGTGTTCTTATGCTTCCTTCTTTAAAGCCTAACATAATGGTGGCTAGTATGTGACTCCCTTTTAAGTCCCCACCATGTGTTATTAAGTTCACTTTATTATAGCGTATTTTACGGTACAAACAGTGTATTAGCCTTGGAGATTTAAAAGGAATTCATCTGAATTTTTTCATTTTCTGTCTTGCATAAAATTAATACTAACAGTGAAACATCTTTTTGAGTTTTCATGAAATTGAGAGATTGTGTTTTTGGTGCCACAGTGAGCAGATCATGTCACTCAGAACCTGCCACTGACTTGCCATTTTACAGCATTAATAAAAGTCATCTGTGACTTCCCTATTAGCTTTCTTTTTTTTTTGAGATGGAGTTTCACTCCTGTTGCCTAAGCTGGAGTGCAGTGGCATGATCTCAGCTCCCTGCAACCTCCACCTTCCAGGTTCAAGTATTTTCCTGTCTCAGCCTCCTGAGTAGCTCGGATTACAGGCGCCTGCCACCACACCCAGCTAATTTTTGTGTTTTTAGTAGAGCCAGGATTTCACTACGTTTGCCAGGCTGGTCTTAAACTCCTGAGTTCAGGTGATCTGCCTGCTTTGGCCTCCCCAAGTACTGGAATTACAGGTGTGAGCCACCATGCCTGGCCCCTATTAGCTGAGTCATGTCACACACATTGCCTCATACATTCCACCTCAGACTCACCTCCTTGCTGTTCTTTCAACATGCCAAGTATGTCTCTTAGCAGTTGCTATTATTCCCTTCTGTTTGAATCCTCTTCCCTTAGTTGTATATCTTTATGGCTTATTCCCTCACTTCCATTAGGTCTCTGGTCCTATTCCCATAATCAAAATAACCAACCCTGAAAAGAGCAACCTTCCTTCTGCTTTGTTACAACCCTTACCCTTCTTGCTTCCTCACCAGACCAGCTCATCACTGTGTGACATCCTGTATATTTACTTATTTAATGCTTGCTTCTGAGCCCTCTTGCCCCCCATTAATGCACATGTACACCTGTTTTGTTTACTGTTGCTTCTAGAACAATGCCTGGCTCTTACAATGCACCAAATACATATATGTGAAATAAATGAATGGAATTAACTTCTTTTTTTTGAGTTGGAGTCTCATATTATCTCCCAGGCTGGAGTGCAGTGGTGGCATCTCAGCTCACTGCAACCTTCACCTCTTGTGTTCAAGCAATTCTCCTGCCCCAGCATCCTGAGTAGCTGGGATTAAAGGCACCTGCCACCACACCTGGCTAATTTTTTGTATTTTTAGTAGAGATGGGTTTCACTATGTTGGCCAGGCTGGTCTCGAACTCATGACCTCATGATCCACCCGCCTCTGCCTCCCAAAGTGCTGGGGTTACAGGCGTGTAATTAACTTCTTATATGATCATTAGGAGCCGCATATGTGAATTTCTTGATAATGTTGCAATACAAAATGATCAGTTGCTTGGAAACTGATTGCCTGTATCCAGTATATGAATTCAACTGTGTTAACCTAAAGTATATCTTAAAGATTTCTAGTAAAGATGTTATGATTTTATGTTAAGACATGAACCAGAATTCACATTTTAAAAACAACATCTTTTTTTAAAAATTAAAGTTAACTACTCTACGTTAATGCTGTTTACAAAGAATAACATTTAGTCTAATGTGAAATATCTTTTTAGGAATTTGTCTACTGATTTGCACTCAGTTTACTTTGTTTACCTTGCTGTCTCTAAAAAATGATTCTTAAAATTTAAGGATTGTGTTATCTCTTTTAGGAATGAATCTTAAGAATTTTGAAATATGGAATCATTGTTATTGTTTTATTGATAATGGACATTTTTATTTTTTATATAGATCTGTCTGCAAGAGTAGATGCAGTTAAGGAAGAAAATCTGAAGCTAAAATCAGAAAACCAAGTTCTTGGACAATATATAGAAAACCTCATGTCAGCTTCTAGTGTTTTTCAAACAACTGACACAAAAAGCAAAAGAAAGTAAGGGATTGACACCCTTCTGTTTTATGGAATTGCTGCTGATTATTTTTTCTTTAAAACTTGGATAGATTCCAAAAGTTACAGTACCTTTGTTTGTGGCTTCATTGAATATTTATGAAGATAATGTCAGATGTAGACAAAAGTAACACAATAACAGGAGACTTCCATAAGTTTGTGTATTGTTAGTCTATGAAAACGTGCAAATGTATTGTAGAGACTTTATAATTAGAATTGCATATATTTATGAAACTTAAAGATGAATGTTTTATCTAATTTGTAGGTTTAGCACTGTCTTTTATTATAGGATTAGTAAGATATACAAGAAAATAACCACCATGTTGTGAAAAAGTGACCAAAATCATGTACTGAATGCACAGCTTTATGTACCCTGTCCACCATCTTGTGCCTCTTCTCCATTTGCCTCTTCCTTCCTATTTCCCTTTCCTTAAGGAAAAAAACTGGTTTCACATTTGTAAAAGTAATTTTAATAGTTAATCATCTCTGAGAGTAATCTGTATTTTAATTGTTGACCTTAACCAAAATAAGATCCTGTCACAGCTAGGGCTTGTCATTTGTGATATTTAGTATTAAGATAGGAATGCTGGTTTCTCTTTAATAAATTGGAAATAGATGGAGACTAAAAATGAAGGTTTTTCTTTGAAACGAAATTAACTTGGGAGTATTTATTGTTAATAACTTCTTTTTGCACAAAGTAACTCATTTTATATTATCTGAAAATATATGATTTCTGGTTATGTGTGTGTTTAAAATAGAAAATTTAGAGGAAAAATAGAAATAGGGTGAAGAAGTAGTTGGTAAACAGTAGTAACCAACTCCAAATATTTTCACTCCAGATTTGTGTTTTCTCTGGCACAGACTAGATCTTTTGGGAAGTATATATGAAAGTAGATTAAGTTTGACTACCCTTATGTAAGCCACATCTGGATGAGAACAGTTACAGTTTGGTTTCTGTTTATTCGTACCCAGCAGATCAACTTTTGCAAAATTCCTTAACAGTGTATTGGTATTAGAATAGTGAATAAAATGGGAGAGTTTTACAGGTATTCTTATTATCTTGCTCAGTATTTTATCTCACTTGTTCTAGAATTTTCTGTAAACTCTGCCACTTGAAGAGTTTTAGTCATCCTTTAACAATTTTTCAAAATTTGGTGTAGGTTCCATTTGGTAAGGAAATCAATATTGGAAGTAATGCTAAAATCTTAAAATAGGAAAAGAGATCCACTAATATAGCTTATGGTTATTAGATTTGGGTTACTTTTAATCATGGAATAATCTTATGTATTGGTGTAAAAGCTGATGAATGACTTTAGCTGTATGAATATATAATAGTCAAACTGCAAACATTTTGCATCCCTTTTGTGACCTAATTTACAGACATTTAAATTGTGTTGCAGTTCTGCTTTGCCGTTTAATAAAAAGCTGTTTCAGAGGTTGTGTGTGTTTTGATACAGTTGCATAAGTAAATGGGGTATTTAGGTATAGTGGTGTATCCAGGGTTGTTCAATGCCACAGAATAGTGTATCTTATTTAAGTACCCAGTTACTGATCATTTAGGGGAATAATATTTTTATTAATACAGCTATAACTGGTTATCAATATACGTATCAAGGATATTATACATTAGCTTAAAAAAAACAAAAGCAAAGCACTCAAAGGATCTAAGATCTTCAGGGAAAAGTAAGTTGTATTTTTTAGAGTAGGCCAAGCTACTTTAGCAAGAGACCTAGTGATAATATAAATACAGAAGTTTCTCTCCCGACCAGTGGTTCCAAGGTCAGCATTGCATGCTAGCAGCCTTTGTTACACAGTTATTAAAGGACTTTGGTAGAGGATGGTGCTGCCATTTTAAATCATGCCTTTCAAGTCACTCTAGTTACTACCATTCTAATTTGCAGAAAAAAATGTGGAAGTGCACATATGCAAGGTTTTATGGGCTGCACCTGGAAATGGCTCATATGTCTTCTCATATTCCAGTGATGTGGAGACTTAGTTACATCTAGATATAAGAGGAGCTGAGAAATGTAGTCCCTAGTTGGGTAGCCATATTCCAGCTATAAATACAAGGTTTTGCTGGCCACTAGCAGCCTCAGCCAAGCTATTCTTGTGCTACTATCTTCCCTTTCATAGAACATAATTCCTCTTCATCCAGTTACTGATTCAGCTCACAATCTAGGATCTTTATTAAAGGTCCATCCACTTAGATGTGGCTTCTAATAGTTTGACAACCTCTAAACTGATAGGCAGATTATTTGCTCTCACCCTCACCACTGCCCATTTGTAATGTAGTGGGGACAGGATGGACAAATAAAAAGTCTCAATGTGGAAAATGGAATAAAGGGAAACATGCAAAAATTGTGCAGTGCTTCCTGGAGATGTGTGAAGATTTTGTCCCTAGTGGAGAAGTTCCTTGATTAGACTATGATTCTTATCTCTGCAGGAGACTCCCTTGTGTTCATTGAACTCTATGGTTTCCCCTCTAGAAAGTTACTCTTTATCCATTTTCTCCCATGGCTACCTTGGAAATAGAGGTTGGGTGTTCATTCCATGAGAATTGTGAAGACAGTCCACTTCCTGCTGGTGTGAACTTGGGTTGGGCCTATTATTTTAAGGCCAAGCTCATTTTCTTTGGAAAATAATTATTTCAAAAACTCAAGCCTTTTTATCAATATGCTTCTGATTCCATATACCGAAGAACCACAGCCAAGCTGTTGACCAAATTCTCAAAGTATGCATTATTTTTGCCTCTTTAATGGAGTCTATCTTGAGATCAAGTGAAAATAAGATTGCACTGGGAATGTTACATGCAGATTGTCACTGCAAAGCTGGGTTCCTTTGTTTGACTTAACAATTGGTAGAGTCTTCATGGGCTTCCCCCCAATCTCCTACACCTCAAAATAATTTTCAACCTTTGCTGCTATTCAGACTTTAGAAACAATTGGCTTAATTTTGTGAGGTTCCTTGTATCTCAACTTTGTCTATTCCCTTCCACCTCTGCTTGAAAATGTCAATTTTTTTGATAGCTTGCTAAAAGCATCAAGGAATAGCCAGTTAATTTAACATTCTGGCTTTTTCCAAATAGAGCTATCAGCTTAGTAGGTGCCAAAATATATCCCCACCTGGTTGTCATGATAATGGTAAGCTAATGCTATATACTTACTTAGTTTTTGCTATGCAATACTTCAGGGTAATTCCTACATTAGAAATGTAGGTGGTAAACAGTGTGCACAGGGACTGTGTCCAGCTTCTGGAAAAGACTCTCCTTGACCAAATTTTAGAGAGGCTCCTCTGAGTCCTCTTTTTGACTAGTCCAGTTTTAGTAAAAATCCTGCTAAATCAGTTTAGAGAGAATCCCACCCTCAGTAACTGATGATCACCAACCTGGCCTGTCTTTAGCAAAAATCACCTTACCCTTGATGTCTCCACTTAGTGGTTTTCCATCCACTGACCTCATCACTGCTCATTGACTATTAATCCTCAGCTGTCTTTGCTGTGTTAGTTGAGCCTGATTTATTGACCTTATTGGGTGATGGTCTTAACACATATAGTCCTGAATAAAGTCTTCTTTACTGCTTAGAATGTTTCTTTCTTTAATACTTCCTAGTTTACATGCTGTTAGAATGATGTTTGGCAGGGGAAAAAATCAGCATACTCCTTGTCAGGGACTGAATGTGTCCTTCCAAAATTCTTAGGTTGAAATCCTAACCCCAATGTGATACTTTTAGGAGGTGGGACCTTTGGGAGATAAGCAGGTAATAAGGGGGAAGCCCTCCTGAATGGGATTAGTGCCCTTATGAAAAAGAGATCCTGGAGAGCTCTCTTTGTGCCACATAGAAGACAGCAGGCTGCATCCTGGAAGAGGGCCCTCAACACTGATCTCAGACTTCCAGCCTCCAAAACTGTGAGAGATAAATTTGTTGTTTATAAGCCACCCAGTCTTATAATTTGTTATAGCATCCCAAAACAGATGCCCATTTCCCCCAGTATTCCCTAATAGGAATTCCCCCAATATTGACACTGCCATTCTATCCACAATGTGTCCTCTTTATATTCCCTTTGGACTCACAGCAGGTTACTACAAATCACAGTTCCTCCTCTGAAACTTGTAGGGCCAGATGTCTTAGAATTTGGAGTTTTTCCAATTTTTATAAAATATTAGGACTCAGACACCAAAATGGGGATGGGGACAACACCTATAATCAAGTATATTAACATTTCTGCAGAACGAGAGTATTAAAGTAGGATAAAGAGACTATATAAAACCTTGTGGAAGAAGTCAGACTCAGCTACCAAGTGAGTTTTGTTGCCAAAATGCTGAGAAAAAACTTTTACTTTTCAGATTTTTGGTTTTTGGAATTCTAACAACAAAACATTTTGTAGAAAAGTAACTGAATGTATGCATTTAGTTCCAACCAGTTAACGTCACATCTCTATACCAACTATAAAGAAAAATTTTAGTTGAATTATAGAATCTAAAATTAATTTCATGGTCCAAAGAAAAGCAAAATTGATTTAACTTTAGAATGTAAAGCCATTCTTTACTTTGCCCCATAAAAATTTTGTTTTTCCCTGAACACTGTGGTAGTTGTCATCATATACATCTTCAATGTGCAAGTAACCAAAATTATTACCAGTGAACACCAGAGTTTAGTTGTTAAGACCACTTGTAAATCATGAAAGAACAGATAATATGAATATATGAAAGGTTAAGAATTGGAAGGGAGAATGACTGAATTTCCTATTACTCTTACCAGAAAACTAACTGCAGTTTATTTCACTGAAATCAGAGATTAATGATATTTAAAAGACAAATTTACAAGGCTAGGTGTGGTGGCTCATGCGTGTATGCCCAGCTCTTTGGGACACCAAAGTAGGATTCCTTGAGCCTAGGATCTCCAGACCAGCCTGAACAACATAATGAAACCATTTCTCTACAAAAAAAAAAAAAAAAAAAAAAAAAAAAAAAAAAAAAAAAAATTGAAAAACGAGCTGGGCATGGTGGCTGAGGTGGGAGGATTGTTTGAGCCCAAGAGTTCAAAGCTGCAGTGAGTTCTGATGGTGCCACAACACTCTAGCCAGAGTGACAGAGTGAGACTCTGTCTCCTCAAAAGAACAAAAACAAAAAAAGGAACATTTACTACAACAAGGACTTTATGTTGGCCATTGGCCTTTGGACCTATGAAGGGGTGGGTTGAGATGCAACAGAAGCTAAAGTTACACATTCATTGTAATCAATTTCATAATGTGTTTGTCTTGTTTTAAAATATATACATTATGGATGGCTTATCAAGTGTTATTAAAATTTGGGAATACCCCCAAATTTTACCAAAAAAGTATTCATTTAACAAACACAAAATATGTGATAACTATGTTAGGTGGTAAAAGCTCATTTTTTTCAGTTATCTTTTTGCCCATTTTCTCTAAAACTACCCTACTCTTCCATACATTCTCTTTCCCATCATCTTGCTTCATATCTGATCTTTCAGATTAGGGATAATATTATTTCCTAAATTCAGCTGTCATACTATGGAAATACATGGGAGTTATATACTTTTGGGGAGAAGAAATTATTGAAATCTATGCAGATATTCTTTTATGTTTTAACAAATCACTTATATAAAATATTTACTTATCTTACTTTAGCCATCTTACATTTAATATTTAAATTCTGCTAAAGTTAAAACATATAGGCACAATTGAAAAGAACAAAAAAACTGTTCACAGATTCCTAGAGTGTAATGTATTAATGTTTTAACCATTCTGAATGGTTTCTACTGAGTACAAAACCATTTTGGACTAGAATTCTAAAATTTTAAGATACATTCAATTCATTTCTAGTGGTTCATTTTAACACGGAAGCAGTTCCATCATGTTTCTCTTTCAAATGTGGACTGCTACTGCAAAAACACTAATTCTAGAAACACGATGTTTTGCTGGAGAAATTATTAATGGAAGCAAGACTATCAGGAAAAAATATTCAAGAAGGGAGACATCATAGTGATCAAGTTAAAAAGCCTCTAAAAGGCAAGCTAAAATAAAAGCAAAATATACTTATTTCTCTCCTTTGTATATAAAATGTAGGCCATTTTAAACAACAAAGTCAGATTATAGAGTAAAAGGAAAAAGCCATTTGATTATTAAGAAAGATTATGTCTACCGCATGGATCTAGTACAGGTTATACATTAGAGTTTTAGTTTTGGTTAAACTTATCAGCTGTGGTACATCCACAAAGGGGTATGTGCACAGGAATTGGCAATAACTTGGCAAAATCAGTTGCTCAGATTTTACCACTGCAAGGTCATGGAGTTTTACCAAACGAATGAATCTGCAACCAAGAAAGTTAAACAACAACAACAGCAACAACAACAACAACTTTAAACAATCTTTAGAAAAAATGTTCACATACAAGACACTTTCCAGGCAAGAAAGTTTTCATTAAATTAAAAAAGATTCTCATCTAGGATTATTCAATGTGTTTAGTACATTTGGACACCCCAAATGCAAAGCAAGCTAGAGAGGAAGAATGCTTGCAAGATATGTTAAGTTCATATACAAAGTATGGCTAAATACTGTGTATTAAGATTTTCTACCACCAATTTATAGAAGTTCAGAGCATAGCAATGGAGTAAATAACTTATTTTGTTTTTCAATTCACTCTTTGAAATAAGGAGTGAATAGTATTAGTGGCTATGTTTGGCTTCCTTCAGTAAAAGCAAAAGCTAGAGACTTATTTTCCTTATTCATAAGTTCTAAGTTTACCCACTGGGGAAGGAGTTGTATGGGAACCTATAATAGTTTAGGGCTTGCCCAAGGATGGGGTTTGTGTACGTCCATGAAGGAATCCAAAATCTTACCTAACGTGGAACGTTCTCTAGATACTTAATATTCAAGGAGTTCTGTGGTCTCAAAGATTTAGATCCTCTTCCAAAGAGTCTAAACCTGTTACCCAAACATAAGAATTTCATAAATAAAGTATTTTAAATGGAACAACACAGCTCCATTATAATGTAGTCCAGTGACATGGTACCTGCTTTAAAAAGAAGAGCAACGGTAATAATTGTTCCTATCCACCTCAGTGGTAGCTTTGAAGCTATTTATAGATGAGATGACAGACTTAAAATAGATTTAAACTTGTCAGGATAAAAAGCATTCCAACCCCACTGGAAATAAGGAAAGAAAATACAAAAGCATGATGAATTGACATCAGTCATTAGAACTGCTTAGTATAAGGAAAATTATATAAATTCTCCTCAATAATAACCTGTTAAATAGGGTATTAAGGATGAAAAAATATTTAAATTTTATTTTCAATAACAATGTATGCATAAGAAATTTTGAGAATGGGGTAAACCACTCTGGCATAAAGCAACTTTAAAAACTTGAAAAAAATCTGTACATTATTTTGTTTTGATAAAACCCATTATCTTTGTATTCAAATGTGAAATATGCTGCATATAATCCGGCGATTCTACAAACAAGGCACCTCTTTAAAGGAATCTATAATTTAAGTGAACAACTGACCATAACTATAATTTGACACAAACTAGGTAAATGTGGGTCACATACAACACTTTCAATTGTTGATAGAATCAAACAACTGTACAGAAACTTTATTGCATTTAGCTCTGTACAACAGAACACATGCTCATTTTTATTATAGAACTACCAGTTATATTGTTTTATAGCCATTTAATTGGAAATTCCAGTAACTGATTTTTCCAAATAGTGAAGCTGCTACATATTATTTTGTTCTGTACAAACAAAAACTATTTTTGAACAACTAAAACTGTGTAACTTGT
The DNA here is from genome assembly GCF_048565385.1 of Saimiri boliviensis. Lineage (NCBI taxonomy): Eukaryota > Metazoa > Chordata > Mammalia > Primates > Cebidae > Saimiri > Saimiri boliviensis. Next base: position 148,804,664 of record NC_133451.1, on the reverse strand, counting down.
AATGGTATTAATATCTTAGATCCAGTATGTAATGAGCCACTTTTGTTTTAAATTCAAAGACCAGGTAACTTCAGAGTTGCCTTTTCTTTTCCACTGAAATGAAGGACTAAAATAAAAGTCTGAAAGAATAATGTTACTAGATATTAGAAATAGGATGTGCGGATTGATTCAAGTTCAGGTCTGGCATGTTTTTAGAATGCCAAATATCTCTCAGGAATTAAAAATACTTGAATCTACTTTAGTCCTTTCGTACCCTTCTTTTGCGTACTGACTTTATTGGCCCATCTCCAGATCCTGTGCTCTCATCTGCTTCTTTCATCTAGAAAAAATAATTATGAAAAGGCTTCTTTTAGTGTAACATGTAACGAGTAGATAGTAGTAAGCAATATATTTATTATTCTCTAAAATATATGTGCTACCCATCAAGTGCTATCATGAAGGTATTATATAAAATAAAGTTATAGCTATTTCTCAGGGTTATACAAAAGTTGACGTATTCTAGCTGACACATACACATAAGAAGATGGAAAGATTGAAAGATGGAATTAAGGTATTTTTGAAGGTATATAAAGTGTTTTGTAAAGCAAATGTCAATAAAATACACATTCAAGTAAATGACTGCAGGTATTATTTTAAGAAAGTCACAGCAGACACAATGATTATTTAAAACTCTGTTCTGGAAGAAATTCTTTTCACTTAGCGCTCCCTAAATATGGATATTCATACTAGATAATGGTCTCCAAAGTCTCTTTAAAAACTCAGAGGGCAGTAAGACCAGCAACCAGTATGTGTACTGAATAAACATTAGGAGACACTTAAACAACAATAACTATGAATTTATTTGGAAGGTTTCCTCAAATAGATAAAATACAAAATTTATTTCATCACATGCAAAAGCAGGCAGAACTGTACTTTTACCCCCACCTGAGTAGTTAGAATGTAATGTGTTAGGAAGGTGACTTGGTGGAGTAAGGCTATGCAACTCTTTAAGGGCTGAGAAAACAGGTTTTTGGTTTATGCTGAGTGAAAAAATAAAAAGAAAAAAGAAAACCCTGGTTCTAATTACACTCTGTATTTCTCATTCCATAATAACTTACAAAAAAAAAAAAAAAAGCACTGTGCAAGGTTCCATTTTATATCAGGACACAAAAAGGGGTGGACTAATCATTGGGGGGAAAAAAAGTTAATTAAAGATTTGAGAAAAGTACCCTATCAGGCAGATAGTACTCAACTACACAATGAATGAAATATTTCAAAATGTGACAGTAAAATGTTGAGACAATAAGGATGTTTTACAACAGGTATAAAAATTAAGATAATGACAATTATCTTTTAAATATTCAAACAATATTTATGTTTTCAATAGAATTTCAATGAGAAAGTTATAATTTTAGATTAATGTATTCTATCTTTATATTTTGTAAGTCATAGGCTTGCTCTATACTGTTTTACTAGGTATTGAGACAGTATAAACTATAGTATTTTAAATTTCTTCCTTATGAATATGTTTTAAAAACAATATAGAGGCTCTTATAAAAGCTGAGAGAAATATGGCAAAATTTTTCTCATAAACCAGATTGCTGCTTTTATTGAAAGAACTTTTTATGGATAACAGCTATACATAGAAACCAGTTTATTTTCTGTTAAGGTGTTGCTTACCTCATCCTCTGATCCAGACTTATTTGATTTCTTACATCCTTCTTGCCCTTCTATGATTTTGATTTCTTCTTCACTCTTTTCCTCAGGTTCATCTTCCTCTTCTAGAATACAGATTTTATTAAAAGCAAAGGCTCAGTAAATTAGAATTTTTGCTGTTGAAAACTATTAAATACAATAAAGAGGATTTATTTAAATTCCAAGACTTATTCCAAGATTTAGAAGAAACTCCTTCCATTTAAAATTTAAAAAAATTATAAATACTCATTATATCATCATATTTTACAAATGAATCATCATATCTGAGTTGGGGGACAAGTTTTAAAAAATTCTTAAGCATTCAGTCTGTATGTAATATGAAAACCAAAAACTAATAATCTTTCCTGTGTTCTTGTCTTGGGAAATACTTCCTTTACTTTTTGGTGATCTTTTATTCATTAATATGCTATTTATTTATGTTTGTTCTCTGTGGACATTACCATGCATTTTTTTCAGTTATTGATCCTCCTTAGGATTCCATTTAGCAAAACCTCTAACTTTTGTCATCATTGTTACCAAAAGATATTAAGAATGTCCTAGGAGCCATATAAAGTTAAAACCCCTACCCCACCAAGAATGGGCTTTGGGGAAAAGAAAGGTGAAAAATCAACTCTACTTCTTCCCTGTAGTTCTCCATCCACAGTATGGGACTGCGTGTATAGGTAAAAGTACCTTTATACAAGCAGACCCTTCTGATACTCAAAAACCCTCAAAATAAGGTTGATCCAGACATCAATATCACTCGCTTCATCAAGTGAGTGAAAAATAGTGCTTCAGGATGTTTGGCTTGTGACACCAGGAAAATCAATAGTTTTATTTCTACCTCATGTAGGGAGGTCTCAATGGAGAGCCACCAAAGGGTGACTTCAGTTTTAACATCTTCAAGAGTTTAATATTGTGTGGGAGGGGGATATAAGTTCAGCAATCTTTTAGAAAATTAGTTAAATTATGTTTCTATATGATAAGCTTCTGATTAACAATAGCCATTAGAAGACTTGGTGTTGATTTTGCTTGCTGCAATCACCTGCTTTATATCTATTCCTTTTCTATAGAGGCCATGATATATACCCTCCATCATTCTCCTTCTCATCTTCTACACTCCCAGAGGTAGGAAATACTGTTGCAAAAAGCTACAGCCTATGGGATTCATAATTGCTAGGCTCTGAAGCAACTGGACACTATTTAAATTTCCTTCTTCCTAAAACACGAAAACTATACACGGGGTGGCTACTCAGAAGACTATTACTTCTCTTTGCCATAGTCACATATTCTTGGAAGAGTCAGATGTATAAACTTGATAATAAACAAGTGTGACAGCTAGTTATTTCAAGGTAATATACTGTTTTTATGAGCTTTACCCAGGGTCTCCATGACAAATCATTATCATTGTCTTACCTTTTTCAAGCATTTCACCATCACTTTGCTGTCTTTCCTCTTCCAGGTCTATTGGTTTCTCCAGGGCTGCTTTCTCCTCCTTTACTTCTTGCTCTAGTACTCCCTTTGTTTGTGGTATATATATGTCGGGTTTTTTATACTCTGTATCTTTATATTTCTTCTGTGGTAGTTTAACATAAGCTATTTTTACTAAAGGCAGAGCACTATTTTGAAAATTTTTTTTGCAATAATTGATAACATACATAATGAACTATCAGTAAAACTCATGAAACATTTAATTTATTACTTTTAAGAATCACTTGCTCAATATATATAGAACTCTTAATAAGAAATTTGGGGGAAAGAAGTTGAAGGAAATCTATTTTCTTTACCTTTACTTTTCTTGGCCAACAAAATGAAGTGATTAATGCTATTGGTACTCCTCCTGTCACGAGATAAATCAACCAAAGCCATGGGTGCCCTTCAGCAGCTGCCATTAACTGTTTTAATACACCTGGCTGTAGACGAGATAAGCATAAAAATGCAATTCAAATTTTATAGACCATTACTGGGTAAGACAAGATACAAAGAACTTATTTACTCGGGCATTTTACATTAAGGAGTGATGAACTTGTAAGTAAAAGAAGCTTCATTTTCTCACCTTATACTTTGTAAAGTCTAATTTAATTATTAGCATGCATCAGTGAGTGAGACTTTATAGCAAAAAGTATGTTATGACAAAAATGGAAACTTCTAACACACTGACAAGAAATATGGTAATTTTCCTTTTTGGTAAATTTCAGAATAGAACTGTCTTTTATGGATGTATTACCTGGTTCATTTGAAGTGATCATTCATTCTGTACTCTGATCATTCATTCTGTACTTTTAAAGAATTTACTAAAAATCATACCTCGGAATTGTTTCCTTTTTTTTATATAAACATATTTCCTACACAAGACCCTTAATAAGGATGTTATTTCTCTTATTAAAATAAAATTTAAAAACCATTAAATGTTTTAGTTATAAGGGGTTCAAAATGAGAATCCCTCTTTACTACTCTTTTGATGGTTTTTTGCTAGTGATCAAAGCAACTAAATGTAAGATATGAATTTTTCTTTATAGCAACTGAATTTAAAGATATATTTCTTAGATGTGTTGTGTTGAAATATTTAGCTTAACCTTTTCTAAACAGTGTTAAGATGTGGGGAATAACTGGAACAGAATTTAATAATGTTAAACTATAAATTCTTTGTAAATTCCTCTAAGTAAAAAATAGTTAAAATGAATAAAGAGTAATATTTAGATTACCATTAAGCCTTGAATTGGCAAGATGACAAAGATATTAAGTAGTCTTCTTCTATAAACAGTAAATAAGCCTTAAATCCCATTAGAGCTATTATAATGTAATGAATAAAATAAGGACTTACATGTGCATATATCGTTATGTAGTTTGTAACGAAGCAACATAAAAAGCAAAATATTCTGTCTACATAAACTTATTCAAACACATCTCCTTAACATTTAATAATTATTGCACATTTATTTACCTTTAAAAGAGCCATCTGAATAACCTATAACCAAGACCAAGTCTTATTCTTCTTATTCATAGTTATATCACTACTGCAATTGGTCAATACCATACCTCATTAGCATTTGCTATCATTATTTTCCATCTCCAACCATCTGCAGCCCAGTGATCTGCTACTTCCTTTTCAGAACAGATAATAAAATTATCAAAGTAGATATCAGAGGTCATGGACCAAAGCTCTAAACCAAGAGCACTGAAGGAAGTCAGAAGAAATGGATGATCATCTTCAAAATAATCTGGATTAGGAATTTTTCGAGGACTCCAGATTCCCTGGAAGAAAAAGTAATTGAAGAGATTTTCAAATAAAATAATTATAAATGCTGCTTAATAAGTATCTGCTGTTGAATGAAATTAGCGATGCTAACTGGGAAAAAGAAAACTTTAACTGATATTAATTCATTAGTAATATACTGGAAATAAAATCTTGTTTCTTTTTGCTCTGTACACAATGTTCTCTATGAGTGATACTGACTTTAAATTCTACAAAAAAGGAAAAGGGAAAATCCAACATACACAGAAACATAAGTAAATTTCACAATTTATCTATTTTAGATTTTTTTTAGATTTAGTAAAGTTATTCAATGCAAGATGTTCAATTTGTCCAAATCAGAAAGATCGCTGTATAGCAAAAATGGGGTCACTCCATTTAACATATACCCATGACAGGTATCATTAATCAGGTATGGTTGAATCTCAGCACAGCTACTCAACATAAAACTTCCATTAGATCCTAATTGATTAAACGGTCAATTAAATCAAATACATCTGAAAATATCATTGCTCACTGACGCACTCCACCATCACATGTATGTATTCTGGGCCAGGCACTATGCTAGATGATGGATACATGCATGGTTCCTGTATTATGGAGTTTGAGGTCTAATAAAAGAGACAGACATTAAACAAAAAAATTTACCAAAAGAAACATTTTGTGTTAAATGCTTTTAATAAAAGCTACAGTGGGACTTCATGACCAAAACGCCAAAAGCAATGGCAACAAAAGCCAAAATAGACAAATGGGACCTAATCAAACTCCACAGCTTCTGCACGGCAAAAGAAACAGTCAGTAGAGTGAATCGGCAACCAACAGAATGGGAAAAAATTTTTGCAGTCTACCCATCTGACAAGGGGCTGATATCCAGAATTTACAAAGAACTAAAGCAGATCTACAAGAAAAAAACAAACAAGCCCATTCAAAAATGGGCAAAGGATATGAACAGATACTTTACAAAAGAAGACATACAGGAGGCCAACAAACATATGAAAAAATGCTCATCATCACTGGTCATCAGAGAAATGCAAATCAAAACCACATTGAGATACCATCTCACACCAGTTAGAATGGCGATCATTAAAAAATCGGGAAACAACAGATGCTGGAGAGGATGTGGAGAAATAGGAACACTTTTACACTGTTGGTGGGAATGTAAATTAATTCAACCATTGTGGAAGACAGTGTGGCGATTCCTCAATGACCTAAAAATAGAAATCCCATTTGACCCAGCAATCCCATTACTGGGTATATATCCAAAGGATTATAAATCATTCTACTACAAGGACACGTGCACACGAATGTTCATTGCAGCACTGTTTACAATAGCAAAGACCTGGAACCAACCCAAATGCCCAACGATGATAGACTGGATAGGGAAAATGTGGTACATATACACCATGGAATATTATGCAGCCATCAAAAACGATGAGTTCACGTCCTTTATAGGGACATGGATGAACCTGGAAACCATCATTCTCAGCAAACTGACACAAGAGCAGAAAATCAAACACCGTATATTCTCGCTCATAGGCGGGTGTTGAACAATGAGAACACATGGACACAGGGAGGGGAGCACTACACACTGGGGTCTGTTGGGGGGAAATGGGGGAGGGGCGGGGGGTGGGGAGGTGGGAAGAGATAGCATGGGGAGAAATGACAGATACAGGTGAGGGGACGGAAGGCAGCAAAGCACACTGCCATGTGTGTACCTATGCAACAATCTTGCATGTTCATCACATGTACCCCAAAACCTAAAATGCAATAAAAAAAAAAAGAAAAAAAAAAAAAGCTACAGTGAGTACTTAGAATATGAAACTGCATATATATAATGTTAGAATGTGTCCATAAATAATTTCAAAGAAAAACTACAGGGCTAAGTGGATAACATAGAAATCTTTAATATAAAAAGCTAGGTACACTCAAAAGATGTCTGAGATCAGAAAAAAATCAGGGCCAGGCTTGTTGACTCACTCCTGTAATCCCAGCATTTTGGGAGGCTGAGGCAGGTGGATCATGAGGTCAGGAGTTTCAGACCAGCCTGGCCAACTAAGTGAAATCCTGTCTCCACTAAAAATACAAAATTTAGCCAGGCATGCTGATGTACACCTGTAGTCCCAGCTAGTAGGGAGACTGAGGCAGAAAAACTGCTTGAACCAGAGAGGTGGAGATTGCAATGAGCCAGGATTGTCCCACTGCACACCAGCCTTTGTGACAGAGGAAGACTCTGGCTCAGAAAAAAAAAAAATCAGAATTTTAATAATACTAAAGGATAAGTACATTAATTAAGCAAGGCATTAATTACTAAAATGTACAGTATGAGTCTATTTGATCAGAATTCAATTCTTATATTTACTTCTAAAATAGAGCTTTATTTCAAAGTGAGTATCAATTGATAATTAGGGAAGAATATAGTATGAAGTAATTTATCTTCAATTTTTAATCTTTTTCCCCAGAAAATTAAATAAATGATGCTCTAATTTTAAAGTACAAATTAGTTGGAGTATATTTTCTTTGACATGTTAAAATTACAGGCAAAACTTCTGAAAGATAACATAATTAATTAGATATATAAACAGAAAAGATTACAACTTTTTTTTTTTTTTTGAGACGGAGTTTCGCTCTTGTTACCCACACTGCAACATTTTTAAATTTCACTAAAAAATTGGAACAAGTGGTTCTTACCTGGTAGTTAGGATTATCGACCAGTGGAGGGCTCCATACTCCTTTGTATTTTGGGTTATCTATCATGGGAGGTTTCCACTCACCACACCCAATCCGACATGCTGGATTAAGAATCTGAGGTGCTTCCCATTCTCCATCCATGTCTTCATTCCTTAGAACATCAGAACAAGGCAAATACAGTAACCTCAAGTCTCAGATCAGTCATATAAACTAGTAACAAAAATGCAGGTAAGAAACATTTGAAATCAACATTTGAAGATGAAGAGTGCTTACCAGTCATCAGGTTTCTCAGCATTAGGATCTGGAATAAATTTTGGTTCATCATCAAGCCAGCCAGTAGGTTTAACAACACTTAAATCTTCTATTTGGGCAGGCTCACTTTCGTCCCTGTAAATACAACGTTTTATGTTAATTACTAATTATTCAAAAAGTTTAAAAATGCATATGTTACAACACTCAGAAGTTACCATACAATTATTTCCCTTCCTTTTGTTTGTGTCTATTATTTGTCCTCATCTACCACCCACCTAAATCTTCTGCTAACTTCCCAATTTTTGGTACATATTCCCTGTTGTGCTCTATGCATATATGTACATGTATACATTCTTTTTTTAAAAATACAAATGAGAGCATTCTATACATAATATATTAGACTTTGCTTTTGTCACTTAAAAACTCAGTCATTCATCAACAAATATATATTGCATGCTTTCTATGTGTCAAGACTATTCTAGGAGCTCCATTATTTCTATACAGTGCTTCATTCTTAACAGTTGCATGGTTTTCTACTTGAGAATATACCATAATTTATTAGCTTATCTCCTTTTGGAGGACATTTAGTGTTTTCAAAATTTTACTATCATATTAATACAAACAATGCTACAGTGAATGTCTTAGAATATATGCCGTTTCTCACCTGTGAAAATATAATTGTAAGAGTATGTACATCTTAAATTTTTATAGTAGCATCCACATTACTTTCTATAATGGCTACACTACTTTTCCACTCCTACCAGCAGTGTACAAAAGTACCTATTTTCTCCTGTCCTTGTGAAGAGTGTTACCAAACTTCTTGATTTTTGCCCATGTGATAGGTGAAAAATGGTATCTCATTGTACTTTGAATCTACATTTAGTAGCATGAGTGATACATAAAAATCATTTTCCTTTTCTCATTACCTTTATATGATAAATTAGCTGTCAGTTATACAATTGAAAATAATTTTTCCTGGTTCTTGTGTGTTTTTTAAAATAGTTTAGAGAGGTGTTTTTTTGCAATATACAAATGATTTATTTTCATGTAGTTGAACTTATTTTTAAAGGATTCTTGGCCGGGCGCGGTGGCTCACACCTGTAATCCCAGCACTTTGGGAGGCCGAGGTGGGTGGATCATGAGGTCAAGAGATAAAGACCATTCTGGTCAACATGGTGAAACCCCATCTCTACTAAAAATACAAAAATTAGCTGGGCATGGTGGCGCATGCCTGTAGTCCCAGCTACTTGGGAGGCTGAGGCAAGAGAATTGCCTGAACCCAGGAGGCGGAGGTTGCGGTGAGCTGAGATCGCGCCATTGCACTCCAGCCTGGGTAACAAGAGCAAAACTCCATCTCAAAAAAAAAAAAAAAAAAAAAAAAAAAAAAGGATTCTTGGATTTCATGTCATATTTGGAAAGATCTTCCCTATTCCAATATAATTTTTTAACACTCCTTATTTAATTCTAGTATTTTTATTTTAAAAATAACAGCAAATTCAAAAGTATATAAACATTAAGTATGAAACTACTAATAAAATTTTCATCATTATAGAAAGAGAAATTTTAACCAAGAGTCCACCTCATGATTTTCCAAATGAGTTACAAAATAAACAGAAATAATCAACTCTATAAATGTATAGACTTATGCTTGTCTGATATCAATGTCATCTTGAGTCTCTGAGTGCTCAGAGTAATCAGAAGTTAAAATTTTATGGAGCATTTCTTTCAGTACTTTGTAAAACAAATTCTAACACATTTCAACAATCAGAATGAAGCTATTGTAAGTGGTTTCTCTAGGGGCAAATGTATTCTTTATGGGTAAACAAACACGAAGCAATGTTAGAAAGCTCACATGGAAGGATACAGTTCTACCTTTTCTGACAGTATGAATGCATGCATGAAAATGATGCATTGATTATGGCCTTTTATTCACTTTTTAAAAAACCAGACTGCTCTTCCTACCTTGTATTTGTTCTTTCCCTATTGTATTATTTGTTAGAAGACAAAGAAATTTTCACTACTAATCAATATCTCTCTTGATCTATAAGAGCTACCAAATTAATACATTTGGTTTTCCAGGGAAAACATACTGTGTTTTGAATAGGTAGTAGCCCCAATGTTTACAACCAAACAAGAATTTAAAGAAATAGGAATAGGCACTTTTCAAAACGAAGCACACAGAGAAAAACCAGTAAAAACAGTGAACAGATTCTCAGTGAGACCATCTAAAGCAGTCTAACATATATTTAACTAGAGATCCCCTGAAAAAGAGATAGTGAAGAACATATAAAAATTTGAAGAAATAATCTCCAAATATTATCCAAACTTGATACAAATTATAAACCTACTTTCCAAGAAGCTCAAAGAACCTAAACAAGATAAACATGAAGAAATTTACATCAAGGCATGGCAAAATCAAACTGTTAAAATTGCTAATAATGAAATATCTTAAAACCAAGCCAAGAACAAATTAGGTAGAAGAGAATGAAGGTGAGAATAAGAGACTGCTGGGAAGATGGCCGACTAAGAACAGCTCAGGACTTCAGCTCCCAGTGAAAGTGCAGAGGGTGAGTGGACACCGCATTTCCAGACGAATTTTTATTGCCCACAGACCAGGCGATTCCCAGGCAGAGGGGTCGCCAGTGCCGCTGTTTCGGCCGGTGCAGCGTTTTGGCTCCCACGGGGCTGATTTGGCCCACGCGGCTGCTTTGACCATGCCCTGTTGCAGCGGTTTTCCGTACAAAAGCCACTGGTCTGGGAGCCCTCTTAGCTGGCAATTGGAGCCCTGAGACAGCAGAGTTGCCCATTCATCTGAAATAGTGAGCCAGGCCAGGAGATTTCTAGGCAAAAAAACCGCCAGGAACCTTGGTGCTGCTGTTTGAGCCGGCTCAGTGAGTCGCGGCAAGGGAGATCCCAGTGCCTTTTCAACAGGCAACTGGAATGCTGGATCGTTCAACTTAAAAAAAAAAAAAAAAAGACGCTGAGTCAGGGAGCCAGGTGATCAGGTTTAGTTGGTCCCACCCCCATCCCCCCAACAACAACAACAACAACAATGACAACAAAAACAGTAATTGAAAATGCTCTGGGTTGAGCGTTTCACAGCAAGCACACCTGAACCCAGGATGGTCCAGCTCTGTGGGGGAGGGGTGTCCGCCATTACTGAGACTCTCCACCACTACGGAGGCGGTCTGCCATCACTGAGGCAGCCTGCCATTGCTGAGGCAACCCGCCATTGCCAAGGCAAGCTGCCACAACAGAGAGAGTCCGCCATAACAGAGGCGGGGCCGCCATTGCCGAGGCAGTTCTAACTACGCCCATATAAACAGGACTGCAGGGAAGATCACACGGCAGCTGGGTGGAGCCCACAGCAGCTCAGCAAAGCCTCTGCAGGCAGACAGTGACTAGGTGGGCTGATAGCTGGGCAGGGCAGCCCTGAAAGAAAAAACAAAAAGGGCAGCAGCACAATGGAAACTCATAAAGCCCTAACTCCCTGGGTCAGAGCACCTGGGAACAAAAAGCGGTTTATGAGTTCAGCTGCAGCAGACCTAAAGGTACCTGCCCAGCAGCTCTGAATGAACAATGGAGCTCACAGCTCAGGACTTGAGCCCCAATAAAGGACAGATTGTCTCCTTAAGCAGCTCCCTGACCGCCAGAGATCCAAAGAGTCACCTCATAAAGGAGAGAACAGACTGACATTTGGCGAGCATCCTTCTGGGACAAAGATAGCAGAAGAGGAAACTGGTAGCAACTCTTACTGTTCTGCAGCTGCTGCAGGTGATCCCCAGGCAAGCAAGGCCTGGAGAGGACCTCAGCAGTCCTAGAGCAGAGGGGCCAGATTGTTAGAAGGAAAGCTTAAAAAAAAAAAAAAAAGAAGTAACTTCAGCATCCACAAACTGGAAGCTCACTCAGAGACCCAATCTGAAAGACAGTAACTACAAAGACAACAGGTGGATAAACCGACAAAGATGGGAAGAAACCAGTGCAAAAAGGATGAAAACTCCCGAAACCAGAACACCTCTCCTCTTAAAAGGGATCACAACTCCTCACCAGCAAGAGAACAAGACCAGATGGAGAAGAAGTGTGATGAAATGACAGAAGGTAGGTAGTAAGAAACTACAGTGAGCTAAAAGAACATGTTCTAACCCAATGCAAAGAAACTAAGAACCTTGAAAAAAGATTGGATGAAATGCTAATGAGAATGGACAACATAGAGAGGAATATAAGTGAATTGATGGAGCTGAAAAACACAACTTTGCAAAGTATGCACAAGTTTCAACAACCGAATTGACCAAGCAGAAGAAAGGATATCAGAGGTCGAAGATCAACTCAATAAAATAAAAAGAGAAGGCAAGAACAGAGAAAAAAGGGCAAAAAGGAATGAACAAAATCTTCAAGAAATGTGGGACTATGTGAAAAGACCTAATCTACGTTTGATAGGTGTACCTGAATGTGATGAAGAGAATGAATCCAAGCTGGAAAATACTCTTCAGGATATTATCCAGGAAAACTTCCCCAACCTAGCAAGGCAGGACAATATTCAAGTCCAGGAAATACAGAGAACACCACAAAGATATTCCTTAAGAAGAACAACCCCAAGGCACATAGTCGTCAGATTCACCAGGGTTGAAATGAAAGAGAAAATGCTAAGGGCAGCCAGAGAGAAACGTTGGGTTACCCACAAAGGGAAGCCCCTTAGACTCACAGCAGATCTCTCAGCAGAAACCCTACAAGCCAGAAGAGATTGGGGGTCAATATTCAACATCCTTAAACAAAAAACTTTCAACCCAGAATCTCCTATCCAGCCAAACTAAGCTTCATAAGTGAAGGAAAAATAAAATCCTTTACGAACAAGCAAGTACTCAGAGATTTAATCACCATCAAACCTGCTCTACAAGAATTCCTGAAAGAGGCTCTACACATATAAAGAACAACCAGTACCAGCCACTCCAAAAACATACCAAATGGTAAAGAGCATCAACAATCAAGAAGCTGCATCAACTAACCAACAAACAGCCAGGTAGCATCAAAATGACAGTATTAAATTCACACATAACAATACTATCCCTAAATGTCAATGGACTAAATGCCCCAATCAAAAGACACAGACTGGCAAATTGGATAAAAAGCCAAAACCCATCAGTGTGCTGTATCCAGGAAACCCATCTTACATGCAAGGATACACAAAGGCTCAAAATAAAGGGATGGAGGAAGATCTACCAAGCAAATGGAGAGCAAAAAAAAGCAGGAGTTGCAATTCTCATCTCTGATAAAATAGACTTTAAAGCAACAAAGATCAAAAGAGACAAAGAAGGACATTACATAATGGTAAAAGGATCACTGCAGCAAGAAGAGCTAATGATCCTAAATATATATGCACCCAATACAGTAGCACCCAGATACATAAGGCAAGTTCTTAACGACTTACAAAGAGACTTAGACTCCCACACAATAATAGTGGGAGACTTTAACATCCCATTGTCAATATTAGACAGATCAACCAGACAGATAATTAACAAGGATATCCAGGACCTGAACTCAGACCTGGAACAAGCGAACCTAATAGACGTTTACAGAACCCTCCACCCCAAATCCACAGAATATACATTCTTCTCAGCACCACATCACACCTACTCTAAAATTGACCACATAATTGGCAATAAATCACTCCTCAGCAAATGCAAAAGAATGGAAATCATAACAAACAGTCTCTCAGACCACAGTGCAATCGAGTCAGAACTCAGAATGCAGAAACTAATGCAGAACCACACAGCTTCATGGAAACTGAACAACTTGCTCTTGAATGTTGACTGGATAAACAATGAAATGAAGGCAGAAATAAAGATGTTCTTCAAAACCAAAAAGAATGAAGACACAACATATCAGAATCTCTGGGACACATTTAAAGCAGTCTCTAGAGGAAAATATATAGCAATGAGTGTCTACATGAGAAGAAAGGAGAGATCTAAAATTGACACCCTATCATCAAAATTGAAAGAGCTAGAGGAGCAAGATCAAAAAAACTCAAAACCTAGCAGAAGACAGGAAATAACTAAGATCAGAGCAGAACTGAAGGAAATAGAGACACAAAAAACTCTTCAAAACATCAATAAATCCAGGAGCTGGTTTTTTGAAAAGATCAACAAAATAGACAGACCACTAACTAGATTAATAAAAAAGAAAAGAGAGAATAACCAAATTGATGCAATAAAAAAACAATAAAGGGGATATCACCACAGATTCCACAGAAATACAAACCATCATCAGAGATTATTACAAACAACTCTATGCACATAAACTAGTAAATCTGGAAGAAATGGATAAATTCCTCGACACCTGCATCCTCCAAAGCCTAAACCAGGAAGAAGTCAAAACCCTGAATAGACCAATAACAAGGTCTGAAGTTGAGGCAGCAATTAAGAGCCTACCACCCAAAAAAAGCCCAGGTCCAGATGGGTTCACAGCCGAATTCTACCAGACATACAAAGAGGAGCTGGTACCATTCTTTCTGAAACTATTCCAGATAATCCAAAAAGAGGGAATCCTTCCCAAATCATTTTATGAGACAAACATCATCCTGATACCAAAACTCGGCAAAGACTCAACAAGAAAAGAAAACTTCAGGCCAATATCCATGATGAACATAGAAGCGAAAATCTTCAATAAAATACTGGCAAGCTGACTGCAACAGCACATCAAAAAGCTTATCCACCATGATCAAATAGGATTCATCCCAGGGATGCAAGGCTGGTTCAACATACGCAAGTCCATAAACGTAATTCACCATATAAACAGAACCAAAGACAAAAACCACATGATTATCTCAATTGATGCAGAGAAGGCCTTTGACAAAATTCAACAGCCCTTTATGCTAAAAACCCTCAATAAACTAGGTATTGACTGAATGTATCTCAAAATAATAAAAGCTATTTACAACATATCAACAGTCAATATCATACTGAATGGGCAAAAACTGGAAGCATTCCCTTTGAAATCTGGCACTAGACAAGGATGCCCTCTCTCACCACTCCTATTCAGTATAGTCCTGGAAGTTCTAGCTAGAGCAATCAGGCAAGAAAAAGAAATAAAGGCTATTCAAATAGGAAAGGAGGAAATCAAATTGTCTCTATTTGCAGATGACATGATTGTATATCTAGAAGACCCCATCGTCTCAGGCCAAAATCTCCTGAAACTGATAAACAACTTCAGCAAAGTCTCAGGATTCAACGTGCAAAAATCACAAGCATTCCTATACACCAGTAACAGACTTAAAGAGAGCCAAATCAAGAACGAAAAGCCATTCACAATTGCTACAAAGAGAATAAAATACCTAGGAATTCAACTAACAAGGAACGTAAAGGACCTCTTCAAGGAGAACTACAAGCCACTGCTCAACAAAATAAGAGAGGACACAAACAGATGGAGAAACATTCCATGTTCATGGTTAGGAAGAATCAACATCGTGAAAATGGCCATACTGCCCAAAGTAATTTACAGATTCAACGCTATTCCCATCAAGCTACCAATGACCTTCTTCACAGAACTGGAAAAAAACACCTTAAACTTCATATGGAACCAAAAGAGAGCCCGCATAGCCAAGTCAATTCTAAGCAAAAAGAACAAAGTAGGAGGCATCACACTACCAGACTTCAAACTATACTACAAGGCTACAGTAATCAAAACAGCATGGTACTGGTACCAAAACAGAGATATAGACCAATGGAAAAGAACAGAGGCCTTGGAGGAAACACAACATATCTACAACCATCCGATCTTTGGCAAACCTGACAAAAACAAGCAACGGGGAAAGGATTCCCTGTTTAATAAATGGTGTTGGGAAAACTGGCTAGCCATGTGCAGAAAGCAGAAACTGGATCCCTTCCTGACACCTTACACTAAAATTAACTCCAGATGGATTAAAGACTTAAACATAAGATCTAACACCATGCAAACCCTGGAAGAAAATGTAAGCAAAACCATTCAGGACATAGGTGTAGGCAAGGACTTCATGACCAAAACGCCAAAAGCATTGGTAACAAAAGCCAAAATAGACAAATGGGACCTAATCAAACTCCACAGCTTCTGCATGGCAAAAGAAACAGTCAGTAGAGTGAATCGGCAATCAACAGAATGGGAAAAAATTTTTGCAGTCTACCCATCTGACAAGGGGCTGATATCCAGAATTAAAAATAACTAAAACAGATCTACAAGAAAAAAACAAACAAGCCCATTCAAAAGTGGGCAAAGGATAGGAACAGACACTTTACAAAAGAAGACATACAGGAGGCCAACAAACATGAAAAAATGCTCATCATCACTGGTCATTAGAGAAATGCAAATCAAAACCACATTGAGATACCATCTCACACCAGTTAGAATGGCGATCATTAAAAAATCTGGAGACAACAGATGCTGGAGAGGGTGTGGAGAAATAGCAACACTTTTACACTGTTGGTGGGAGTGTAAATTAGTTCAACCATTGTGGAAGACAGTGTGGCGATTCCTCAAGGACCTAAAAATAGAAATCCCATTTGACCCAGCAATCCCATTACTGGTTATATATCCAACGGATTATAAATCATTCTACTATAAGGACACATGCACACGAATGTTCACTGCAGTCCTGTGTACAATAGCAAAGACCTGGAACCAATCCAAATGCCCATCGATGATAGACTGGACAGGGAAAATGTGGTACATATACACCATGGAATATTACGCAGCCATCAAAAACGATGAGTTCGTGTCCTTTGTAGGGACATGGATGAACCTGGAAACTATCATTCTCAGCAAACTGACACAAGAGCAGAAAATCAAACACCGCATGTTCTCACTCACAGGCGGGTGTTGAACAATGAGAACACATGGACACAGGGAGGGGAGCACTATACACTGGGGTCCGTTGGGGGGAAATGGGGGAGGGATGGGGGGTAGGTAGGTGGGAAGAGATAGCATGGGGAGAAATGACAGATATAGGTGAGGGGAAGGAAAGCAGCAATCCACACTGCCATGTGTGTACCTATGCAACAATCTTGCATGTTCTTCACATGTACCCCAAAACCTTAAATGCAATAAAAAAAAGAAAGATGAGAATAAAAAGTGACTTCTCATGAGAAACAATGTAATGTCCAAAACAGAGAATAATTTTTGAAGGATATTTTCACTATTGGATTATAGGTTAGTAGTTATTTTTCAATAGTTAAAGTAAAATAAATTTTCAGACAAATGAAAGTTGAGAGAATTCAGTGACAGCAGATACACACTATGATATGTTAAGGGAAGTTTTTTTCGGGCAAAAGAAAAATGGTAACATGTTTTGTATCTATACAAAAGGAAAAAGAGTACCAGACATGGCAAATATATGGGTAAATGAAGACTTTTTCCCTCATATGATTAAAAGACACCAAGTAAAATAAGAATTTTGTGTGGCCTTCACAGTATATGTAACTAAATGTATGAAAATAGCATGAAGGATGCAAAGGGGAAATATAAGACTCTTATCAAGTTAAATCAGATGTGAAGTAGCATATTATTATTTGAGGTGGATTAAGATAAGTTAAAGATGTATATTGTGAACAGGAGCAAGAATAAAACAATAAACTAGGGAGGAAAAGCTAATATGCCAACAGAGAAGACAAAATGGAATACTAAAATAATAGAAAATAACTCGGTCAAAAACAAGTTGGAAAAAAATTTTTTTATAAAGGACCACAGAATACATGGAACAAACAGAAAATAAGTAGTGAGGTGGTAGGCTTACATGTAACCATGTCAATGACTACATTAAACATAGATGGTTTAATTACTCCAAAGACCCAAATACAGTTTGTCTATAAGAAATCTATTTTAAAAATAAAGGCATGTATATGTTACAAGTAAACAATGGAAAATAGTATTCAATGCAAACATAATTTAAAAGAAAGCAGGAGTGCTGATTTAATATCACACCAAGTGGACTTCAAGAGACTATTATAAAACACTGTGTTTATAAAGTTTACAATAATAAAAGGGTCAGTTCCTCAAGAGGTCATGAAATACTGTGAATGCATCTACTAACATCTTCAAAACACACAAAGCAAAACCTGACAGAACTGAAAGTAAATAAAGAAAAATCCACCATTATAAATGAAAACTAATACTCTTCTCTCAGATAATACTCTTCAACAAACAGGCTGAAAACCATTAAGGATAATAGAAACCTTGAACAACACTATCAACCAACCTGATACAATTGATATATATTTTTAAAACTCTAACCTCATAAATAATATTTTCTGTATGATCACAATGTAATTAAATTGGGTGCCAAAGTAAAAATTATATTGGGAAAATTCATAAATAATTTACAATAAAGCAACACACGTAAAAAGCACATAGATCAAAGAAATCACAGGGAAATTAGAAAACAGTCTGAACTGAATGCTATTATAAATGAGATTTTGGGGAATGTAAAGAAATGCTTAGAGAAAATTTACAGGTACTGCTGTTAGAAAAGGAAAATTTCCTACCCTAATAAATTAGAAAAAAAGAAGCAAATTAAGTCCAAAGTAGGAAGGATGAAAATAATGAAGTAGAAAGAGAACAATAGAGGGGAAAAACTAATAAAAAAGCTGATTCTTCAAAAAGTTATATAAAATTGATAAACCTCTAGCTATACATACCAAGAAAAAAAAAACACAAATTACCAAATTAAGAATGAAAGTGAGGACATCAGATTATTAGAGACATTAAATAGATGATAAGAGATGCTGAAACAATTAGACATCTGTATTTTTTAAAATGTACAGTAGTCCCCTCCTTAACTGCTTTCTGCAGTTTCAGTTAAATGTGAATGTGATGTGAATTACCATCTCATGTCATCACAAGAAGGGAAGTACAATAAGATATTTTGAGAGAGAGAAAGACCATATTCCCATAATTCTTATTACAGTATACTGTTAAAATTGTTCTATTTTATTTGAGTTATTGTTAATCTATTATTGTGCCTTTATTGTGCCTAACTAAAAAATTGAACTTTATCTTAAGTATGTATGTCTACAAAAAAAGGTAGTATTTACTGGGTTCAGTACTATCCTTGATTTCAGGCATCCATTGGGGGGTCTTGGCCCATATTCCCCACAAGTAAGGGAGGACTACTGTATCTTGATTTATATTTCACACTATGTAAAACAACTAACTCAGAACAGAGTTTTCATGAAAATTATTTGTTCAGAAGAAAAAAAGGAATATCATTGTGACCTTCATTTTGGCAAACTTTTTTGGGTAAAACACAAAACACATGAATTATCAAAGATGAATATTCACAAATTGTACCTCAGGAAAATTTAAAATTTCTATTAAGAAAATTAGGGCAAGCTCCAGATTGGGAGGAGATATTTGTACACTATATATCTTATATTAATTGTCTATTGCTGCATAACGAATTGCTTCAAAATTTAGGGGCTTAAAATAGTCACATCTCTTTCCGTGTGGTTTCTGTAGGTCAGGAATCTGAGCATAACTTAGTTAGGTCCTCTGGATTAGCCTCTTTGATGGGTTGCAGTCAGAATGCCGATCAGGACTGCATTCCTCTCTGACTGAGTCAGGCAGCATCTGAAATGGGTTTCCAATGATCCCTACCTCCCGGTAACTCATTCCCATACATAATTCCCTCTTCTTGAGCACGGGTTGGGCCTAATAACTTGGTATTAATGAGCAAAGATTTGCACTGCTAAGACTAAGTTATAAAGACATGTATTAACTTCCTGGGGCTTCCACGTATCTCGTAGTTGTGGAGGCTAGAAATCCAAAATCACAGTTGTTGGCAGGACCATGCTCTCTGCAAAGGCTCGATGGGAGGATCCTTCCTTGCTTCTTCCTAGCTTCTGGAAATCCTTGGCATTCCCTGGCTTGTGGGTACATGACACCAGTCTCTGCCTCTTTTGTCACATGGCTTTCTCCTTGTGTGCCTCTGTTCAAATTTTCCTCTTATGAGAACACTAGTCAGATTGGATTGAGGGCCCACTGTAACCCAATCTGACCTCCTCTTAACTTGATTACACCTGCAAAAACCTTATTTCTAAATAAGGTCACAATCACAGGTTTTGGGTAGACATGACTTTTTGGAGAACACTGTTAACCTAGCATAGATTGAGATTCCCTCCTCTTTACAGTCTCTTTCCCTCTTCCTTGTTTCATTGCTGAAGAGAGCTGTCATGTCTTGAGCTACCTTATGGAAAGGCCCACACTGCAAGGAACTCTGCAATGTGGGAAGACTCTGTCCAATCCCAGGAAGAACATGAGGCCCACAGTCCATTCACAATTTAGTTTCCTGAATTGAATCCTGCCAAAAAACACCTAGTGAGACTGAAAATGTGTCTACCCTAGTTGAGCCTTAAAATAACTGCAGCTGCTGCTGACACCTCAGTTGCAACCTGTGAGAGACCCAGAGCCAGACAGAGGACTCAGCTAAGTTTCACTCAGATTCCCAACTCACAGAAACTGAAATAATATTGTTTTAAGCCAGTATGTTTTGGCGTAATTTGTTACAGAGCAATAGATAATATGAAATCTACATCCAGAATATAAAGAACTTTCATAACTCAATAATAAAAAAACAATTTTAAAGTGAGCAAATCAAAAAGATGCTTCATCAATAAAATGATATGAATGGTAAGTGAATGAAAAGATGCTCAGTGTGATTAGTCATTAGGGAACTATAAACTACAGCTACGATGTCACTACAAACATTTAAAAATAGCCAAAGGAAAACAAACAAAAAACAAGAACAAAAACAGGTAATGTAAAATGTTGTAAATGTAGAACAACTGAAAGTCTTACACAATGCTGGTGGGAATGCAAAATGGTACAGCTCTTTGGAAAAGTTTGGCAGTCTCTCATGAATTTAAATACACACTTACTGTACAATACAGCAATCCCACTCCTAAGTAGTTACCCCTAAAAAGAAAAAAAAACTTATTTCCACACAAAATCCTGTCCACAAATGTTTGTCACTGCTTTATTCTAATTTGCCACCAAAATTTCCATCAAATGTGAAAAAGAATACTATTTAGCAATAAAACTGACAACTAATACATGCAACAACACAACTGAATCACAAAAGCATTATTCTAAGTGAAAGAAACCAGCTATGAAAGCTATATATAGCTATATATACTGTATCATTCCATTGTATGTGATATTATGGAAAAGATATAACTACAGGGACACAAATCAGATCAGTTGTTGCCAAGGTTTAAAGGCAGAAAAGAGAAATAAGGAAAAAAGGATATTAGAGTCCTTTTGGGGATAATGGAAATATTCTATGTCATGATTGTAGTGATGGTTACATCATTGTATATGCTTATTAAAACTCACAGAATGGTATATCTAAAATGAATTTAACTATATGGAAACTATACCTCAATAAACAGGACAGGAAAAAATAAAATTAGAACCAAGCAAATATAAAAAGCATAATATTTGATGACCAAATGGATTGTAAGGTCAGTCCAACATTAGAAAATCAGCCAATATAATTCACCATACTAAGAAAATAAAGGAGAAAACCCAAAGGGTCATCTCAATAGATGCACAAAAGGTACTTATACAACATTCAATCATAAAAAAAAAACTCTCAGTAAACTAAAAATAGAACTTCTATTATTATTTATTGATTCATATTGATATCCTTGTATAGTTCCCTCCCAATTGTACCAGGATTGGTCTGTGTGACAAATGATACAACTCAGGTGATGGCATGGTATTTCTGAGATTAGGTTATACAAAGCACCACTACTTCTGTGGTTGCACTGTCACTCCTCTTGGCTCACTCCCTCTGGGAGACACCATCTGCCATATTATGAAGAGGCCTAAAGAAAGACCCAAGTGAGGAAGAATGGAAACTTCTTGCCAATAGCAACTTGAGCCGGTTTGGAAGTGGAGCCTCTAGTCCATGTCAAAAGCTATGTATACTGTATCATATGAATGTATACCTTCATGTGACTTAATTCATATGACATATATATGAAGGTATACCTTCATGTAACTGCAACCTCACAGAGGGCCTGAGCCATAACCATTCAGCTAAACCTCCCCTAGAACTCTGACTTTCAGAAGCCATGGGACATAATGTGTTGTTTTTGTTTTCCCAGCTGCTATGTTTTGGGATAATTTGTTACAAATATATAGATAATTAATATGCTGGACTAAACAGAAGAAGATAATCTATTCGGCGAAACTGAAATTAAGAGTTACCCAATCAGAAGAAAAAAAAGTCCTCAGGAATAAAGTTAACAAGATCTTTATGGAGAAATTATAAAACATATTTGAAGAACAAAGAATACCTCAGTAAATGGAGAGAGATACAGGTATCTCTCACCATCTGAACACAAGCTATGGAAACTCAGAAACTGAATACATTTCTTTGTAAGGAAAATATAATCCTGTAGAATGGAAACAAATACTCAGCTAGTGAAAAATTTATGGTTAAGCACGCTAGTATAAGAGAATCATATATAGTTGTATAAGAGGTTGAGGATATGGCTATTTTAAAGCCAAGTAATCATTAACTAAAAAAGAGTACAACTATATACAACAATCACACACATACAATAAAGATCAAACTAAGAATGAAAATTAAAGCACTAGTATTTTGGAATTATGAAATTTTTCTCCACAGCATTGAAAACAAAAATAAACATATATTAAAAATGCAACATAATTATCAATAGAAGTAAAAAATATTAACAGGCAGGGAAGTGTAAAATCCATTTTAGAAAATGTTTCACCCAAAATAAAATAAGTAGTTCTGATGTTTAAAGGAATAAACTTCATTAGTTGTAAACTTCACTTACATGTTGTTGCATTACCTAGTTATGCCAAATAATACTTTGCTACTGAATTCTTTGCTTACCAGTCTTCTGGTTTGACAGCAGAAGGATCAGGAATTTTTGCTCTTTCATCCCATTCCTCAGGTTTTTTATCACTGGGATCTTCAATTTCTTTGGGAGGATTGATAGGAGGAACCACATCCTCTAAGAGGCTTCCTTTATTTACAACTGTTTGATCAACTAACACCTCAAATGTGTCATCTGGATTCATCACTAAGGACCAATTTTAATATATTATAGTTATCGTTTTGATAGACATTTAAAAATAATCTTTTAAATAATGCATTTATCCTTAAATTCATGGGTAAAGCTTCTATTCCCAACCAGAAACAGAGGAATAACCAATGTATTAAATCAAAATATTCCGAAATCACCAAATATATTTCCTAAATAAAGATACAATTTTGTTTTACACTGCATTTTTTTTTAACAATGAAATGCTCCATTACTTCTCAAATAAAAAATAATACCAAATAGTTCATTTGGGAACTCATAACCAGTCAGCTTTACTCTTTATAGTCATAGAATACAACCTAATCTTTTTCAGTATTAAATTTTTTTTGATACAATCTTCAAGTGTTGCAAGCATAACACAAGTTATACTTAAGTTTTTTTCCTGAAACATTTGAGAGGAAGTTACTGACTTCATACACATCACCCCTGAATATTTTAATGCCTATTTCTTACAAATATATTCTCTTATATAACCCCCATACAAGCACAAAATCAGGAAATTAACACTGATATGTTACTGCCATTTCATAGAACTCTTTAAAGATAAGGTTCACTGGCATTCAAACTCAATGACTTACATAATATAGTGTAAAATATCTTAAGGGTAATTTAAAATATTCAAGTTTATATTTACCTGCATGTTTGTTTCAAGGTAAATTCTGGCCCTCTAAAAGTCCCATGTCAAAAATGACATAAAGGACTCCCTTATCCTTTGTAGTGAGAAAATAAAAGATCTCTGTCCTCATTTTGGAAATATGAGGATCACTGGATAAAGCTTAGATCTTTGGAAAGAATGACAGATGTAAATAGCTGTCTAACATTTGCTTTCAGTAAGTGAAAGAAGTTAGGCGCTATCAACAAATATAAGGATCATCTTGACTTTAGTGAAGTGGGCTACCATTTTATGAAGAAGTAGCTCTGAAGTAATAACAATATCCAGAGGCTTCAATCACAGTGCCAAATTATTCATATCAAAACCAAAGAATTCAATTTATGTACAAACTCAAATAATACAAAGCCAAACTAATAGTTTCTCTCTTCTCTTTCCTCCACAATTTCCTCTTGCATTAAAGCTGAGATTATAAAATTACATTACTAAAATGAATGAAAAAATCAAGATTGAAGAAGAGCTAAGAGTAAGATCTTAACGGCAAAAAACTTGATCCTTCCTAATTCAAAAGAGAGAAAAATCTTTAAAAAAAGCTTTCTGAATAAATTTTGCAACTGAAATTGATTCTTAAAAACTTCAGTCAAAACAAAGAATCCATATGACAAACGGACATATGTGAAAAAAGACTGTTCAAAATCTTTGCTCCTCCACAAATATTTTCATTTAGAAAACTGTATTACATATCTTAATCGATAACAAAAGGCACTGGATCATAGAAAGTCTATAAAGGTACTCTTAAGGTTCTTAAAACAACTACAGAATAGTGACATAAAATTATAATAGTATTAAGATTTTTCAAAAGAAAAAAGTCATTCAATAATCCTAGCACAAGTATAGTAGTACGAAAAATAAGTGTTTAAGAGTCAGACTTGATTTTCAATTCCAGCCCTTCAGTTACTCTTGTTTCCTGGGGCAAGTTATTTAACTATGCCAAGGCAAAATAGAGAGACTGTTGCTCACCTCACATGTTGGTTCCAAAGTGCCTGGCATACAACATAGTACATGTCAAGTGATGAATGAAAATTAGTCACTTTCCCCTAGTCCTTCCCTCTTTGCTTGCAGGGCCATTATGATGTGCCTATAATTTGAATCTTGCTCTCACCATTTTAATATTATATACATTTCCCTCTGTTGCTAAATATTTTCATTGCTATCATCTTTGTATGGTACAGAAAACTCCCCTAATTGTAACATTTAGGTTGCTTCTAATTTTCAGTATATCTTCATACATAAGTAAATTTCTTTTTTCTGGATTATTTCCCTTGAATAAGTATCTGAAAGTGGAATTGTGGTTTCAGAGGATATAAACCTCTATGGCCTTTGACATGTATTACCAAATTGCTTTTGGCCAGGTTTGTACAAAGTCAAATGTTCTAGTTATATTCTCTCATTATTTCCACAGTTTACTTGGTGTTCCCCAAAATGCCTAGTTTTATTTTTCAATTATTTCATGAAGATGTTTATTATAACAAATCTGATATTAAGATTAAATGGGCATTGCCCTAGCAGACAAAATGAATGTTTCTACAATGGCAGCCACCTTTGGGGGAAAAAGATTGTGACACTTTAATCTTGGGTGGAGTTGAGACTTGAGAAAAGAAGCCAATAGAGCCATTTCAAAATGTCCTATTAGGTTCTAATATGCTCTGATTTTGATCGTGAGCTGACCAGAGCTCTATAACCATTATACTTGAGAATGGAAGAAACAATTCCTTATAATGTCCCTCACCCCCAAACCTATGCAAATTTCTACTTACTTTAGTATATTAATATATGGCTGCTCAGTGCTTTTCCTTTTGAAGTACATGGCACAACCAACATGACGTAGGACATAACAATAATCACAACTGCCTACAGAATAAAGTCTAAATGTTGTAGCCTGGCATTAAGGGCTCCGTCCCTTTTATTTTCTAGTTTTCTGTTCTTACAGCACCACTGTCACAACATCTAAAATGTCCTTTTACCCTACTGTCTTCCACATCCTATCTTACTTCAAGATGAGTTCAAAGATAATATTTCCTAGCTTGGTTCCAAGTCTCCAAGCTGGAAGTAATATTGCTTGTGAACTCTTGGCTGTGTCTCATCTCTTTTCCATCTGGAACTTTATCTTTTACCTGTGCTGTCATTATGTATGTCCTATTTTCCCAAAAAGATAAACTCTTTCAGGATGGGGTACACGTTTGTTTTCTCCTAAAGCACTTGCCATGAATATATCAATAGTGAGCAAATATTTTTGAATACATGAATGAATTAAAAGGATATACCAAGGGTATAAAGATGAGTCTTCCTGTCTGTAAAGAACTTTTTAAGGTCTACATCTGGAGGTTTGGCATGTTTCTCTTCAAAAATGCCGGTTTTCGGATGTTTATGTCTGAAGATAAAATGAAGTTTATAATCTTCTCCACATTTGTCTGGTCCAAACATAATGGTATAGGATGTTTTATCATAAAAGTTTTCCTTCAAAGAGAGATGTGTTGACATTAGTCCAGAATCACAGAGTATTTAATGAATTTCTATATTCTATCCAATGGGAAGAGTTTACAAAAATATATTAAATGATAATTCACCAAAGAGCCAGCTATTTAATATAAGTAACAACAAAGGACATAGGAAAATGACAAATTTTACTTCAATATAGATTTTTTTAAGTACACACTACCTCCTTCCTGAAAATGTAGGACAGAAGCAGAAAATACTCCAGCAACATCATAATTGCTTTAATTATCTATGTAAATTTGTACTACTAATATTTTACTGAGAGAATTAGGCATTAGAAGAAATCATATTTATGGCCTTAAGACTAAAATTATTATCCATTACTATTATTTAGGATGATACCAGAAAATGACCCTCTGAGCACAAAATGAAGAGAGATTTGTTCAGACATAAAAACAGACATGGAGACATGTATTTCTCTTTATTTGGCATGGCATAGTAGTTAACAGCATGAGGTATGGAGTCAGATACTAGGGTTCAAATCCTACCACTGCCACTTAAACTAGCTGTATGCCACCCTGAGTCAATTTTTAAACCTCTCTGCACCTCCATTTCATCACCTCTGAAGTATGGAGATGATAATAGTACCTACCTTATAAGAGTTCTCTGAGGATTAAGTGAATTAATCAGATAAAGTGCTTATAGAAGTACTTGGCATTAGATTTTTTTGTCGTCCTGCCTTCAAGTGTTCATCCCCTTACATCTAAAACAAGAGCTTCGGCATATACTACAATGGCCTCTCTTTCACTTGATCCTAATAATTATGAGTTGTATAAGAAAAAGCCTTTCATCCACATTTCATAGCTTATATACAGCCATGTGTTCTGAAAATATCCCCCGATGTCTCATTTATCTTATTTCTGTTATATGCAGAAAGTCTAAAAGAGCCTCTTGAGAAGGCTATAAGCAATATACCCAACCTTCCAAGGGTCCCAATACAACCTCTTAGAAGTATAAAGCTGCTTCATCACTGAAAGTTTTTAAAATTAGTTACTTTCTGTGGGCTGCCAATCCCTTTTAATTTGGTTCTTAGGCCATTTTGTTTCACTGTTTCACTTTGTTATCATACTTCTCTAAACAAACCTAGGAGTCTTATTCTGTAAATAAAATAACTCTAAACTATATTTCAAGAGAATTTATAAGTACTATGTATTCTTTGTCTTACAGACATGGTAAACTTTTTCATGTTGTTAAAGATGATAAAATTGGTGCCTTCAAGTAACACAGCTTTATATAAAACTTGAAGGCAAATTGTGACTATATAAATTCATGTTGAAAAAAAGTATCTACAGTTCTTTTCAATTTCAGTTGAAGAAGAAATTTTCAGTTTTATCAATTGTTCCTTAAAAATACTTATTAACTCTAATAAGGTTTTCATAAATATTAAAATATCATACCAGAATCAAATCATCAGTGTCTGCTAGGAGTTTAATGTATGCACCTCCACAATCAATACCATCTTGAAAATTTACTTCATATCTGAATAAAGGGAAAAAGAACCGTACTACTGATAAATAAAAATTATAAATTGCCCTTTAAAATCTAATGTATTATTCTCAATTCATGTAAGTATAATGTTTTTTACATTATTAGAAAGCTCCTATAAAGCGTATCTATAACCTATAGGAAATAAGCAGAAATGCTTTTCTAGTACTGTAATACAAAACACATCATTACAATATTAAAAATAGAATGATTATAATCAACTGCAGACAAACCAATCAATTTGTTTAAATATTTTTCCATCAAAATTGAGATTAAGAGTAAGATACTATGACTAAAACTGTAAGAGGAAACTTCAAATTCTGATAAGGTAGGCACTATACATATACTTTATAAACTGAAAAAAAAAAAAAAAAAAAAAAAAAAAGCCCTAAGAACCACAGCTAAAGCAAGATGTCTAAGAAA
This sequence comes from Saimiri boliviensis, assembly GCF_048565385.1. NCBI lineage: Eukaryota > Metazoa > Chordata > Mammalia > Primates > Cebidae > Saimiri > Saimiri boliviensis. The sequence goes on along the minus strand of NC_133451.1, from coordinate 148,776,622 downwards.
TTACTAATGATCTTAGATACCTAGAGGTCACTACACCTTACCATGTTAAATAAGTTGTACATTTAATTAAATAGCTCCACCAGAGATGCATAATCTGAATCAATAAGCTGGATTTTTTCAGACCTAAACAGCCAGGAGATATGGAAAATTTTTGCTCTTTAGTATAACAGCTAAAAGAGTGAACTAACAGGAGCGTCTTCTCATGAATTTACAACACAATGTAATTCTCAGCTAAGTTTTTTTATTTATTGGTAGTTTTTAAAAGTAAATAACCTTTTTACTGCAATGAAGCATAGACTTACTAAATAGAATTTAGGAGAGATTTTTTTGTTAAATTGATGAATTATATGTGACAAAAATCAATGAGGAAATGGCTGTCAAAGTGGAAACAGTAAAAGAAAAAAAAAAGGTTATGATTTCATTAAATGAATTAAAACAAAAAGACATGAAAACTAGAGAAACAACCAGAAATAATGATCATTTTAATAAGGGACTATAGTTTTAAATTTTTCTGAAGAAATTTAGTGACAAGAAGGTAAAACATAATTTATATGATATAAATCATAATTTGTATAATAGCATACAAAATTTTAACAGTTTGAACTCAATTGATGTACATATTTTGTATTAAAACAACAGAGGAAACAAAATTTTAAGTATCTCTGATTTGCAAGGGGTGATTTTCCCCTATGCTTTCTACCATGCTTTATTTCTTAAGCTATCAACAACAGTGGCTACAAGCATGTACTTTAAAGTTAAAAAGACTTGAGAGTTATTCTGATTCTGCCACTGACTCTAGTGACTCCTTGGGTAAGAGCAAGTCATTTAAGCTCTAAGTCTCTATTTGCTCATCTATAATATGGAGACATGGCCCATACTTACACCTCAAAGGATTGTTATGATGATTAAAGGCTATCATGCCCAATGAGGGGCAAATACATGCTCAAAATGCTTGTGATAATCAGAAGGAAGGTATTCTTTTGTTCTTTTTCATTTTTAAAATAAAGAACAGTTCATTTTCCTCAAAGTCTTTATTTTAAGCAATAGCTGACTTAAAAAAGACTTAAAATAGTCTTTAAGCAATTTTTTTCATAAAAATTTTTTATGAAATATATGTCTTTAAAGACTACAAGTAGAAGACATGATGCATGATATGACTTAAAAGTCACCATTTTTAGAAAAAAATAAAAAGATATTGCTTTATAATAGGTTATCTGAGGACAAAGTATTCTTTAAAATGGTAAGAACTAGAAAAAACAATTTTGTACACTGGTTCCATAAATGTGAAGATGGTTTTGTTGTTCCATTATGCCTAGATTCAATCATTTTGTCTATTTCTCATACTGTAAAGTTTCAGAGTTTTCAGATCATTAACTTCTACCTAGTATAAATGATTCACAATGGATTAGCAAAATGTTTATCATACAGCTTGACTGCTGCTAAGCTTCCAGCCATAGGAAAACCAAGGACATACGCAGAATATGCGTCAACCTTGATTTCTTTAGAGTATCATTTCTCAAATTGTTCCACTAAATAGTAATTATTGTTAGGTGGGAAAATAAACTTACATGATCAAACATGTTTGAGAAACACAGCAGTAATGCTGAAAACAGGTTTTCATATGTAGAACTTCTTAGTCATTAATGGGCTAACATACTTCCTATTTTTTAAGTTAGGATATTCTTCATCTTCAATTATATTCATGTATATTAACATATATACAATTTGGGAAAAGCAGCTTTAAAGTTATGACATAAATCAGCATTTAATATAAATCTCTTCATTTTATTTACCCCATTTCATTTTATCAATATTAAGAGGAGACATTCACTCTCCTTTGAATTATTTTTAATCATATGAAAGACTGCTATTCAACTCTTGATCCTCCTTTTCTTTTCTTTCTTTTTCTTTACTTTTCTTTTTCTTTCTTTTTTTTTTTTTTTTTTGAGGCAGGATATCATTCTGTCACCCAGGCTGGAGTGCAGTGGTGTGACCTCGGCTCACTGCAGCTTTGAATTCCTGGGCTTGGGTGATCCTCCCACCTCAGCCTCCAGAGTAGATGGGACTACAGGCGGGCACCACCATGCCTGGCTAGTTTTTAAAAACTTTTTGTAGAGTCAGGGCTTTGCCATGTTGCCTGGATGGGTTTTGAATTCCTGGGCTTAAGTTATCTGTCCACCTTGGCCTCCTAAAGTGCTGGATTATACCTGTGAGGCACCATGCCAGGCATGGTAGAGAAGTGGAGAGGTTGGAGGAAAGGATTATCAATGAGACTGTGATCTTTCAAAGGTGATCATGCTTGAAAGACACTGGTATTCATAAACATTTATTTTTAAGATAAATTTCTGCCTTTGAATGTTATCACTGGTTTAATAGCAATATTTATGATTCTACTCTGAATTTATTAAGTTTAATATTTTGATAACAAGTAATTTTAAGAGTATAACAAAAATGGTGATTTTTACTATGCATTATATAGTTTATGGCTGCAGAATTATTTTTATTACAGCATATATCATATAATTTTATTTTAAAATTTTTTTGAAGGGATCCAAACTATCTATTCCTCATTTGGTCAATGCAAGCACTCAGACCAAAATAAATACATTGCTTAATAGCCCACATACAACTCCTTGAAATAAACAAATGTAAATATTAGTACTAGGTCATAAGAGTGGTTGATCTTTATATAACTTTATTATTTACCTGCTTTTAATTGAAAGCATAGATATGTTTGTGTGTATTTGCACATTTGTGTATTTAACTAAGTGAAACAAAAAAGAAAGATCTAGATTTTTACATCCATTTTCAAAATACAGCTACATTCAGAAGCCGAAGCTAATACAAAATTCAGAGAAAGTATTCAAAAACATAGCAACACTTACTGAACTATCAAGGGCTTATCAGCAAAAATGAAGGGTTTTGCTAATACAGCAGATATTGCATGATGCTTTGCTCTAGATTTTAATACCAGTCCTCTGTCACCAGGTACCTGGTTTTCTTTCAACTCTTCTATTTCCCATCTTCCTAAAAAATAAAGCAAATCAAATTAAACTGAAACAGAAAACATTGACCTAAGAATTATTTATCAGCAGTTGTGAGCAATAATTTTTCCCAGGAAGGTTGATTTGGGAAAAATAACAATTTTAAATCAGGAAATATGTGCAACTATACATATATGCCTGCTCATTTTTCTTTCTCTGAAAAAATGATTTTATCTTAACTAAAATTGTGAAAATTAATAGCAAACACTATAGTGTCTAAATAAGTCACCCCCCCCCCTTTTTTTAAATCAGATGGAGTTTCACTCTTGTTGCCCAGGCTGCAGGGTGCAATCTGGACTCACCACAACCTCCACCTCCCAGGTTCAAGTGATTCTCCTGCGTCAGCCTCCCCAGTAGCTGGGATTACAGGCATGTGCCACCATGCCTGGCTAATTTTTTAGGTTTAGTAGAGACAGGGTTTCTCCATATTGTTGGTCAGGCTGGTTTTGAACTCCTGACCTCAGGTGATCCGCCCACCTTAGCCTCCCAAAGGGTTAAGTCACTCTTAAAGCTTAGTAAGTCTGATTTTTCTATGAAAGACTTTTAAATCAATGAAATTATAAACTGTGGTTTGTTTCAATAGGGTCTGTCAATATTATATTTTTAAAATGACATATTTAAAACAGTATGTGACACAAAGAACATCCTTAACACAAAATGAGCAGTCTATTTATTTTAAAATGTACAATACTCATCAGGTTCTTTTCTTACTTGCAGCAGTTATTGTAAAGATTTAAAGTTCATTTTGAAAACTGCATGCTTAATTCACACAAACCCTTCTCAAATTACTTTAGTCAGCTCTCAGAACTTTTGGCCAAGAAGGCAGCAAAGCACTGCATAAGTGCTAAGCTATTACAAGGCAGAACTGAGTTAGGGCTTCTCTGAGATACAATTTTCCATGTTAAGATTAGGACATTCTGGAAATCAGATTACGGACCACATACAATGCAAAGCTAGGTGGGCTCCTTGTAGCCCAAAAGTTATGTGTTAGATTTTACTCCTTTACTGGTTTTAGAATAGAAAATCAACTTACATTAACTTGTGTAAAATCTTCTGTTTTGAAAATTATAGGTATTACCTATTCCAAGAAAATTCAATTCAGCAAAAACTGGTTATTTTCCAGTATTGTGTCAGCTCAAAATATTCATTAATGAGCACTTTGGAATCACAAATGCTCTTATATCATTTTGTTTTCTTTCTAAGAAAAATAATGCAAGAACCAGACATAGTCTTGTAAATCAAAGAGGGGTAATTTTTGGTGTATAATTGTGTATACCTTTTTAGATTTTAAAAAATGTGTGGGTTTTTATTAAGTTTCTAACTTTCTTTTCTTTCTCCCCCTAATTTGGTCATAGTATACTTTTTTTTGAAAACGATTAAGGTAGGGTTTTCTTTCTCTCACATTGATGATGAATTGTATTATCACTAACTTGTAGTTTGCCCCTTGCCCCTTATAAAGGTCTTATTTTAAAAAGAACAACTTTATCTGGAAAGGTCTAGCCAGAGCAATCTGGCAAGAGAAAGAAATGAAGGACACATAAATTGGAAACTAGTCAAATGATCACTGTTTGCTAATGATATGATCATATACCTAGAAAACCCTAAAGACTCATCCAAAAGATGACTAGACTTGAAAATGAATTCAATACAGGTCTCAGGTTAAAAAATCAATGTACACAAATCAGTAACATTGCTATACAGCAACATTGACCAAACTGAAAATCAAATCAAAACCTCAATGCCTTTTATAATAGCTGTAAATAAAAATACTTAGGGATATTCTTAAGGGAGGTGAAAAATCTATACAAGGAGAACCACAAAACACTGCTGAAAAAAATCATAGATGACACAAAGAAATGGAAACAAATCCCATGCTCATGGATTGGAAGAATCAATATCATGAAAATGATCATACTGCCCAAAGCTGCCTACAGATTCAATGTGATTCCTGTCAAAATACCAACATTTTTCACAGAATTAGAAAAGAAATCCAAAAATTAATATGGAACCAAAAAAGAGCCTCAATAGCCAAAGTAATCCTAAGGAAAAAGAATAAATCTGGAGGTATCACATTATCTTCAAATTATACAAGGCCATAGTTACCAAGACAGTATGGTACTGGTCTCAAGTAGACACACGGACCAATGGAACAGATTAAAGAACCAGAAATAAAGCAAAATACTTACAACTAACTGATCTTCGACCAAGCATACAAAAACACAAATTAGGGAAAGAACGCCCTATTTAATATTAATAAATGGTACTGAGAAAACTGGCAAGCCACATGCAGAAGAATGAAACTGAATCTTTGCCTGTCACCATATACAAAAATTAACTCAAGATGGATTAAAGACTTAAACCTAAGATCTGAAACCATAAAATTTTTTTTCCTGGAAAACTCTTCTAGGCTTAGGCAAAGAATTCATGACCAAGATCCCAAAAGTAAATGCAACAACAGTAAAAATAAATAAATGGGACATAATTAAACTAAAAAGCTTCTGCACAGCAAAAGAAATAATCAGCAGAGTAAACAGAAAACCCACAGAACAAGAGAAAATATTCACAAACTATGCATTTGACAAAGGACTAGTATCCAGAATCAAGGGACTCAAATAGATTAGCAAAGAAAAAACAATAATCCCATCAAAAAGTAGGCAAATGACATGAATAGACATTTCTCAGAAGAAGATATACAAATGGCAAACAAACGTTAAAAAATGTTCAACATTACTAATCATCGGGGAAATGCAAATTAAAATCACAATGAGATACCACCTTACCCTGTAAGAATGGCCATTATTAAAAAGTAAAAAAAAAAAAAAAAAAAAAAAAAAATTGGCATGGATGTGGTGAAAACAGAACATTTAAGAGAACATAAAAGGGAACACACACACACACACACACACACACACACACACACACACACATATAAACTGATCTACTCCAAAAAGGACACCACCATATGCACAGAAAAAGCAGTAGTGGGATTGCTGGATTAAATAGCATATCTACTTTCAGTTTTAAAATAAATTTCCATACTTTTTTCCATAGAGGCTGTATTAAATTACATTGTACCAGCAGTGTGTATGTGTGTGTGTGTGTGTGTGTGTGTGTGTGTGTGTATGCACAGGGCATTTGCTGGGATGGTGAACGCTATGCAAAGGAATAGATACAGGCATGATCTTTATCTTACCCCAAAACAGAAACCATGGAAAGGAAGCAGACAGCTGACATCCAGCATTCTATCTATTTTGCTGTTGTGATGTAACTGCCTATCGGGGTCTCAGTGCAAGGTCACATGCTTGTGAGTATGAGGTCCTCTGAGAAAGAAGAAAGAAGAAATTACCACTATCAGTCACCATGAGAAGAGGCCGATCTTGCTTCAGCATATAACAATTAAGGAGGCTGGCGTTTAGACCACAAAGAAGAAAGGATTTGGTCACACTTTAGGACAGTGCTGTTAGGGAAGACAAAATGACCCCTGCTTATAGGACATTTCTTTCTAGAGCTAAGGCTGAAGAGAATCCTGTCAGATACTGATACAGCCTGGAGATGTGGGTTGCAGAAGTCACCACATATCTTGTAGCTCTCATTAGTTATCCTCTGTTTTGTACTTACTAGGAGGATCTTACCATAAATTATAATTTGATCTAGGTGTGTCTACACTTGAGAAGAAACCATAGAGATAGCAGTAGCCTGGGAAATACTGTTTCAGGAAATGAAAAAGACTAACAGCATTAGAGTGAAAATTCAACTGTTCAGTTAGAAAACTAGATTAAGAGTGGAATTTTCAGAAATATTGAAGAGGGACAAGATAAAAGACTGAACATTTTATTGTGAGGCCGGATGGGGGACTCCAGCCAACACAATTTAACAGAAATATAGTCTCAAAGGTTAGTGAACTCCAGGCCATACTGGTTATATCTAATACTTAAATAAATATTTTACCATCGTATATTGAAATCTCCTCATCCATGTCATCTTTCTTTGCTTTTGATAAGACCCACCTGAAAATAAAGTTGGACATATATATATGTCATTAACAATAAAATCAGCAATTTATACTTATAATGCATACAGAAACACAAGAAAAGATCACTCCATATAGTCACTTTTCATTCAACAATAAATTTATACTTAAAGGCTAAATAAGGATGCCTATACATAATTCTGAAGGGCTAGAGTTAAACTGGAATCTATAATTTACTAGCTGTATAATCGCAGGTAAGGCACTGGAAGCTTCAGTTTCTTCACCTGTAAAATGGGCATTAAATATGGTAATTATCTACTTTTTTAGGATCTGACATATAATCATTTTAATATTAACTTTTATTGTTTTTTACATTATTTAGAGGAGAACAGTAACTCATATTTGTCATCAGAACTAAGAGTGTTAATATCTGTCCTAGAGAATGAAGAAATGTTATAAATTTCATCTTTACATTCAGAATTAATTGTATATTTTCTTTGAATAAATAACTATTCAAATTAAATATTCTATCAATAACAAAAATATACTAAGTATAGATTTACAATGTCAATTACAGTATTTTAAAATTTATATAGATCTGTAGTAGAGGTAATTTTCATAGGCCAAAACCTAATAACTTCAAAAAAGCTAACAAATCAAGGAAAACATTCTCTTGAATGAATACTCACCCAGCCAACCTTCCACTATCAAAAGTTTCTGCAAAATATACTTCTCCTATAGGTTGAGGTGTCTTATATTTTACCTAGAAAAGAAATTTTACAAATCCAAAGTTATTCATTTTCACAAACATTTAATTAAATAATCTTCCTAGTGAAGAATGTAGTATGCAATGTACATACAGGTAATACAGATATGAGATGACAAACTCAAATAGGAAACAAAAACTTTGTGTCCTAGTAATGATAAGGTATAAGAAAATATAAGAAATATCATGATGACAAAAATACTATACGTGCAAACAGTGGATACACTGACCCCTCCTAACACTGAAGGAATAGGAGGAAGTGATTGCAGAAGGTCTTATGACACATGTACGTGGTCTTGAAAGGACTCTGACAAATGACAATATTTACGGATAAAAAGCTTTGGGAGCAAAGGAAATAGCATAATGAAAAGCATAAAGATGAAGAGCTTAGTAAGAACATAGGCTTTTAAAATTAACTCTTAAATTTTACTATTAGGTACTCTAAAAGATGATAATATAATTTTCTAAGATTAGGAGCCTAGAGAATAAAAAGAATCTATGGAGATAGCATTGCAAAGCAATTACCAACAAAGCATTGTTTCAAGTGCCTTTGAAGTTGTTAGCTGTTAGGATGGCAATAATGATGATGGTGGCAGTGGTGTTGCTGGTGATACAGTGGCTCCTTTAATTCCCACAATATTTCTATGGGGGAAGTACCATTGGTACCCATTTTACATATGATGAAACTGGGAGAGACAAAATAACCTGCTTACAGCTGCACAGTTAGATAATTGTAGAACTTATACATAAAACCAAGACTGGCTCCAAAGCTCATACATTTTTATTACATGATACATAATTTGCCAACAAAATAATTTAAAGAGTAAAGATTGATAAACTATCAAAAGATAATTTAAACTGATGATGAATAAATAAAATTTTGCCTGAAGTAATAGGTTTGTCTGGGTTCTCTCAGAATCAGACTTTGGGATTGTATGATTACTTATGAGATTTCTTCCATTAGGCTTTAGGGAAAAGGGTGCAGAAATGCTTTTTCTGTTTTTTACTGTCCCTATCCCACCCTGATAGTGTAACACTTCCTGTCTGTTTAAGAGAGAAAAATCAGTAATTACACAAAATTCCACATAATTACTAACAGAGTCAAGATTCAGCTGCCAAAATTGCCAATCTTCTATGAAGAAGTTTACTGAATTACAACTTTTCTGTTCTCTATATTTTTATAGATTGACAAAATGGGCAATGGTGTCACATGAGATTTATTCAGTAGGCCACCCTTAAAATCAGTTTATCTTGCCCTTTATTTATACTTCATCCTATCTAGATTACTCATGCTATAAAATTAGAAGCATCAAAATTATTCTTTCCCACTTCTTATGATATTCTCAAACTGTCACCAAAAAAGTCGAGTGGTAGTTATCTGTCAATTTCTTTGAAGTATTAATATTAACCTTCAAAGACCCTGTAATAACTGTATCCAAGTCAGTCACTATTAGTACTTGGAGTACTTACTTTCTGCAGATTATAGAACGAGGCTTAAAAAAAATTGTTCTTGCAGAGCTTAAAATTTAACATGGGAAATACACTCTTTACCTTAAACAGTGAAACAACATATTTGCAAATGAAAAATTCTTAATAAAATGAAATGAAATAAAGGAATCCATAACAACTACATATTATTCCCCTTGGCCCTTCAAAAAGTAGTTGGCACAATACAATTAATGCTTTCTCACCATCAAAAATATTTCTGGTTATCACAGGGTTAAATATGAATATTCCTCAATGTAAAAGCTCTCACGTATTGTCAAGGTATACAAAAATCCCTGCAATTTCTCAAACTCCTGTTAATCACTACTTCAAAATACATGTCTTAACAATGCTGAGACAGAAACATAAGTCACCTTTACTAAATGCCCACCCCTCATCATCACTTCCTTTTCTAATTCAACCTCCTTCTTAGCATTTTCTTTCCTCAGAGAAATAAAGACAGATACTTACTTCTTGAAGAAATGTAAATTATATGGCCTTTTATTTGAAAAGATCTAGCAATGTCAGAAATACAAATAAAAACCTTATTCTTAGCATAGTTCTCTTTAACCAGTGACAAACTTTTATTTTGATAGTAAATATCTCCCCCATATTTATTTGTTTAAGAAACTGTGCTAGGTGTCATGCACAAATTTCTGGAGTACATGGGCACTCTAAAAAATAAAGCAACAAAATACTTTGGAAAAAAAATCAATGTTTTTCTATCTATCTCTAAAATGAAGATGTTTAGCACTGAAATGAATCAACCTTTGCATTGTACTATGTAAAGGAATAATTTACAGCTCATTTCTCAATAACCATACCTCTGTGGGAAGTTCACCTTCATTATCATCAATCTCTTTAGAATTTTCTTCCAAGTCTTCCATCTCAACATCATCATCCATAAGTTCTGCATTAATTGAGATGAACAGAAGACCCAAACATAGCCAAAAGGCTTGGAAACGCATATTGATTATCTGTGAAAAGTAATTAGTGAAAATAAACAAAGTTGTGAAAATAAGTGTTAAGTATATGTAAAAGGAATGAATTTCTCCATAATAGCTCCTTTATTATAGGATGGCTTTTTTTTTTTTTTTTTTTTTTTTTTTTTTTTTTTTTTTTTTTTGAGACAGAGTGTCGCTCTTGTTACCCAGGCTGAAGTGCAATGGCACGATCTCGGCTCACCGCAACCTCCACCTCCTGGGTTCAAGCAATTCTCCTGCCTCAGCCTCCTGAGTAGCTGGGACTACAGGCACGCACCACCATGCCCAGCTAATTTTTTTGTATTTTTAGTAGAGACGGGGTTTCACCACGTTGACCGGGATGGTTTCGATCTCTCGACCTCGTGATCCACTCGCCTCAGCCTCCCAAAGTGCTGGGATTACCGGCTTGAGCCACCGGCGCCCGGCCTATTATAGGATGGCTTTTACAACAAATCCCTAACGAAATTATTTAAATTATGCTTTGAGCCAGTGAAAATAGAAACTTCAAATCTTGTAGGAAACAGATTCTATAGCTGCAGGTCTTCATCCAAAAACAAAGAGCCAATGGCAGAAAAGCTAAAGATATAGATGATAGTAATTATCAAACACAAATAATATGTAGACCTCTTTAACAGAAAAAGCATCATGATTCCTAAATGTTCACTGAAATTGTTTTTATTACAATGTTGCTTGAGTGTATATAAACATAAAAATGCAAATTTTGTAATTACAAACCAAAATACATTCATATATAAACACCAAAAAAGATACAAAACATTTTTTCCTCACAAATTTAATGTGGTAGTGTTTTGCTAAAATCAAATCACAGTCAAAAGATCAAACAAATACCAGGCTTATTCTAATCAGGTAGACTGCTATGGAGAAAGTTCTTTTGCATTTATAATTACTGTAATTTCATGATTTCATAATTACTTATATATTTATGGACAAAGACAACACAAAAATGATGTATGCTGTCATTTATTAGGAGATTTTGATCTCTCTAAATCACAAAAGAGGTATAACTGGGATAGGAAGTAAATGTAAAGGGATCAATTTGACACAACAAAATAAGTTTATTTCCTTAATTTTCTACTTACTGGTACAGAAATTAGTACATCTGCAAATTGTTTATTAATTGTGAACTCTAAAAGTTTCATTGTTCTAAAAGTTGAAGAGCCTTCCATGTTACGTAGTAAAAGGTATTTTGTTTGACTTGCTATTAATAATTTTTGAGCAAAATAGAAATGCATAAAATAATAGTAGTAATAATGAACATTAATATAGCTTTAGACCCATACCCTCTCTTTCAAGTGAATGCAGACTTCAGGTTCCAAATAATTAATCTGTTGAAAAAAATACATTCTAAGGGCTTTGTTTGTGCTCTGGTGTATTGGCTGCCAAGGAAGAATTTAGAGAAAGCCACGTAGGCAGTGGTCTATCTGGAACTCTACTCTCAATTCAACTAGAGCTCCTCAATTTTATTTGTATTATACATTATAGTTTTCCTAACTTTCCCTTAGAAATAGTTGCCAATGCTTCAGAAAAAAGTTCAAAAAACCCTTTATCTTGAAAGTTTGCTTCTTCTTTAAAATTCTATGATCATGTATTTACACAAAAGAACTAGCTAATTTAATCTTTGCAGCCCAGGACATGAGTAGCATAGGTGCTATTCCCAATCTACAAAACAAAAACAGAGATTTTTAAACTTGGTGAAAGTCTCATGATTGAAAATGTGAAAAGATTAGAACTTCTCTTTATTTTATCATACAACCCTTCATTTTTATTTTACCCCAGTGCACTATTATATCCTTATTGATAAAAAGCAATGAAAAGAAACCAGATAAATGGGAACAAAATACATTTTCAATACTCTTGGAATTTTCTATAATTTAGGTTATCATTAGTGTTAAGTTATGAAGATACTTAAACAGAAATGGCCACAGCTACCATACAATAGAAGCAAAATGTACAAATGAACTGCGATTGGTTACAAACCATTCTGCAGACAATGTAGTTCTATTGTTTTTATTTGTTCCTTTAAAAAAGGAAAAACAGAAATACAGACTTAATGCTTTCTGCGTAATGCTGCAGTATCCTATCATTCCTCAACAAACCACCAGCTGACAATTGAGAATTAGATCATGAAGTTCACAGTGTTGAAGTCTATCTCACAATGGTGCCAACATGTTACCAAGCTCCAAACAGAACTGTGAGGTTTGTCACTGTGAGGTAAGCTATTGACAGGTCTGTACTGAAACTTTGAGAGGCCAGATGCTGGGGTAATACTATAAGAAAATGAAGTAGTTAATGGCTGCATTTCAAACAGTTTTAAATTGTGTGGTAAAATACATTCTCATTATTGTACAACTAACTTCCAAAACGTTCTTCATTCTCTAAAACTAAATCTCTGTGCACATTTAACAACTCCCCATTATCCCTTCCCTCCAGCCCCTGGAAACCACCTTTTTATTATCTATCTCTATGACTTTGACTACTCTAGGTACTGTATATAAGTGGAATCATACAGTACTGGTCTTTTTGTGGCTGGCTTATTTTACTTAGCATGATGCCCTCAAGCTTCATCCATGTTGTAGCATGTATCAAATTTCCTTCCTTTTTAAAGTTGGACAGTATTCCATTGTGTATATATATCACATTTTGTTTATACATCCATCTGTCAGTGGACGCTTAGGTTGCTTCCACCTGTTGGCTATTGTGAATGATCCTAAATGAATATGGGTATACAAATAACTCTTTGAGACTTTGTTTTCAATTCTTTTGGGTATATACCCATAAGTTGAATTGCTGGGTCATATGATAACTTTGTGTGTGTGTGTGTGTGTGTTTTAATTCTCACACTGTTTTCCATAGTGGCTATACCATTTTACATTCCCACCAATAAGGCAAAAGGGTTCCAATTTCTACACATCCTTGCCAACATTTGGTCAAAATTATGGTTTTTTTTGTTTTGCTTTGAGAGTAGCCATTCTAATAGGTATGGGGTAGTATTATATTGTGGCTTGATTTGCATTTCCCTGATAATTAGTGACACTGGGCATCTTTTCATGTGCTTGTCGGCTACTTACATATCTTCAAGGGAAACATGTCTATTCAAGTCCTTTGCCTACTTTAAAAATAAGGTTTTGTTTTTGAGTTGTAGGAGTTCTTTACAAATTCTGGATATTGATCCCTTATTAAATATATGATTGGCAAATATTTTCTGCTATTCCATAGGTTTTTTATCCTGCTGTGTTCTGTGATGCACAGAAGTTTTTAATTTTGAGTTTTCCAATTTATATATTTTTTGTCTGTACTTTTGGTGTCAAATTAAAAAATTACTGGCAAATTCAATGTCATGAAGCTTTCCATGTTTTCATATAACATTATAATTTTTCTTATGTTTAGAAGTTTCAATCCATTTTGGGTTAATTTTTGTCTATCATTTCAGGTAAGGTTGCAACCTCATTCTTTTACATGCGGATAGCCAGTTTCCCCAGTATCATCTGATGAGAAGACTGCCCTTTCAGACAAAATGGTCTTGTAAAAAATCATTTGAACATATATGCGAGATTTCTAGGCTCTTGATTATATCCCATTGATATATATGTCTGTCTTTATGCTAGTATTATACTGATTTGATTAGTATAGCTTTGTAATGAGTTTTGAAACAGAAATGTGAGATTTCCAAACTTATTCTTTCCCAAGAATTTTCTGGTATTTGGAGTCCCTTGAGATTCTATATGAATTTTACTATTCCTGCAAAAAGTGCTATTAGAATTATGATAGGGATTGCACTGAATCTGTTGATTACTTTGGGTTGTATTTCCATCTTATTAAGACTTTCAATCCCAATGAACACAATGTCTTTCCATTTATTAATATTTGTTTCTTAATTTTTTCAGCAGCATTTTATAGTTTTTAATGTAAAAGTATTTTACCTCCTTGATTAAATTTATTCCTAAGTATTTTATTCTTTTTGATGCTGTTATAAATGGAATTGTCTTAATTTCCTGTTCATTGTTAGTGTACAGAAGTGCAACTAATTTTTTTGTGTTAATTTTTTTGCCTTGCAATTTTAGTGAATTCATTTGTTTGTTTTTTGAGATGGGCTCTCATTTTGTTACCCAGGCTAGAGTGCAGTGGCAGTTCTCAGTCCACTGCAGCCTTGAACTCCTGGACTCAGGTAATCCTCTACCTCAGCCTCTCAAGTAGCTGGGACTACAGGCAAGCATCCCCAGGCTCAGCTAATGTTTTGTATTTTTTTGTAGAGGTGGCTTTTGCCATGTTGTGCAGGCTGGTTTTAAACTCCTAGACTCAAGTGATCCTCCTACCTTGGCCTCCAAAAGTACTGGAATTACAGGCATGAGCCACCATGCCTGGCCTTCATTTATTATTTCTAAAAGATTTTTGTATTGTATTTGTGAAATCTTTAGGGTTTTGTACATACATATAAGATCATGTTATCTGCTGAGATAATTTTACTTCTTTTTCAATTTGATTACCCTTTTTCTTTCTTTTTCTTCCCTAATTTCTCTGACAAGGGATAGGTGAAAAAAGCAGGCATCCTTTTCTTATTCTAGATCTTAAATAAAAAGCTTTCAGTCTTTTATCATTTAGTCCAATGTTAACTGTGGGTTTTTCATATATGGCCTTTACTATGTTGAGGTAGTTTTCCTCTATTCCTAGTGTATTCACTGTTTTTTTGTTTTAATTATGAAAGAATCTTGAATCAGGCCAGGGCTCATGTCTTTAATCCCAGCATTTTGGCAGGCTGAGGTGAGTGGATCACCTGAGGTCAGGAGTTTGAGAGCAGCCTGGCCAACATGGTGAAACCTTGTCTCTATTAAAAATACAAAAATTAGCTGGGCATGGTGGCATGCACCTGTAATCCCAGTTACTTGGGAGGCTGAGGCAGAAGAACCGTTGGAACCTGGGAGGCGGAGGCTGCAGTGAGCCAAGATTATACCACTACACTCCAGCCTGGCCAACAGAGCAAGACTGCATCTAAAAAAAAAAAAAAAGAGTGTTGAATCTTTCAAATGCTTTTTCTGCACAAATAAAGATGATCATGTGTTCTCTCCTCCCTACACTGTTAATGTGGCATACTACACTAATTTCCTTATGTTGATTCATGCTTGAATTTTAGGAATAAATCCAACATGGTCATAGTGTATAACTCTTTTAATATGCTACTGAATTTTGTTGTCAAGTATTTTGTTAAGAATTTCTGCATCAATAATCATCCGGAATATTGGTCTGTAGTTTTCTTGCAGTGTTTTTGGCTTTGGTAACAGGGTTATGCTGGCCTCAGAGAATGAGTCTGGAAGTGTTTACTCCTCTTCAATATTTTGGAAAAATTTGAGGAGGACTGGGTTAATCCTTCTTTCAATGTTTTATAGAACTCACCATGAAGCCACCTGGTCCTGGGCTTTCATCTGGTGAGAAGTTTTTGTTTACTGATTCACTCTCCTTACTAGTTTTAGGTCTGTTCAGATTTTCTACTTCTTCATGATTAATCTTGATAGAGTGTGCATTTCTAAGAATTTATCAATTTAATCTAGGTTATCCAATTTGTTGCCATATAATCATTCAGGGCATTATCTTATAATCCCTCTTACTTCTGTAGAATCTAATTTCCTTTCATTACCAATTTTATTTATTTGAGTCTTCTCTCATTTTTCTTAGTCAATCTCGTGAAAGGTTTGTCAATTTTTTGTTGACCTTTTCAGAGAGCTAACTCTTGATTTCACTGGTTTTCTCTTGATTTTCTGTTCTCTATTTTGTTTCTCTTTGCTGTAATCTTATTTCCCTCTTTCTTCTAACTTTTGGGTTTCATTTACTCTTTTTCTAGTTCCTTAAGGTATAAGTTAAATTGTTAACTTGAGATCCTTTGTTATTCATAAAAGTGTTTAACAGCTATAAATTTCCAATTTAACACTGCTTTCACTGTATCACATAAGTTTTTATATGTTTTGTTCTCATTTTCATTTCTCTCAAGATGTTTTTCTAACTTTCTTTGAGACTTCTTTGGTTCATTGTTCAGGAGTGTGCTGTTTAATTTCCACATATTTGTGAATTTTTCCTGTTTTCCTTCTACTATTGATTTCTAGTTTCTTTTCTTTGTGTTCAGAAAAGTTACTTAGTATGATTTAGTGGTTCACGCCTGTAATCCCAGCACTTTGGGAGACTGAGGCAGGTGGATCATGAGGTCAAGAGATTGAGACCACCCTGACCAAGATGATAAAACCCTGTCTCTACTAAAAATACAAAAATTAGCTGTGCATGGTGGTGTGCACCTGTAGTCCCATCTACTCAGGAGGTGGAGGCAGGAGAATCACTTGAACCGGGAGGCAGAGGTTGCAGTGAGCAAAGGTTGCACCACTACACTCCAGCCTGGGTGACAGAGTAAAACCCCATCTAAAGAAAAAGACTTGTTTTGTGGCCTAACATGGTCTACCCTGGAGAATGTTCCATGTACAGTTAATAAAAATTTGCGTTCTGCTATTGCTGGGTACAGTGTTGTCCATATATTTATTATGTTTAGTTGGCCTATGGTGTTAAGTATCTATTTCTTTATTGGTCTGTATGGTTGTTCTAAGTTATGCAGTTTTCGTACAGCAAGAATTTATTCATATGGTATAGGGTAGAACATTTAGTGCTAATGTCACCCTCTTCCTTCCTTATAAATTAAAAGGTAGCAGGCCAAGGATTCCAAACTTCTTATTATTCCTCACTCCATGGGGCTTGCTGAGATCACTAAATATCAGTTTTGCCTTCATAGGAAGGGAAGCACTAAAGAACTGCATTCTTTTGCACTAACATGTATCTTTGATCTCCTGTATGTTCTTTGCACTGTTTGTGTGCTAGTTCAATAACAAATTGAAGCACAAGTAACTTTCTTTGTGCATGAGATACCGTTCTTCCCAATCTTTGAAATCTAGATCAAGTAGTCTTGTCTACTTCAAAGAATTACACCAACATTACCCAAAAACCCTACTGGATCTCCACTGCCACACCCAAATTACAAATTATAAAGTGCAGCTCACGTACTGGTACTGAAGTAATGCTCTCTGTCACATCAAAGGTAAGTAGAGCACACAAAAAAAGACAATCACAGGATACGCAATATCTGTTGTAAAGTGTGGGAGAAATTGCTGATCACCAAGGGAATTTCCTTGGCACTAGATGTGATCAGGTAACTGAGTTCCAGCCAACAGAATGTAAATAGAACATCTGTATTCTATTGCCAGGCGTGGCCCATAAAAACGTCCCATAATTATGATTTATAATTCTTTATGATCTTTCCCCTTCTGATTTTTTGCAATTTTGAAAGTCATGGTTGAAAATAGAATTACAAGGTAGAAAGTTGTAGAATTCCTGAATCATTACTTGGAGGGGTGCCATTTGATTAGTCAGAGTTCATCAGAGAAGCAGAATCAACATGGTGTGTGTGTGTGTGTGTGTGTGCGCACATGCATACTAGCATATCTCATTTCACTGCACTTTGATTTATTGCATTTTTCACAAATTGAAGGTTTCTGGCAATGCTGCATTGAACAAGTCTACAGCTGCCATTTTTCCAACACGATGCTCACTTTATGTTTCTGTGACACATTTTTAAAATTCTTGCAACACTTCAAACCTTTTCATAATTATTGTATCTGTTATGGTGATCTGTGATTAGTGACCTTTGTAATTGTTTTGGGGCTCCACAAGCCACACCTGTATAAGACAGTGAACTAAATCAATGTTGTGTGTGTTCTGACTCTTTATCGACCAGCTGTTCCCCTGTCTCTCTCCCTCTCTTCAGGCTGCCCTATTCCCTGAGACACACCAATATTGAAATTAGGCCAGTCAATAACCCTGCAATGGCCTCTAAGTGTTCAAGTGGAAAGAACAGTTGCTTGTCTCTAACTCAAAAGCTAAAAATGATTAATCTTAATGAGGAAGGCCTGTCAAAAGCCAAGATGGACCTAAAGCTAGGCCTCCTAAGTTAGCCAAGTTGCAAATACAAAGGAAAATTTCTTGAAAGAAATTAAAAGTGCTACTCCAATGAACAAATAAAGGATAAAAAAGTGAAACAGCCTTATTGCTGATACGGAAAAAGTTAGAGTGGACAGCAGAGCTCAAACCAGGCACAACATTCCTTTAGGCCAAAGCCTAATTCAGGGCAAGCCCTAACTCACTTCATTTCTATGAAGGCTAAAAGATGTAAGGAAGTTGCACAAGTAAAGTTGAAAACTAGCAGAGGTTGGTTCATGAGGTTTAAGAAAAGAAACTGTGTCCAGAACATAAAAGTGCAAGGTGAAGCAGCAAGTGCTAATGGAGAAGCTGCAGCAAGTTATCCGGAAGGTCTAGATAAGATAATTGATGAAGGTAGCTAAACAACAGATTTTCAGTGCAGACAAAAACAGTTTTCTATTGGAAGAAGATGCCATCTAGGAATTTCAAAGCTAGAAAGAAAAGTCAATGCTTGGCTTCAAAGCTTCAAAGGACAGGCTAACTCTCTTGTTGGGAGCTAATGTAGATGGTGACTTTAAGTGGAAGCTAATGCTCCTTTTTTTTTTTTTTTTTTTTTTTTTTTTCAGACGGAGTTTCGCTCTCGTTACCCAGGCTGGAGTGCAATGGCGCGATCTCGGCTCACCGCAACCTCCGCCTCCTGGGTTCAGGCAATTCTCCTGCCTCAGCCTCCTGAGTAGCTGGGATTACAGGCACGTGCCACCATGTCCAGCTAATTTTTTGTATTTTTAGTAGAGACGGGGTTTCACCATGATGACCGGGATGGTCTCGATCTCTCGACCTTGTGATCCACCCGCCTTGGCCTCCCAAAGTGCTGGGATTACAAGCTTGAGCCACCGCGCCAGGCCGCTAATGCTCCTTTATAATTCCCAAAAGCCTAGGTCCCTTATGAATTGTGTTAAATCTACTCTGCCCATGCTCTAGAAACCCAATAACAAAGCCTGGATGATAGCACATCTGTTTACGGCATGGTTTACTGACTACTTAAAGCCCACCGTTGAGACCTACTGCTCAAAAAATAAAAAGATTCCTTTCAAAATATTACTGCTCATTGACAATGTATCTGGTCACCCAAGAGCTTTGGAAATGTAACAGGAGATTAATGTTGTTTTCATGCCTGCTAACATAATATCCATTCTGCAGTCCATGAATCAAGGAGTAATTGCAACTTGCCTTATTTAAGAAATACATTTCATCAGGCGATAGTTGCCAGAGACACTGATTCCTCTGATGGGTCTGGCAAAATACAGTGAAACTTTCTAGAAAAAACTCACCATTCTAGATGCCATTAGAAACATTAATGATTCATGAAAGAAGGTCAAACTATCAACATTAATACAAGCATGGAAGAAGTTTATTCCAACCCTTATGTATGACTTTGATGGGTTCAAGACTTCAGTGGAAGAAGTCACTGTAGATGTGGTAGGAATTGTTGAGAACTAGAATAAAAAGTGAACCTTGAAAATGTGACTAAATTGCTTCAATCTCATGATAAAATTTGAACAGATGAAAAACCACTTCTTATGAATGAGCAAAAAGGTGGTTTCTTGAGATTAAATCTACTCCTGGTAAAGATGCTGTGAATGTTAAAATGATAACAAATAATTTACAATACTGTATAAACTTAGTTAACAAAGCAGAGGCAGGGTTTGAAACAATTGGCTATAATACTGAAAGAAGTTCTGTGGGTCATATACTATAGATAAATCTTTCATGAAAGGAAGAGTCAGTCGATTGGGCAAACTTTGTTGTCTTATTTTAAGAAATTGCCACAGCTACCCTAACCTTCACCCTGATCAGTCAGCAGCCATCAACACAAAGTCAAGATCCTCCATCAGCTTTTGATTATGACTTGCTGAAGGCTTACATGATCCTTAGCACTTTTTGGCCATGAAGCATTTTTAAATTAAAGCATATACATTTTCTAGACATAATGCTGCTGCATACTTAGACTACAGTACAGTGTAAGCATAATATTTATACTGGGAAACCAAAGGATTGGTTTATAAATATAAATATATATAAATATACAATAAAGGATTCACTTTATTGTAATTTTACTTTATTGTGGTGGTCTGGGACCAAACTAGCAATATCTCCAAGGTATGCTTCCTGATGACAGAGGCTGAGAAGTTTCAAGACCTGAAGTTAGCAAACTTGAGACCTAGGAGAGCTAATGGTATAGTTCTAGTCCATGTCAAAAGGTCTGAGATCCAGGAGAGCAGATGATATAAGCTCTAGTCTGAAAGCTAGCAGGTTCAAGACCCAAGAAGAACCAATGTTTCAGTTTGAGTCCCAAGGCTAATATCCTAATCAAGCAGTCAGAGAGGAGGCATTCCCTCCTCCTTGAGGAAGGGTCAGCCTTTTTGCTCTATTCAGGCCTCTAGGTGATTCAAAGAGAGCCATCTACATTGTGGAGCGCAATCTGCTTTACTCAGTCTACTGATTCAAATGTTAACGAAAAACACTCTCACAAGACACATCCAGAATAATAACTGATCAAATATCTGGGCATTCATAGCTCAGTCAAGTTGATATACAACAATTAACCTTTACATCTATCTATCTACATTTTAGAACAGGAGAAACGAAAAGTAGTGTTACATCTCTGGGATTTTAACCTTTTTCTATTTGAGCATTACCTTAACCAATATGTACTGTTAAATAAAAGTGAGAATATATTTTTTAAATCAAAAGGACCCTGAATCAGTAAACATATCTCAAGAAACATATGACAAAGTGAGAAAACAATCATAATGTCAGAAATAATAGTAGAAAACACAAGTTTCTGGTGGCTTAGGCAATGAAGTACTACAAAGCATTTAAAAGAGCCTGGATCTGATATTATAAAAGTGAGAAACCACTAACCTTAGTTAAATAATCAGAGCTAAAAGCCTCAATATGGGAATATTATTTGGTTGTACTAATTACAGAAAAAAAGGAACTATTTTTACATTGGGTTTTAAAACCATAGCTATATACTAAAATTAAAACTGACTTAGTAGCACCATTTTCAAAATAATATGTTTACAAAAACAGTATAATAGTAATGCATTTATTTATTTAGAATTTATACTACCTGTACATAGTTCCAAAAAAGTAGCTTGAAACTTTCTAAACAAAAAACAGACAAAATATCATCTCATAAGAGCTGGAACTCTCTCCTTTCTGTATTCACGGTGCCAAGAAGCATGCTTGTAAATAATACTAACCAACAGGAAATGGATGGTACCCAAGGAATCAATTCAGATGAGTCTGTTATTGCAGCAGCAAATTTGCATAAGGGTTTCTATGCAATTAGAAATTAAATAAGTGAGTTTTTACTGTCCATGTAAGTCTACAAAATCATTGGGGGTGGGTGGGTATGGAAATTCTTTTCTATAGTTCCTAGAAAAATTTATGAAATGAATCCTTACATAATTGACATCTTTATGGTTTTATGAGAGAGAAACAGTTGTGGCAATGCTCCTATCATTGGCCCTGTACCACTGGAGATATATTGTTAAAACTTAATCCAAGGTTAAAGCATTTCTGTAGATAAAGAAAATAATGATCCAGACATTTTGAAGTTTTATGACCTAAGAATACATGAGAGTTAATCATATTTTTAAAGTTTACAGTCAGGTATTATATAACATTTCAGTCAACGATGGACTCTTGTCCCATAAGATTATAACGGAGCTGAAAAAATTCCTATAGCCTAGTGATGTTGTAATATTGTAGCCCAATACATTATTCACATGTTTGTGGTTTTGCTGGTGTAAACAAACCTAATGCACTGCCAGTTACATAAAAGTATAGTACATACAATTATGTATAATACATAATATTGAGTAATGATAAATCATTATATTATTGATTTATATATTAACTATACTATACTTTTTATCGCTATTTTAGAGTGTACTCATACTTGCAAAATAAAAAGTAGGGCTTGAACTCAGGAGTTCAAGACCAGCTTGGGAAACATAAGGAGACTCCAACTCTACAAACGAAAAATATAAAAAACTGTCCAAGTACAATGGTGGGCACTTGTAGTCCCAACTACTTGAGAGGCTGAGGCAGGAGGATCACTTGAACTTGGGAGATCAAGGCTTCAGTGAGCTGTGATTGTGCTATTGCACTCCAGCCTGGGTGACAGAGTTAGACACTGTCTTAAAAAAAAAAAACAAAAAAAAAAACCTACTGTAAAATAGCCTCAAGGCAGGACCTCCAGGAGGTATTTCAAAACAAAGGATTGTTTTCATAGGAGATGACAGCTCCATGCATGTTATTGCCCCGAGGACCTTCCAGTGGGACAAGATACAGAGGTGGAAGACCTGTATTGATGATCCTGACCCTGTATAGGCCTAGGCTAACGTGTGGGTTTGCGTCTTTAATTTTAACAAAAAAGTTTAGAAAATTAAAAAATAAATTAAAAACAGAAAAAAGCTTTTGGAATAAGGATATAAAGAATATATTTTCATACAACTATACAATGCATTTGTATCTTAAGCTAAGTGTTAACTACCAAAGAGTCAAAAAGGTTTTAAAAATTGAATAGTTTATAAAGTTAAAAAAGTTACAGCAAGCTAAGATTAATTTATCATTCAAGAATTTAAAAAAATTTAGTGTATCCTAAGTGAACAGTGTTTATGAAGTCTACAGCAGTGTAAAATAATGCCCTAGGCATCCTCAGAATTCACTCACCACTTATTCACTGACACCCAGGACAACTTCCAGTCCCACATGGTAAGTGTCCTATACAGATATACAATTTTTTATCTTTTATGCCATATTTTTGCTGTACC
The DNA here is from genome assembly GCF_048565385.1 of Saimiri boliviensis. Taxonomy (NCBI): domain Eukaryota; kingdom Metazoa; phylum Chordata; class Mammalia; order Primates; family Cebidae; genus Saimiri; species Saimiri boliviensis. The sequence goes on along the minus strand of NC_133451.1, from coordinate 148,753,562 downwards.
GTTTCTATGTTTAGAATCAAAACTACTTCCCATTGTGTTACAACTGCCTACAGTATTCAGTACAGTAACATGCTGTACACATTTGTCACCTAGGAGCAATAGGTGATACTATAGAGCCTAGGTTTGTAGCAGGCTCTACCATCTAGGTTTGTGTAAGTCTACTCTATGATGTTTGCACAGCAAAATCACTGAACACATTTCTCAGAACATATCACTGCTAAGTGATGCATCTACATCTAGGAAGGAACATCTCTTAATGTGAGTTTTTCAGTCATACTACAGATATGCTATATTTTCACAACCCTAATCATAATTTACTTTAATGGAAAAGATAGTAAGCTGAAAAATTAAAAAGTTTTTGCTACCATATCACACAAGTAATACTGGACAAATTTTCACCAAAATTAGAGGGTATTATTGAAATTAATCTGGCTACTGTGGCATATAGAAAATTCACTAGGAGGGATTACAAATGAGCTAGGGAAGCAGCTAATGGTGGCCTGTTAGAGAGGTAGCCTTGCTCCAAAGAAGCTGCAAGACTTGATTTGAAATGATAACATTTTTCACAGAAGCAACTAGCATGATTCAGAATAAATTGCATCAGGGATTTATATTTCTTGATGGCTGTTTCACTCAAGAAATTCAGGGCATGTCAGTCAGCAAATAATAAGACTCATCATTTACTAATTCATTCAAAAATATTTATAGTTGTCAAGCATGTGCCCAGAAGTATGTTAGACACTGCATTTATAGTAATTAGCAAAATGTACATAACCCCTGATTTCAAAGAGCTTATAGTCCAGGATGAAAAGCAAATGATAAAAAACCCTAGTATAATATGTAAACTATAATAAGTGATAGAAAAGTAAAGATGTTGTGATAGTTGGTAATTGGGGAAACCTAATTTAAATCACGGGGGAGGGGTCAGGAAAAGCCTCTTTGAGAAAGTAATATTTAAAGTGAGATGCAGGCCTGGTACAGTGGCTCACACCTGTAATCCCAGCACTTTGGGAGGTTAAGGTGGGTGGACTACTTGAGCCTAGGAGTTTGAGACCCACCTGGCTAACATGGTGAAACCCTCTTGTCTCTACTAAAAATACAAAAATTAGCAAGGTGTGGTGGTGGCACCTGTAATCCCAGCTACTCAGGAGGCTGAGGCAGGACAATTACTTGAACCCAGGAGGTGGAGGTTGCAGTGATCCAAGGCTGGCCTGGGCAACAGGGTGAGACTATATCTCAAAAAAAAAAAAAAAAAAAAAAAAAAAAAGTTGAGATGCAAAGGACAGAATGATTTCTCTAGGACAAGGACAGATGCATGAAATAAAAGGGGAAGAGTGAAAGAACAAGAAGTACACTTTTTGAGTACTTACTGTGTTTCATGTGCATTAATTCCAATCTTTACAGCACCCTACGGCAAAGGTATTAGGATTCCATTTTACACATAAAGAAAGTGAAGCTCAGGGAGATAAGTTACTTAGCCCAGTCTACACAGAAGAGATAATACTCCAAGTTATATCTAGCTTCAAGCTCTATATTCCTTTTATTAGAGCTGTAAGGTTACAAGATTATTTAATCCTCACTAAATGGCTAAAGTTCTAAGCATATAATATACTACACAAAGATAAATATTTTCTTACTAAGTTTCATCCTTTAGACACACATTCCAATTTGTGTAGGCTTTATCTTCTCAAAGTCATATTTTGATGTGTATCCACATTATATTTAGTTGGTTAAATGGCCTTTCTTTCAGCAAAGATTTTAAAGCAGCTTAAAGGACACATAAACATACGAATACTATTAATTTTATATACTACCTTATAATTGTATGGCACTCTACAATTTTGTAAAGAGTGCTCACACAAATTTTAGGATATTTCAGAAGATACAAGCATTTCTCAGTTTAAAAGCTCAAGGATAAGCTGTAGGGTTGACTACTGGAACTATATATCAGATGCTAGATAATATAAATGTTTCTAGGTACCTCTTTTCCTTAACAAAGTTTCTGGAAAGACTGTCTCCATTGACCGCTAATATTTATAACTTACTAGGACATGCTGAATATTGGTCCCTCAAAGATGTCCAGACTTGGGTCCTGTGAATGTTACCTCACACAGCAAAAGGGGCTTTGCAGATGGAATTCTGCAAAGAGAATTGCTAATTAGCTGACTTTAAAATAGGGAGACTATCCTGGCTTATCCAGATGCAATTACCCCTTGTAATTATAGGGGCTCTCAAAAGTAGAAAAGGCAGTGAGAGATAGGCAGAAGACATTTTGATAGTGAGAGGGACTTCAGTCACCACTGGTGACCTTGAAGATGAAGAAAATGAGCCATGAGCCAAGGAATGGTGGTGGCCTCTAGAAGCTGAAAACAGCCCTTAGGTGACAGCAAGGAAACAGGGATCTCAGTCCTACAACCACAAGGAGCTGAATTCTACCACCACCCTGAATAAGCAAGGAAGCCAACTCCTCAGAGCTGCTAGTAAGGAGTGCTGCCCTGCCAACACTTTGATTTTAACTTGGTGAGACCTGTATGCAGACTTCTGACCTACAGAACCATGAGACAATAAATTGTGTTGCTTTAAGCTGCTAAGTTTATGGTAATGTTATGGTAGTAATGAAAAACTAATATTCTTCCTACTACTCTTACACTCTTAATTCTGGCTACTTTGAAACTGTTTCTGCTAATCAAGTCTTAGTTGGTAAGTGCAATCACATTTTTCAGTTCTTCTACTGCCTGTTGCCCTTCTGACCTTTCTGCCTGTCTCCTTCTTGAAACGCCCTCCTCCCTTGGTTTCTATAATATCACTCCTGATTCTCTTTCCTTTTTCTGCCTCCTTCATGGGTATTTTGTGTATTTTTCTATACATGTTGGTGTTCCTTAGGAGTCTATTTCCAGGCTCTCTTCTTACATTACATATTCCCTTGGCCTCTACCTACAAAAGAGTTCCCAAATCTTATTCACAGCTCAGAAGTCACATTTTAGTTTCAAAGTACAGTATTACTCATCTTCAAAGATGTCTCAAAGCTTTCAGTAATTTGAACCTGTTCTCTCCTCCCAAATCTGCCTATCTCTTTAATTCCCTTCTCCTATTAACTGCATCTCTAGTCAACCAAAGCAGTCAGTGCGGTACTCTGTCATTATCTTAAGACTATGTTCTCATTGATTATTCATGTTATTGGAACTAAATTCATTTGTATATTTCTGAATGTCTCTATCCGCATGCCACAGCCTTAATTTAGAAACCTATCCTTTCTGAAATTAGTAAACTATCACTTTGTCTGTTGACTTTCATTGTTACCAATCTCCAAAGCTGTTCTCCACGTTCTTGGTAGCTTATCTTTCTGAAAAACAAGTCTCAATTTATTACCTATTCATTAAAATGCTCAATAGTTCTCTGTAGCTCTTAGCACAAACTCTGCTCTTCCTAAGACTCAGTTCTTTCACTCTCAACATACCTATTTAACACACTTCCGTACACGCTATTTCTTAAAACTGTAATGCCTTTCTGCTGTTATTCAGTTTTAATGGCTGACTGAGGATTTGACCGACACTGGTATATCCCAGAAGTGGTGTTTGACAATTCCCTGTTACTTAAAGTTTTAGTTGCCATGTGGCTTCAGGAACACAACGTAGAATGATATAATAGAACACCGAACATAGCACCATCACACCAAGTTTCTAGTTTTATTATTAAACAGGCAAGTGACAAAAACTGCTCTGGGTCTGTTTTCCCATTTGTGATGTGAACTAGACAATCTAAAGGTCCTTTAGAGGAGTTCACAATTCTAGTTTTCTATTTAAAAACATTAAAATTAGGTACTTTAAAAATACTACGGGTAACTTACAATACTGTTCAATTTCCAGACAGACGTATCAGCACAGTTACATCAGTTACACACAATAATTTACCTTATCAACTAGATAAAACAGAGAGCACAGACTATCTTGTTCTGAGGATTTGGGGATGAGATCTAAATGTGACTGGAAGATGAAACCACTGAGATGGGAAGGAAAAACTGTGAACTGAAAAGAGGTCAAATTTACAATGACCAAAAGGAGGGCTACCTCGAGCGATGTTGACATTTGTAAAGCAAGCAAAATCATCAGATGAGATCGGGATTTTGCCTGCTTTTAAGCAACAAAAAGGACCTATGTTAATGAACCCTCTTCTAATTTGAGACTTCTTCCCGTGGCCACGTTATGTACCTTTTCTCTCCCAGTCCTGAGCTTTGGTTGCCTTTTGCTTTTAACTCCCAAGCAAACACCTCCTCCTTGTTGCTTGGGGAGATGCTATAAATAAAATCAGCGAAAGTGTCTGATTGACGGTAAACAGGCCGGGGGCGATCATGAGTCTAGTCATTGATACAACCCAGCCCTTTGGCCCGTCCCCGGCCAGTATCCAGGGAGTGGCCGGGAGCCCCTGGCCCAGCCGCGGCGAGGTGGGGTTCCTTCGCTGCCACAGAGGTGGAGACTGCGACAGCCGAGCCTATTTCGGTCTAGTTTGCGTTTCTGAGTGAGCCGCGCCCGGACGCGCGCCGGGCCCCCTCCACACCCCGTGGGAGAGCGCCCCCCGCGCTCGAGCGTGGAACGGGGCCGCAATGGCAACCGCTGGAATAACGGCCTCGGCCCCCGGCGGCTCCTCAAGCCCTCAGGAGAGGTAGGCTGGGCTGGGCACCTAGCTGTCCCCGCGCCCGTCCGCCCCAGCCCGGGCGCAGCAGGTGGACGCGGCGGTGCCGGAGACCCAGAGGGACCCAGGTGGCACCGACCCCCTGCTTCCACCCACGGGGCCACCAGCACCCCGTCATGACCCGCTCTCGCTGCAGCCCCATCGCCAGATTCAGCATCCACCCTCACCTGGCCCCGACCGGTTCAGCCCTCTGACCGCAAAATAACGGGGTGTCTGTGGGAAGTAGCAACGACTCGTCTTCCTCACCCCAATCCGCGCTCAAAGGGCAGCGGGACGGCGGGAGGGCGGCCTGCTGCTCACGAACCTGTCCTGCGGACCTGTTTTCGGCAGCGACAGCTCAGATGTCCTAGTCGCTGCCTCTCGGTCCCCGCGTCTCCTCAGACCAATTCCGCCGGCAGCTGCACAGCAGCGACTGCTAACCGCGCATGCGCGTGCGTCCCAAGCGGGAGGCGGTGGCCGCCCGAGGCGCTTGCGGCGCGCTCCAGCTCCGAGGGACTCAACCGCCTCCAGGGGGACCCGCACTGCGAGTCGGCGGCGCCGCCGCCCTCCAGGTCTCGCGCCGACCAGTTGTGGCGTGGACACCGCTCACGGGTAAGCTGAGGAGGAGCTCCTCCTGCAAGTCCAAAGACTTGTCCTCCCCTGAGCGCCCGCCCTCTCTGCAGACCGTGCGGCTCTACCTCTTGTTGCACAATGATCGGGTCCTGAATTTTATGTAAATCATATTTATGAACACTGTCCAGTAATAGGTGCAGCAAGATCAGGGCTCGAGGCTTTCTCTAGAGTTCTAGATAACAGATCTGCGGCCACAGTGATCAGTAAGGAGCTTTCCTGTCTGGTGAGTGTCTGTGACAGATATGGTAAATGTTAGCATAATAAATGCACTGTATATTAAACAGCATGTTCTTTTTCTCTCCAACAACACTGTTAATAAGAGCTGCTAACATGTATTGTGCCCATTGTGCTCTAAGGGTCTTATATTCATTGTTTAACCTTGGCAGCAACCCGGGTGATGAAACTGATGATGACTTGCTAGAAGTTACACAACCTGTAAAAACAGTGGAAACAGGATGTAAATCAGGCCTGTCTCACCCACAGCCTGTAGTTTCAAACACAAAGAAAGAAAACTACATACAGCATAAACGTAGTGTTCAATCACAAGCTGCTTTGCCCTTTGTATATTGGATCATTCAGCTTTTACTGCTGATATTTTATAGTAAATTTTGGCTTTGAATTTGGTATAATAACAATTATTGGAAGAATAAATAACAACATTTGAGTTCTAACATCCTTGCTGAAGAGTCTCAATCTTAAAGAATTGGTGGCATTCCATGCACCATGTATCATTATTGGCTAGGGATCAATAATGAGTATTTTTTCACATTGCTTCACCAAGAGCACTATTTCTAAGCTTTTGACTTTGTCACCTCCTGGAGTGTGTTTGGATAGTGTTAAAGTCTACTGGTTAAAAAGACAAATTTTATTTGAGGTACTTTGTAACATTATCCCCTTTATTTCTTTCTTCCCTGGTTCTGACTTCTATTATTCAACATACTTCTGTGGCCCGTAACAAATACACTTGATTTGCTAGAGAAGGATTTTTTAAAGGATCCATTCAAAGCCTGCAATGAAGAAGCTGAAAACTAAAAATTTTAAAACAGTGAATTTTCACGAGATTTAGTAGTATCTTCTTGGTCACATAATACTCAAAACCTTGAGAACATTGTTTAATCTTTGGGCTGCTGCATTCACTGCCTCTATAAATTAAACTCCATTTCTGTAAAATCATCTAAAAGAGGTCCTTACCCTCTTCGATCCCTGTACCATTTCTCTAGTTTAGGTTCTCACTCCTTCAGAAACCATTACTTAGAGTTGCCCAACTAGTTGCTCCCCTTCAGAGCCTCCCACTGACATTTTGTAGTTTAATCCTTAGCTCATTCAATAGTTTCCAGTGACCCTTCATTACTCACAGAATGAAATCTCATCTCTTACCTTGAAATTTAAGGCCTTAATATATATCCAAAATTATTTGCCACTTATTGAAGAGATGATTGAATGTAATATTTATACTTTTGTTTAATAGGCAACTTTTCATCAGAATAATACAGTGTGATAATAATGTAAGAGGAGAAAGAATAATCTGAAAATGAGACCAGAGGTATGGCTTTTTAAGAATGATGTAGTGTTTAGCAATATATTGTTAGGGTTTGGCTGTGGCATTTATAATTCAAGATGAGATTTCCCAACCGAAATCTCATCTTGAATTGTAAATACCACAATTCCCATGTGTGGTGTCAGGAACCTGGGGGGAGGTAATTGAATCATAGGGGTGTGTCTTTCCCTTGTGGTTCTCGTGATAGTGAATAAGTCTCACGAGATCTGACGGTGTTAGAAAATGGGAGTTCCTGCACAAGCTCTCTTCGCTTGTCTGCTGCCATGTGAATCATGCCTTTAACCATCCACCATGATTGTGAGGCCTCCACAGCCATGTGAAACTGTAAGTCCAATAAACCTTTTTCTTTTGCAAAATTTCCAGTCTCAGGTATGTCTTTATTAGCAGCATGAAAATGGACTAATGAGATAAATTGGTACCAGGAGTGTGGTGCTACTGAAAAGAAACCTGAAAATGTGAAAGTAACTTTGGAACTGGGTAACAGGCAGAAGTTGGAACAGTTTGGAAGGCTCAGAAGACAGGAAAATGTGGGAAAGTTTGAAACTTCCTAGAGACTTGTTGAATGGCTTTGACAAAAATGTGGATAGTGATATGAACAATAAGGTCTAGGCTGAGGTGGTCTCAGATGGAGATGAGGAACTTGTTGGGAGCTGGAGCAAAGGTGACTCTTGTAATGTTTAAGCAAAGAGACTCGTGGCACTTTGCCCCTTCCCTAGACTGTGGAACTTTGAATTTGATGAAGATGATTTAGGGTATCTAGTGGAAAAAATTTCTAAGCAGCAAAGCACTCAAGAGGTGACTTGTGTACTATTAAAGGCATTCAGTTTTAAAAGGGAAACAAAAGATAAAAGTTTGGAAAATTTGCAGCCTGACAATGTGATAGAAATGAAAATCCCCACTGCAGAAATTTGCATAAGTAATGAGGATCCAAATGTTAATCCACAAGACAATGGGGAAAATGTCTCCAGGGTATGTCAGAGGTCTTCATATCAGCTCCTCCCATCACAGGCCCAGAGGCCTAGGAGGAAAAGACAGTTTTGTGGGCTGGGCCCAGGAACCCCCTACTCTGTGCAGTCTAGGGACTTTGTACCTGTGTTCCAGCTGCTCCAGCCATGGCTAAAAGGGGCCAAGGTATAAGAGGGTGGAAACCCCAGGCCTTGGCAGCTTCCAGGTGATGTTGAGCTTGTGGGTACACAGAAGTCAAAAATTGAGGTTTGGGAACCATCACCTAGATTTTATAAGATGTATGCAAACACCTGGACACCCAGGCAGAAGTTTGCTGCAGGGGTGAGGCCTTCATGGAGAACTTCTGTTAGGGCAGTGCTGAAGGGAAATGTGGGATCAAAGCCCTCCGACAAGAGTCCCTGTGGGCACCACCTAGTGGAGCTGTGAGAAGAGGGCCACTGTCCTCCAGCCCCTAGAATGATAAATCCACTGAGAGTTTATACTGTGCACCAGGAAAAGCTGTAGACACTCAACACCAGCCTCTGAAAGCTGGTGTTATAGGGAGCCTATACTCTGCAAAGCCACAGGGGTGGAGCTGCCCAAGACCATGGGAACCCATCTCTTGCATCAGCATGACCTGGATATTGAGACCTAGAGTCAAAGGATATTATTTTGGAGCTTTAAGATTTGACTGCCCTGCTGGGTTTTAGACTTGCATGGGGCCTGTAGCCCCTTTGTTTTGACCAATTTCTCACATTTGGAATGGCTGTATTTACTCAATGCCTGTACTCCCATTGTATCTAGGAAGTAACTAACTTACTTTTGATTTTATAGGCTCATAGATGGAAGGGACTTGTCTCAGATAAGGCTTTGGACCATGAACTTTTGAGTTAATGTTGAGATAAATTAAGACTTTGGGGGACTATTGGGAATGCATGATTGGTTTTGAAATGTGACATGAAATTTGGGAGGGATGGGGTGGAATTATATGGTTTGGCTGTATTCCCCACTCAGATCTCATCTTGAATTGTAACTCCCACAATTCCCACATCTTGTAGGAGGAACCTAGTGGGAGGTAATTGAATCATGGGATGGATCTTTCCCATGCTGTTTTTGTGATAGTGAGTAAGTCTCATGAGCTCTGATGGTTTAAACAAATCCAGAAGTTTTCCTGCGCAACTTCTCCTCTCTTTAACCTTCTGCCATGATTTAGAGGCCTCCCCAGCCATGTGGAACTGTAAGTTAAAACTCTTTCTTTTGTAAATTTCCCAGTCTTGGCTATGTCTTTATTAGCAGCATGAAAATGGACTAAAAAATATATAAACCAATGAAGCCATCTGGCTCTACATTTGGGATGGAACGATTTAGAGTTGAATTTTCCACCATTACACACACACGCACACACCAGACACACACACACACACACACACACACACACACACAAAATTTTAATGGAAATAGAGACCTAAACTTTGAAAATTATAGTAATTTTATAACATATGGGACTATACGTTTGAGGTGGGTAAGTAGATTGTTTTAAACAATATGCAAAGTGCAAAAGTTATAAAAGAAATTATTGATATATTTGACGATCTCAAAATTGAAAACTTTTGTATGTCAAAAGACAATACAAAATAAGTTTAAGACAAAAGACTTTCTGAGAAAGGTAATTTTAACATATATGACAAACTATTAATGTTTAGAATGTTTCAAGAACTTCATATTTAGATGAAGAAGAAGACAACTCATTTAAAAAATCAGGAAAGATGTAAATATGTGAGAAAATGTAAACCCTACTTGTAATTTGAGAAAGACAAACTAAGATTATAAGAAGATACTGCTTTCACTAGACTGGCAACAATTTCAAAGCTCGCTAATAGCAGAGAAAAGCAAGGCTTGGAAAAACTGCTGCTTTCAAACACTACTCTTCGGGATATATGTTGATTTGGCTACTCTGGTGGCAATTTGGCAGTATCTGTTAAAATTAAAAATGTTCATATCCTATGAGCCAGCTATACCACTTCTGGGTATTTAGACTAGGAAAAAGACTATGCTCAAGTAGGCAGACAGAAGAATGTTCATTGAAACACTGTTGTAACACTAAAAAAAATTTAAATAGTAATGGATCAATTTCTGCAATAAAGGAGGAAATGATAAATTATAATCTATTCATATTTTAGAATATTATGCTGATGTTAAAAAGAAAGAATTAAATCCATGTTGGTGACACAGAAAAAAAATGAAAAAATATTGAGTGAAAATTCAACTGTCATTTTAAGCAAAGGCTTTTAAAAATCCAAAGCAATACCATATATTCTAATAAGTACATATGTATATAAATGCATAGGAAAAGATATGGTAGTATTCATGCCAAAGTTAAAGCAGAAATAATTTCTGGGAAAAGGACTAGGGTTTTGGTTGGTTGTCAGGTAGAACTTTTGCCTGGTTGGTAATTTTTTTTTTAAATAACAGGGATGTTTTTGTGCATGAATTATATAATTAATAGAATAACATTAAAAGTTATCATAGTATAATATTGTTCTTTGCATAAAATAAATTTCCTATTTTTATTTTTCAGTAGTTTTCAATAGGTAGACATGACTGTTGAATTCCATTACATGCTTTTTCAACCCATGTTGAGATTATTAACACATAAATTTCCTGACTTTGAAACAACCTTGCATTTGGGGAACAAAGACAACTTCTATCTATGGTCTTAATGTTTATGTCGCTTCAAAATTCATATGTTGAAATCCTAACCCTTTCCCCACCCAGTCTGGTATTAAGAGGCCAGGACTTTGGGAGGTGATTAGGTCACGAGGGTGAGGTCCCAGGAACTCTCTTGCCGCTGCCATCATGTGAAGACATAGTGAGAAAGTGGCATCTTTGAGGAGGCAATCCCTCACCAGACACCAAATCTACCAGCACTTTGATCTTAAACTTCCCAGCCTCCAGAACCATGAGAAATAAATTTCTGTGTTTTATAAGCCATGTGGTTTGTGCCATTTTATTACAGCAGCCAAATGGAATAAGACACTAACCTATTTATAACTGATTATTCCATTATTTTGTTTCTCAGTTGTATTTATGAAGAGTTAGTTTGGCTTTTTTACACGTGTATCCATAATTGAGATAGTCTATAATTTTTCTTGCCAGAATCTGGTAACAGAATTAAGTTTATTTTATACAACGAATTAGGAAGTTTTAAGAATTCTCCCATGCTCTGGAATAATTTTTGTAGTATAAACTTTTATATATTTTTTGAAAATTTGAAAAGTTTAGTATAACTTTTTGGGCATTAATCTTTTGGTAGATTGGTTCATTGAATTTTCTTGAGTTATTACTCATATTTTCTACTTCCTGCTATAAAATTTTAAATATTTTTTTCCAAAAAACCATTCATAGAATGAGATAGTAAAAGTTATTGGATGCATGTTTGTGCTAAGGGAAGGCTGTTTTCTTGAGGAAGGAGCCTACAATATCAATAGTCACGTGTATTGTGAGTCTTTCCTCAAACTTTCCCCAGAGCAACCAGGGTGACTATGCACTCTGAAGGGAAATATTCAGACCTTTTAGAGTTTTTAGAGTACTGTCTGGCTTCTTTCAGTCAGCATAAGGATTCTGAGATCCATACATGTGTTTGTGTGCATCAATAGTTTGCTCCTTCTTATTGTTCAGTAGTATTCTACCATACAGATACGAAACTGTTTATACATCCATTTAATAGACATTGGATTGTTTCTAGTTTTGGCTGTTATAAATAAAGATGCTGATATGGTTGAAATGTGTGTCCCCTGTATATCTCATATTGAAATGTGACTCCAGTGTTGGAGATGGGGCCTAGTGGAAGGTGACTGATCATGGTGGCAGATGCTTGGTGAGTGGTTTAGCACTATCCCCTTTGTGATAAGTGAATTCTCAGTTAGTTCACCTGAGTTATGGTTGTTTAAGAGTCTGGGACCTTCCCATTTTCACTCTCTTGCTCTTGCCATGTGATATGCTGGCTCCCCTACCCCTTCTACCATGACTGTGAACTTTCTGAGGCCCTCTGCAGGAGCCAAGCAGATGTTGGTGCCATGCTTATACAGCCTGCAGAACCATGAGCCAATTAAGCCTCTTTTCTTTATAAATTACCCAGTCAGTTTCAGATATTTCTTTATAGTAATGCAAAAATGACTTAATACAAAGTTATTCAAGTCACTTGAATAACTAGCTAGGAGTGGAATGGCTGGGATGTCTTGTAGATACATGGAATTATGTCATATTTTGTTCCCACAAGCAGTGTATGAGAGTGTTTATTTCCACATGTTAAGAAAGTACCAATTCATTGAAATTTTCTTTAATATTTTTATAGGAAACAAGTGAATTTTTTCAAAGGCTATTTAAATATCTATGGAGGTAATCGTGTGATTTTTCTTCTTAGTCCTATTAGTATTGTACACTCTAATAGCAGGTTTCCTAACAGAATCCTAACAGGTTCTGGCATTTTTAGTACATGGTGTGCTGGGTTTTTTTCAAATATTGCTTGGAAATCTATTTCTAAATTGTATTTAGGATTTTTGCATCAATTGTCATAAATGATATCGTTCTATACTTTTCTTTTTTGTGCTGTCATTATAAGGATTAGGTAATGATATTATATTTATATCATTAAAACAATTTGAAAATTTTCCTTATTTGCCATGCTCTGAAACCATTTAAAAATATTGGGACTATTTGGTCTTTAAAAGTGTGGTTGAATTTCTCTGTGCATTCATCTGGGTCTGGTGACTCTTTGTGCTCATTTGTTTTTTCTTGACAACTTTCTATATTTCTTCTATGAAAACTGGTTGTTTTAAGCTGTCTCTGCTAGCATTAATTTTGGTAAACTGTTTCCTAAGAAATTATACATTTTATCTGGGCTTATAGAAAGAAAACTAATATCAGCACAACAAAAATCAGTCAGATTATGTAAATTTTCTCATAATTCATTACCTGAGTTACCATTAAAATGAATGCAGTATCTAAAAATGTCAGCCAAGGTTATTATTATTATTTTTCTTTTAGAAAAGGAAACACAGAAAGATGTGTTCTCATGGGAATGCCTGCTCAGATTTATCTTGGTAAATTTATTCATAATTGTCACAATCCCACCACAGGGTGAAATGTCTATGCCAGAGTACACAATAAGCCCTGAGACATTTTTACACAGCTATGTGAGTTGAGGGTATCTCTTTCTCCTCTACCCAAGAGTGGAGCCACGTTGACTATTTCTATTAATTACTAATTATTGGTAGCAATATTTCTACATAGCTATTTACTTTATAGTGAATAATAATGCAGATGTCAGCGGCTTTCTTATATCAATATTTGAGAGAAATTTTGGCACTAGAGATAGTTTTACTTATGGCTGTAATGTTTGCAGAGTTTCTATTCATTTCAAAAGCAGTCTTATGATAAAAGATTTCAGGAGAATCTGGTTTCTACAAACTTATCTACTATACATTATCATTTCTCTTCATGTAGGTTTCAAGAAGAGTGATTTTAATAAAGCAAAATCAGCATCAATGCTATAAAACAAATGCTCAAACCAACCAATGAAGCACTACTTGCTCTGTTGTACTCCAGATATGTGTCTGGGGTTCTCCAAATCTCCCCTTCCTCATATATCTCAGACCAAAGACCTGGGTGGTGAGTGAGATCCTCCAAACATTCACATTTGCAAGAAGCAGGGGTGAGGATGGAAGTTAAGGGCATTTCTTTTGGCTACATTAGAAATGTTTTCTAAAAATACCTTGCGCTGACCACGCAAACACTCTTAATCGCAGATCACTTCTTTAAGGACCGTGGTAATTGAGTTGGACTTTTAAGGCTGTCTTTAACTTTCTTCCCCTTTTTTCTTCTAGCATCTTTCACTCTCACTGTATCTCCTTCAGGGTTCAAATGCCTCTTTCTGAGCACCACAGCAGCATTCCCTTGGAATCATCTCAGCTTTCTCTAGACATTCACCAGAATATGGGATAGGCTCTTTCAATATTTATCCTAGCTTATGCTCCCCATTTTTTAGATATTTTGTTCTAGTCTTCAGTGGTAGGCTAAGAAGTCCAAGTAAGCACCTTTTCAAAGACTGTTTCTATCTTTTCAAGAAATACTGTTCCTGGACTTAGTTTCAATTCTTCATCTTCTCTGGGACTATGCTCTGGCAGATTTAATTTCAAAATTTAAGTCAAATTTAAAATCTTTGTAACATACATACAATATCCTATTTTCTTCTCAAAGGTGAAAATGAAATGGACACACAGAAATGGTTCATCTTTCATATTCTCTTTATAAATTGGTATTTGTTACAGTTCACACTGAGGTGATTGAGATCTTGGCACTCAAGAATAAGGCAACAGTATGAAATTAAGACATTCACAATATTCGATTAAAGGATGACAAATAAATATCTCTTCTTATTGCTCAACATAAGTAATACCTTATAAAATAGCATCAAGAAGAGAAAAGGTATTTTAATGGGCCCCTGTAAGAAACTGATGGATCAAGCATATAGAAATTAGTAAGGAGTGAAAAGATTTCAACAACTAAATTAAAAAGCCTGATATAAGAGAATCTTGCACCCAATAAATAGAAATACTTTTGAAATACATTTTTAAAGCACAAAACCAACACTTTTAAAAACAAATAAATATAACATATTTAAAAGGGAGTATACAGAAACTATACCTTCTTTCTAAAGTCATGTGGAACACAAGGATTCACAACAATTCTCAAAATTTTATCACACAGATAAAGTTCTGTAACCACTATGTAAGTAATTTAGAAATTAACAGTAAAAGATGGAGAAAACCAATATATTTGGGAAAAAACTCCCAAATAATCTGTGTGTTAAGAAGGCAATAATGAGAGAAACTATGAAATTGTTAGAACTAAACCATTATCAGGATACATATGTATCAAGATGTTTGATGGTCAGCCAAATGGCACATAGGGATAAGTTTATAGTTTTAAATGCATTTATTAAAAGACAAGAAGACATTGTGGCACTGCCAGGTCCAGGCTTGTTTAAATTTGTGCTTTCTATTTCTTTAGTGTCTTTAAAATGGATAACAACATATACCAATTCACCCAAAACTTCTCCATGATAATATCAAGCTTCTGAACTTTTAACTGTTTATTGAGATTATGATGGTCTCACTATTGAAGTCAATAAAATATGGTTCTTAATTTAAAAAAAAACTTCCCTGACTTTAGCATTTTTAAATTAAATTATAATAGGGTAAAAGCATTATAAATCAATGTTCTATTTTTTTCTTGACATAAGAAGTCATTTAATATTTTGAAATATACTAGTTTATTCATTGTTTACTTATCTGCTAGATAATTATGTATTGTCATTACTACAATTTCTGAAACATGCCATTAGAAATCAAGGTTATCTGAGGTTCCAGGTATTAGGGAGTTTCTTCTTATGCTTATTTATCTTCATATTTTCTGAAATAAAAATAAAAAGTATAACATCTAGAAACAACATATTAATTCATAAAGATGAAATTATTTTTACAACAATATCTTAATCATATTATCCTTATTGTATCCTCTTTGACAACACCTACTCTTTTTATATAGAAAAGATTACTCTATACTGGTGGAAGATAAGATTCTTAAGATGTAGTAGACAATGCCAATTTTAATACTCTCCTGGTGTTAAATGATTGAAAGCAGATTTCCATCTGTGGGATTCCAGGGAAATCTTTATAGTCAGACAATCATTGCAACCAACAAAACGTTGTAGGTAATGTATAAATAGTTTAAAACATTTATTTTATTTGATTTTTATAATTTAAAATAAAAATATAAAAAAGATTTAGGGTAATTTAAAGTGAAAACACAATAATCTTTAATAATGATATACAAGAGAAAGCCAGAGATTAAATATAAAATGAGGAGTGAAAAAATTCTGCTGTTAATATAAGAATAAATGGATACTATATATCATATGAAATGAGTTTTGAATTTCTTGTTAGTCAAAGAGGAAAACTCACACAAAACCAAAGGAATCATGACAATATTTGAGAAATAATACATTTTCCTAGCATCAAATTCTATAAGAGAATTGTCACATATATTTTTCCATAAAAGGAAAGCATAAAACTTTAAATAACAATTTGAAGAAAATGCAAAAATGTTATACAATATTAATATATCATCCTTTAATAAAAGCCAAGAGCATGACCTTAAGTAATAATTCAGTTAAAGCATT
This sequence comes from Saimiri boliviensis, assembly GCF_048565385.1. Classification (NCBI taxonomy): domain Eukaryota; kingdom Metazoa; phylum Chordata; class Mammalia; order Primates; family Cebidae; genus Saimiri; species Saimiri boliviensis. The sequence continues at coordinate 148,737,516 of NC_133451.1, read as the reverse complement.
AAAAAAACCGCAACTGTTATTTTAGGTTTGGGGATACATGTGTAGGTTTGTTAAATAGGTAAATTTGTGTCACAGTGGTTTGGTGTACAGCTTATTTTGCTACTTGGATACTAAGCATAGTACCCAAGGGTTATTTTTCCTGATTTTTCCCTCCTTCTACCATCCTCCCTCACATAAGCCCCAGTGTCTATTGTTCACCTCTATGTGTCCATGCATTCTCATCATTTAGCTCCTACTTATAAGTGAGAACATGCAGTATTTGATTTTCTGTTCCTGTGTTAGTTTGCTAACAATAATGGCCTCCAGCTGCATCCATGTGCCTGCAAAGGACATGATCCCATTCTTTTTTATGGCTGTGCAGTATTCCATGGTATATGTGTACCACATTTTTCTTACCCAGTCTATCATTGATGGGCGTTTAGATTGATTCCATGTCTTTGCTATTGTGAATAGTGCTGTGATGAACATGTGTATACATGTGTCTTTATAGTAGAACAATTTATATTCCTTCATGTATATACCCAGTAATGGGTTTATTGGGGCAAATAATAGTTCTGTTTTTAGTTGTTTGAGGAATTACCACACTGCTTTCCGTATGGTTGAACTAATTTACACTCTTGCCAGCACTATATAAGTGTTCTCTTTTCTCTGCAGCCTCTCCAGCATCTTTTTAAATTAATTAATTAATTAATTAATTTTGAGATGAAGTTCCACTCTTGTTGCCCAGGCTGGAGTGCAGTGGCACCATCTCAGCTCATCGCAACCTCAACCTCCCAGGTTGAAGCATGTCTCCAGCCTCAGCCTCCCCAGTAGCTGGGATTACCATGCCTGGCTAAATTTTGTATTTAAAAAAAAATAGATATGAGTTTTTTCACCATGTTGGCCAGGCTGGTCTGAAACTCCTGACCTGAGGTGATCCACCCACCTCAGCTTTCGGCCTCCCAAAGTGCTGGGATTACGGGTGTGATCCACCACACCTGGTCCTATTTTTTGGCTTTTTTTTTTTTTTTTTTTTTTGAGATGGAGTCTTGCTCTGTTGCCCAGGCTGGAGTGCAGTGGTGTGATCTCAGCTCACTGCAACCTCTGCCTCTTGGGTTCAAGCAATCCTCCTGCCTCAGCCTCCTGAGTAGCTGGGATTATAGACGTGCACCACCATGCCCAGCTAATTTTTGTATTTTTAGTACTGACAGGGTTTCACCATGTTGGCCAGGCTGGTCTTGAACTCCTGACTCATGAGAGCCAGATTACTAACACACCCCATTCACAATTGCCACAAAAGAATAAAATACCTAGGAATATAGCTAACCAGGGAGATGAAAGATCTGTGCAATGAAAACTACAAAACACTGCTCAAAGAAATCAGAGCTGACACAAACAAATGGAAAAACTTCCATGCATCTGTATAAGAAGAATCAATATTGTTAAAATGGCCATAGTGTCCAAAGCAATTTATAGATTCAGTGCTATTTCTGTCAAACTACCAATGACATCCTTAACAGGACTAGAAAAAAGTTGATATAAACATATAGACAATCATCAGACATTTATTAACTTTTCTTATACTTACCTCTATGTTATTGAAGGATTAATATTTTAAAATATGATGTAGTCTCTTAAGAAACTTGAGAAATAGTCTAATCCTTATTATGTCATTATTTCCAAAGAATGATTTTGATAATTTTTAAAGAAGTTTTAGAAACATCAAACTCCTAATAATAGATATCCTGTTAAAAATTTTAAAAATAATGTAAATATAATCACATTTGGCATATTATTAAATTGTTATTGATTTCTATTTTGTGTGGTATGAAGTATAAAAAGGAAAAAAGTCACCATTATGACATCAAAATATGACTGTTAATGTCCATTTTTACTTGACATGCCATGAATTTACAAAAATGAAGTTAAAATATCATATCTGGTAAAAAAAACTATAATAGAAGAATCCCATTATAATGGCAACAAAAAAGAGAATGGTATGGATCAATTTATTTCTGCATCATATCTGCAGCTATGTATTCTGATGGTGTAATTTTTTTGCTCAAAGATTCACAACAGTTACATTTTCATCATTCCAGGCACTTATTTGTCTTGTTTGACACATTTTCTTTGTTGGAGTCTGCCTTGCCTGATAGCCAATAGCTTACACTTAACTGAGTTCACATTATGTTTTAGGCATGGTTCCAAAGCGTGTAGTACAATATACAAGGTAGAAAAAGCAGAAAGAGGGCAAGTCATGAATGATGGAAAGTTGTGTATGTCCATCTCTCGTTCAATTGACAAAGGATTAAAGCAAGCATGTCTTTCATAATATAGACACTAAGGGTAGAGGTGTCGAAGGTGGAGGAAACATTAAGGATCATTTAAACTCTTTGAAGCTTTTATAGATGAAGAAAGCTCAAAGGAGTGTTAGAGCTTGCCCAATATCATATATGTACTCCCTAGTTCACCAGGACTGAAACCTAGGTGCTTTGACCTTGAATTCTTTGTTTCTTCTACTGCACTAAGGAGATAAGTCAATTATCAATAATATTGTATCTGAAAATGATGAAAAATTTTAAGAATGACTAAAATCCAAGCAATGCTAAAATATTCTTCATCTGGTAAAACAAACAGTGGTCTGAAATAAAAATCCTGATACATTTAAATTAAATAATAGAGGGATTTTATTTTTGAAATATTCTAGATAATTTTGAATTTTAGACTAAAATAGTGAATTTTATTATAATTTTCAAAACACTTTGTTACTCTTCTTTGAATTGCACAACTGGGAACAGTAAGGAAAATAGTTTACATAGGCTGAATTTTTCTTACCATGATAAATAACTTGGGGCTTTAAAAGATGATTGCTTAATCTATAAATATTGTTTACAACGTACAGTTCTATCATAAGATAAATTCTGCTTAATAACCGTGTTTTATAGCCTCTTATGTCACCACTCATTTTTAAATAGTATTTTATAAGTTTATGAAACATTGTATGTTACTGAAGTTACATTTCAAAATCTTACTTTTTCATATTGTTTTTTTCCAGAAAGTGATGAATGTATACCCACATGTTGGAAAAGAGAAGGTTTATACCGAATACGTATTTGCTTCTTTCGTTTTAAACAGTTTCTCTGGGGAAAAAGAGAAACAACAATCTTCTGTAAAAACCCAGATATTGCTTTGTAGTGCCTTTACCGATGGTAGAATTTTTATATATTAGTTTTTGCTAGAGCTCTATTTTCATATTTAAAAATATAAACAAAATATTTAATTCTTACCTTTTTCTTCACAAGAATAAAGCAAAGGAGTTGGGATAAAAAACAGTTTTGGTTCCAACATATATTTTCATGAACTCTGTCTTAGAAAACCAGGTTAGTATTGTACTAACTATATTTCCTCTCTTTTTTTAAATTACAATAACTAAAATAAAATGCTTGGTATTTTTCTATCCATATCTACAGTATTCTTTCACTTCCCATGTTCATTGACTGAGTTCTCTATTGAATTACATCTCCTCAATTTCTTCTTAAATAGTAAAAAATATGCTATTACGGAACCAATTTATAGTCAATGAAAAAGAATCTGGATAATTTTCTCAAAAATAAAAATAAGAAGGATGACCTATGGCACCGCTCCTATTAAAAACAAACATTTGAAGGCTGGGCATGGTGACTCATGCCTGTAATCCCAGCACTTTGGGAGGTTGAGGTGGGAGGATTGCTTGAACTCAGGAGTTTGAGACCAGCTTGGGCAATACAGTGAGACCCCACCTCTAAACATAAACAAAACCAAAAATAAAACAAACAATAAAAACCCCACAAATGATTGAAATAATTATGATCACTAAGAATTATTTTATATAATTTTATACATAGAAGATTCAGAAAAATAAATCTAAAATTTATATAGTAATTTTTTTATAGCAGTTTTATTAAATGCATTTCTACATAGTACTAACACATAGGAAAATATTGAGTTTCTCTTTTAACTGTAAAGTAATTTAATGGTGTAGAGTTAATTCAATTTGAAACTAAATTAGCATCAGATAAAATTGGTTGAGGAGTTACAGTTTAGCAAATAAGATAATGGTTTTGCAAATACACCCTTAAAACAACCTGCTGATAAAGCTGAGCTTATTTCATATCGCCGTTAAGGGCAATCACTACTTTTATGGAGTCTGGATAGTGCCTGTTCAAGTCTCTTTCCCTTTTTAAAATTAGGTTGTTTATTTGTGGTTGGGTTTTGAAAGTTCTATACATATACTGAATACATGTCTTTTGTTGGATATGGAATTTACAAATTTTTTCTTCTAGTCCATGGTGTCTTATTGTCCTCTTAATAGTACCTTTTGCAACACAAAAATTTTTACTTTTGATGAGATCCAATTTATCCATTTTTTAAAATGGATCATGCTTTTAGTGTCATTTAAAAAAATTTCACCCAGCCCTAGGTCCTGAACATTTTTTCTATATTTTCTTCCAAGAGTTTTATATTTTCGTGTTTAGATAGATGATTTATTTTGAAATAATGTTTGTATAAAGTGTGAGGTTTAGGTTGAAGTATGGTTTAGAGATAGGGCACTAATTGATCCAGCAAACATTTATGAAAGATTATTCTTTCTCCACTGAATTTCATATGCTTCTTTGCAAAATATCAGTTGGTTATATTTTGTGGGCCTATTTCTGGACTGCTCTGCTCCATGGACCTTTGTGTTTATCCTTTTGCCAATAAAGGCTTGTCTTGATTACTGTAGCCTTATAGTAAGCTTTAAAAATGAATAATGTGATTTTCCCAACTTTATTGTGCTTTTTAAAAATTATTTTAGTTGATCTACTTCCTTTGTCTTTTCTTAAAAATTCTGGAATCAGCTTTGGTAGAATATCTACCAAAAAATTCCTGCTGGGATTTTGATTAAAACTGTGTTAAATCCATAGACCAATTTGGGTTACATTGATACCTTTACCATGTTGAGCTTCCCAATCTATGATTATGGTATGTCTCTTTGTTCCTTTCAGTATTAGCATTTTGAGGTGTTCAGTGTATAGATAATGTACATATTTTATTAAATTTATACACATGGAGATATATAAATACTTTTATGTAATATTTTTAAATATTGTAAATAATTTAAAAATGTTGGTGGCTGGGAGTGGTGGTTCATGCCTGTAATTCCAGCACTTTGGGAGGCCAAAGCAGGCAGGTCACAAGGTTAAGAGATCAAGACCATCCTGGCCAACATAGTGAACCTCTATCTCTACTAACAATACAAAAATTAGCTGGGTGTGGTGGCACACACCTGTAGTCCTAGCTACTTGGGAGGCTGAGGCAGGAGAATCGCTTGAACTGGGGAGGTAGAGGTTGCAGTGAGCCAAGACTGCATCACTGCACTCCAGCCTGGTGACAGAGGGAGACTCTGTCTCGAAAAAAAAAAAAATGTTGAGAAATGGTGAGATGGTTTGTCTCTGTGTCCCCAACCAAATTTCATGTCAAATTGTAATTCCCACATTTCAGAGGAGAGAGCTTGTGGAAGGAAATTGGATCATGGGGGTGAATTTTCCCCGTGCTGTTCTCATTATAGTGAGTGAGTTCTCATGAGAGCTAATGGTTTTATGTATGTCAATTCCCTGCTGGCTTTCTCTCTCCTGCTGCCATGTAAGATGTGCCTTGCTTCCCCTTCACCGTCTGCTATGACTGTAAGTTTCCTGAGGCCTCCCAGCTATGCAGAACTGTGAGTCAAGCCTCTTTTCTTTATAAATTACCCAGTCTCTTTGTAGCAGTGTGAAAATGGAATAATACATTTGGTTTTCAACTTTTCATTGCTATTTTGCTGAAAAATGATGGATTTTTATAGACCTTGTATCTTCCAACTTTGCTCAAACTCATTTATCAGTCCTAGGATGTGTGTGTGTGTGTGTGTGTGTGTGTGTGCACGCACGCGTGTGTATTCTTTGTGATTTTCTATGTAGACAATCATCGCCTTTGCTTCTCAATTCATGTGCCTTTATTTTTCCCTTTATTGCACTGGTTTGAATTTCCAGTAAAATATTGAATAGGAGTGGTGAGGACAGACTTTGTTACTTTTTTTCTTAATCTTAAGAGTGAAAACATTCAGTTTTCAACAGCAAAGCATGAAGTTGGCTATGGGATTTCTCTAGATGCTCTTCAACAGGTCAGAGAAGTTTCTTTCTGTTCCTAATGGGCTGGGAGTTTTTATTATAAATGAATTGTGAATTTTGTCAAATGATTTTTCTGCATCAGTTGATATTAACGTGGTTTTTCTTCTTTAGAATCTTAGATTGGTGAGTTACACTGTGTGATTTTCAAACATTAAACCAGTTTTGTATTCATAGGATAGATACCAATTAGTATGGTATATTTTTCTTTTTATATACTGTTGGATTCAATTTACTATTACTTGGAAGATTTTTCTATCTATATACTTGGAGGTATTTGTTCTTGGTTTTCTTTTTTGCTCTGTTTTTGTCTGGTTTTCATGTCAGGGTAATGCTGGCCTCATGAAAAGAATTGGGATGTACCCTTTCTTCTTCTATTTTGGAGAGGATATTACATACAATTGGTATTATTTCTTCTCCATTTAGTAGAATACACCTTTAAACCCTTTGGATGTGGAAATTTCTTCTTCAGGATTTAAAAATAATAATTCAATTTTTTTTAGTAGATATAGGACTATTCAGATTGCCTATTTTATCTTGGATGAGTTTTAATAGTTTACAATTTTTTGACGGATTTTATTTTTATTAATTTATTTATTTTGAGATGGAGTCTCATTCTATTGCCAGGCTGGAGTGCAGTGGCATGATCTTGGCTCACTGCAACGCACTCTGTTTCCTGGGTTCAAGCGATTCTCCTGCCTCAGCCTCCCGAATAGATGGGACCACAGGTGTGCACCACCAAGCCCAGGTAATTTTTTTTTTTTTTTTTTTTTTTTGTATTTTTAGTAGAGACGAGGTTTCACCATTTTGGCCAGATGTTCTTGATCTTTTGACCTCGTGATCTGCCTGCCTCAGCCTCCCAAAGTGCTGGAATTATAGGCATAAGCCACCACTCCCAGCCAATGGATTTCATTTTTAAATTGCTCATTTTACATGCATGAAAGTGCTTGTAGTATTCCTTTATTATCCTTTCAGTATCTGTGGAGTATGTTGTGGTACTTCTGCTTTGTTTCTAATATTGATAACCTGTATTTTTTGTCACTCTTATTAGAAACCTAGCAGTTTTCTTGCTTTTTTTTTTTTAAATAACCTTTTGGTTTTATTGGTTTTCTCGTTTGTTTTTATGCTTTTAATTTGGCTATTTTCTTTTATTATTATTTTCTTCCATCTCTTTCTTGACCTTTTATTTTGTCCTTGTTTTTCTAGTTTGTTAACATAGAAGTTGAGATTATGAATATGAGATCTTTCTTCTCTTCTAAGATATAGATTTAAGTCTATAAGCTTTTTCTCTAACCAGGACTTTAGCTGCATTCCAAAAATGTTGAAACATTGTATTTTCATCCATTTCAAAGAGCTAATTTCCTTTGAAACTTATTTCTTCACCTAGGGCTTATTGAGAAGTGTGTTGTTTCATTACCAAGTGCTTGAGATTTTTTAGTTGTCTTTATGTTGTTGATTTCTAATTTGATTCTATTGTGGAACAAGAATGTACATTAAAAAAATTATTTCAATATAAATTTGTTAAGCTTTGTTTTATGATCCAAGATGTGGCTATTTTGGTGAATGTTTTATCTGCTTTTTTAAGAGAATGTATTTTCTACTGTTATTGGATGTAGTGGTTTTTAAATGTCAATAAAATCCAGTTGGCAGATGGTGTTCAGTTCTTTTATCTCCTTGCTGGTTTTCTGCCTATCAGTTCTGTTAATTACTGAGAGAGAGGATGGTTGGAATCTCCAACTGTAATTGTAGATCAATTGATTTTTTTCTTTGAGTTCTGTCAGTTTTTGCTTCATGTATTTCAAGACTCTATTGTCTCTTGGTAATTTCACCCTTTATTATATATAGTATCTTTCTTGATCCCTAGACTGGTTTCTGTTTTTTTTTTGCTTTTAAGTCTATTCTGATATTAATATAGCTACTAAAAGCTGGGCATCATGGCTCAAGCCTGTAATCCAATACTTTTAGAGACTGAGGTGGGCAGATGGCTTGAGCCTGGGAGTTTGAGACCAGCCTGGGCAACATGGCAGAAGCCCGTCTCTACATAAAATACAAAAATTAGCTGGGTTTAATGAGATGTACCTATAGCTCCAGTTACTAGGGAGGCTGAGGTGGGAGGATCACCTGAGCCCAGGGAAGTGTTGAGGCTGTAGTGAGCTTTGATTGTGCTACTGCAATCCAGCCTGACATACAGAATAAGACTGTAACTAAACAAATAAATAAACAAAATATAGCTACTACTGCAAATTTCCTTTGATTTGTGATTGTATGGTATATGTTTTTTTCATCTAGAAGTTTTAATGTATCTATAATATTTGAACTGAGTATTGACTTCAGTAGTTGCATTACTAAAAAAATCTCTCATGAACTCTTAATGGCGTGTTTTCATCATTTATATTTAATATAAGTATTGGCATGTTTGAATTTATGTCTACATTTTTTTTTCTATTTGTTCATTCTGTTTTTGTACCTCTATTTCTACTTTTCACTGCATTTTTGTGGTCTCTCATTATTTCATTTAATAGATGGAAAGATCAAAATTTGGGATATTAGAAATTTTAAAATTTGATGCATTTATCAGATTTAGTTTGGTAGACAAATTTTAGGTAATTACATCAGGTAGATAATATTTCTTCTAAAAGATTTGGTATTCTTAAAGTAAATAAATACTCACAAGATCTTCTCCTGTGTCACACAGCTTTACCTGAAAAATGTCATCCAAGAGCCAATCTATGGGTTTATCTTTGTAGAACATTAAAAAAAAACGTACAAAGTGAGTTAAATCCTCAGATCTAAACAGCTTTCCTATGGGAAAAATAATTAGATATAATTAATTCATATATAGTTATATATTGCTTTAACATGGGAAAAAAGCAAAAATTATTAAAATTTATGTATGTCCCATTCCTTAGAAATAAAGATTAAAGCACTACTGAAGTTGGACAATGATAAAATTAACACTCTATCTACTTAAGTATTAAGGATTGTCACTTATGAAAGAGAATATAAGCAGGTTTAGAATAGTCAATACTTTTAGGAAATCAATTCTGATAACTAATGAGGATCAATTATCTAAATCAAGTGAAAGATAAGTGCATAGAATGAAATATGTAGGCACTGTAATCTTTTACTTAATTTTTTACAAACTGTATTTTTTATCTGATTTTTGTAGCACTTTATCAATCTACTACATTTTTTATTTTTAGTACTTAATTTTATTAAGTCAGTCTTATTTCAATATTTGAGCATTATTTTAACAGGATGTTACTTTTCTATTTGTGATTCTTAAAGATTTACTATATAATTTAAAGTATTCATCCATTAAGTCTAATAATTTTTTTCTAATATACTACACCTTTAATTTTAAAATGAAGGGATAAGATTCAAGTATATAGTCACTTCAAAGTAAATAATGTAAAATACATCTCATGATTTGATAAGTATGAAAGTAGGATGTAAGCATGCTGCATTCTTCACTAGAACTTGAGTTTATATGGGTCACTTAATAAAATGTATAACTGTATTTTAATTTTTGGCACTGATTTATATAGTAACCAAAGCAAGTAATTTAACGATGAAAATGGCCGATTCAATTCCTAACCTGCTGTCACCATGCTATAAAGTTCTAGTTGGCAAGCTCATATTTTTAGCAAATAATGAATAACTGAGTTGCTTTTATGATAACTAAAAGCAAAACTTTTGTTAAGTTTAAGCTTGAATAAGATTTGGCATCCCATAAATAGTGGTCCTTGTTCAATGTGATCTTGTGATTAGGATGTAAGAATTCTCTATGTGTCTCCTACTTGACTTTGCTGAGAAAGATAAATTTTTTTGAGAATTTTAAATTCTCAGAGTAATCCATCACCAAGATTATTTCCTCTTCAAGCTTTTCATTGGGTATTATTGTTAACTATAGTTTTCCTTCTTATTTTATTTCCTTCTTATTTTAATTTTCCTTCTTATTTTAATCAAATTTTATTTGAGCTATTAAAATTTTACGGAAAACATGAAAAACAAAAGTTATCAGCTGAGTACATGAAAAACAGATGGACCTCACTAGCAATCCCAGAAATGCTTTACTCGGAATGACAAATGTATACATATAATAATAGATAAAACCAAATGTTGTCAAGCACATGGGAAGCATGAACTTTTATGCACTGCTTGTGACAGCATAAACCATACAGCCAATCTGTAAAGCCACTGGCAGTACTTAGAGCTATGTGAATTTTCAGTGGTCCACTCCAGGTGACATATATGTCATTTCATCTTTTTGTGGTAGCAAAAAAATTGGAAGCAATTAAAGTCTGCCACGCAGGAAATAGATAGTCAAATATGAGTGATAAGTCATCACTTCTTTCAAAGTCTTTTGGTGACTGGTCACTGTGCATCCATTATTTAGTTCACTTGTAGACAGCAAAATGTGTGGTTATCTTGCCTTACCTTCTGGTGATAAACAAAAGTAGGTAATTAAGGAAGGATTTAACAAAAGTTGGCAATTAAAGGAAGGAACTGGCTGACAGATGAAAGCATAGAAAGTGAATGCTGGAAGTGAATTTAGATGTGACTATAAGACAACTGATCATGGGATTGTTGGCATAAAAATTTAAAAGCAGGTTACAGTTTTATATGCATGATCTCTCAGTTAAGGGCAAAATAGGTAGTCCTCAGTTTGCAGAATTCCAAATGTGTAACTTTCAGTGACCATGATTACACAGTACTTATGCAGCAGTAAAAAAACAAATTAAATGAACATAAGACAACATGCTGATAGCTTAGAAATCAAGTTTTAAGAACAAAAAAATAAGGAATAGGAATATACAAATATGAGAAACACCAAATATTTTACATGGATATTATATATATGTGTATTTTGAACATATGAGAATGAACAATATATTGAAGAGTGGCAGGAAGTGGGTATAGGAATTGGGAATAAAAGGAAAGAATAAATAAGGAAGAGCTCCTGCATGAATCAATAATGTCATGTGCCATAAAAAACTTGATCCAGCAAAGTAGATCTACTGCTTACCTATGAATCCAAGCATTGAAAATTCAATAAAAAACCAGTCGGAACTGACATTATGTACAAAATCTGTTATTTTTGTAAAGTACATCTCTTTAGCTATGATATCATCTTCTAGCTGAAAAATACCAAAAAGACATTAGTACCTTTGACGCTTCCATTAAGCAAGCTATATTAGCTTGAAAATAAAAAATATAATAGAATACACTGAAGAAAATGTTTTTTATAAAGTAACAATTTTATTTCAATTTCAATTAATTGAGGGTATTTACAGTTAGTTGATTTCTTTTCTTTCTTTCTTTCTTTTTTTTTTTTTTTTTTTTTTTTTTTGAGACAGGGTCTCACTCTGTTACCCAGGCTGGAGTGCAGTGGTGTGACTGCATACATGTGCCACCATGTCTGGCTAATTTTTATGTTATTGGTAGAGATGGGGTTCACCATGCTGCCCAGGCTGGTTTCAAACTGCTGGGTAACATAGTGGACTCAACTGATACTCCTGCATGGCCTCCCAACTTCTGGGCTCAAGTGAGCCTCCCACCTTGACCTCTCAAAGTGCCAAGATTATAGATAGGCATGAGACACCACACCCTGCCCCACGTTTGATTCTCAGATTAACCAGACAAGAGATTATCTGTTTCTTTCCTAAATACTAAACATTCAATCTAGATCCCTCTTTGAAATAGTCTCCTTATCCAAATCCACTTTCATCCTCACAAATACTTCAGTTTCTAGTTTAAGACTGTCTTGGTCCATTTGAGCTGTTATAACAAAATACCACAGGCTGGGTAGTTTATAAACAACAAACATTTATATTTCACAGTCCTGGAGCCTGGGAAGGCCAAGAACAAGGTGCTAGCAGGTGTGTGTCTGCTGAGGGCCTATTCCTCATAGATGATGGCTTCCACTGTGTCTTCACACAGTAAAAGGGGCTAGCTAGCTCTCTGAGGTCTCTTTTATAAGGACACTAATCCCATTCATGAGGGTCTGCCTGCATAATCTAATTGCCTCCCACAGGCCCCACCTCCAAATACTATCACCTTGGGGATGAGAATTTTAACATACTGATTTTGGGAGAGAGGCCAGGAGCCTTAGCTTACGCCTGTAGTCTCAGCACTTTGGAAGGCTGAGGCAGACAGATCGCCTGAGTCCGGGAGTTCAAGACCAGCCTGGGCAACACGGCCAAACCCTGCCTCTACAAAACTACAAAAAATTAGTTGGGTGTGGTAGTGTGCACCTGTAGCTACTTGAGGCTTCGGTGAGCTGTGATCATGCCACTGCACTCTAACCTGGATGACAGAGCAAGACATTGTCTCAGAAAAATCAAAAAACAAAAAACAAAAACAAAATTTGGGGAGGGTCTGGGAGAGATGCAACCATTCAGACCATAGCTAAGACGAACTAGCTTAATGCTTGTGATGAAAGGTGCCATGTTCTATCTCCAGATATTGTGGCTGACAAACTGGTTCCCAGCAAAGAGAAGACAAAAAGAAACTGGGCACTCTCATCCACAGCTCCACAACTAGCTGGTTAGAATAATGGTGTAAGCCTAAAAATATCCTCCACAAGAGAGAGGGGGCAATGGAAATGAGATTTCTTTTTTATTTTATATATATTATGCATAATCTGTGGACTAAGAGGGCCTCATAAGTAATTTTAAAAAACGTGGCAGTCCTCAGGCACACTACGAGGACACAGAATAGAACTGATGTTTCAAATTGAGAAGAGTACATTGGCTGGATCTTGTGTTTCCAGGACATTGCCCCTAACTGGGAATCCAAAGACACCTTTTTTTATTCCAGTAAGAGATAAGACCTTGCTTTAGGCATTTTCTAACTTTCTCTCTAGTCTCCAACTGTCTTTTGCAAATTCTTCTCACAAGTGCATATTGTCTATGTAGTAAGTTCAAATTGCTATTGCTATTTAGAACATAACGTTATTATTTAACAATGTGCAGGGATTTAGAGGGTACAAACTACATATGATTGATTCAGTTTTACAAATACAGTGAGGCACTGAGAACTGTGTTACTCATAAAGCATGAGTAAATGTAGTGTAGCAATGATAAGTATATATAATGCCTGACAAATGCTCAAAATGCATTTGCTTAATCTAATAAAATTGAAGGCCAAGAAATAAATGTAGGCACTATAATTTTTTTGAGATTTTCTTTTCAGTTTGATTCATGTAATTATAATTTTTTCTGTAACAGTGAACTCAGCAAGAATAATCACATATAATCAATTTTAAACTTTCTTTGGCATTTTAATACAACAAGTATTTTCTGTTTTTTGAGTATAACGTAAGGTGGAGGAACACAATGAAGAAATGAAATTACAGCAGGGAAGGAGAAAATAATATTTTCAATTTAAATTATATTTTTCAGTAGATATCATTGGTGTATACTATATATAGATGTACATATATACACACACAGGCATACATACATGCACACCCATACACACCCCAGTTTCCTACCTGTAAATAATACTTGGCCTTTGGCTGAGCATACAGCATCAAAATGCAAAAATCCAATACTTGTTTGATTTGCCAACTAAAGGTAAGCAGTAAGATCTGTTAATATTTGTCATTGTTATTTAATTTTTATTTATAATCATACTTTAGTAATCAAAAGCTCCTTTGCAGTTTACTAACAGAGTACTAGTTACATTAAGTAAAATTGAATATGCTTATTTTAAAAAGTTTTCCATCTTTAGTCAATGAACAGTGTTGGCCATTGTTAAACTAGAATAAGCATAACCCATTTGTTTACATTTTGTTCTAGATAAGTTTTGATCTAGATAACAGTGTTAATATTCTTTCTGATTTTAGGTTTTGCTCAAATGAAAGTATAAAGAAACTTTTTTTTTCAATGTCTCTCCTAACAGCTTATTGATTCTATCATCCAAGAGTTTTCTCCACAATTCTTAGGGTTGACTATCTGCTACAGAGTGTAAATATTTCTTTTTAGGGGGTCTTTAATTCATTTCTCCTAAGTCTTATCCCTTGGTTTACTTGGAAGGGAAAGGTTGCTTTTTCTGATTTTATTTTGAAAATAGTCTCCACAAGCCTCTGGAACTCTTCATGATCCTCTTGAAGAAACCCAGTGTAACTCCCTTCACAAGCTGACTTTATGTGTGGCCTCTGATGAAATATGTGAGCACACATTGCCTTAACTCTCCCAATCCTAATGTATAGAGTAATTATATGAATTGCTACTCTCCAGCTGATTTTTTTGAGGCCAAATTTGAGGCAATTTGAATTTTAGGGAGTGAAAAATTTTCAATAATAACTGAAGAGAATTAAAGAGAGAATTACAGAAAAAATTGTGGCTAGGAGACAGGACTAACATGCAGCTCCTGCTTGGCGAGGGATAACAGTGCCTGGAGACTCACTTTTGCTCCAAGAAACACTACAGAAACATACCAGGGAAACATAAAGAATTCATAGACCCTTTGAAAGAACCAGCTTGCCACTGCAAACTCCATGAGACAGACCAAAAACTGTGAGTTCCCAAAGTATAAGGGGCAATATTTGGCCTTGATACACACATCCCCACTGGAGAACCTGAGAATCCAAATCACAGAAGGATTTAACCTTACCTATAGCTGAAATGAATTTAGGGAGCCAAGTGAAATATAAAAGTAGAAGGATCAGCAGGAAGAGCCCCAGAGGCACTCCTGGTCCCCAGCTCAAGCCCAGGGAAGCCATTCCTGGCATTATCTCACAGAGTTCTTTGGGGAAGGGAAAGCAGCCAGTGAAATTGGGAAGGGGTCACAGGATGAGGGAAGCTCCTAGCTAAACTTTGTAATAATTTTGACTGAGCACGACTTTTCTCAAGCAGAATCTGGGAGCAGGGTAAATGGGAAGTGCAGATATGAGCACAGAAGCCAATGCCAAAGGTGCGGGCAGGCAGGGAGGGGTGAGGCCTGAGAGCCCTTGCTCACTTTTGCAGTGGGGAGGCTTGTAGCCTGGAGCAAGAGCTCAGCCCTGATCATGGGGCTACCTGGATATAAACTTACCTAAAGAAACTTTATTCTCATACTAAGCTAGCTAGATACCAGCCGAGGTCCTGAATATACAAACAGCAGTACCCAAGGTCATTTTTGCCCTTCTGCATCTCATAACCTCATATGAAGAAAGAAATTAATAAAATTACAGTTAGATAAGTGCTGTATGAAGATATCAACAATGTTGACTATTTTATGGTAAGCTTGCAAAGGTGTGGAAAGTGTGAAAGAGCATGCCACTTAGTTTTAGGGCACAGAGAGCTGACAGAAAGAAGCTGATAATCACAAGGTTGGCAGAGGCCAGATCATGAAGGATCTTTTATGATATGTGGGAAACTTTGGACTTGATCTAATATGAGAAAATATTCTTCTGGGTACAGCATGAAGAATGGATTGGATGAGAGGTTAGGTTAGACTAGGATTAAGGACTCTGTAATGGTGAAGGTCTGAACTAAATCTAAGCCAGTGGAAGGAGAATGAGAGGGATGTTGTGTGGAGAGATTTTAAAAAAGAAACAATGACAGAGATATAAAATGCTGAAGGAAAAACAAGGATCCAGGATGACTCCCAGCTTTGTGATTCTAAAAACTGGGCATAATGTGGACCACTAATTAAAGCAAAACAAAATGCTTAAGATTCCTAGATTCTAACAAACCATTTATAATTTTAAAACAAAGAAAGGCTGATTGATTTCCTGAAATAAGGCCTTTTTCTGATTTCTGGCATGTCTTTTTCTTTATTAAGTTTTGAGGGGCCAAATTATTACATTTTCCATAATACCTACCACAGTAATACCCCAAATTATAATCCTTTGTGTGTGTATAAAACTTTTAATTTTTGAATATTTTTTAAAAGATTCTTTCATAAATATATTTTGTTCTCATAATGACTCTTCCAATTATGCAATATAGACTTCATTATACACACTAGAAAGTTGGGGAAGCTAAGGAAAAAAAGGTGAAATTACCTGCTTATGACCACCAGCAAACAGAAGAGCTGGGACTAGAATCCTTCTGTAATGATTTATAATCCTAGACTCTCCCCCTCCTCATTATGCCTTTGCTAATTATTGTCTATAAATGTGAACATAGACCATCAGTGGTGTGCTGGTAAATATTTAACAACTGATTTGGGAGTGAAGGGATGGACATTCTGCTTTGTAACTTGCCCATTTCCATGGTGTAAATACTCCTCCTGTGGCTCATGCTATCAACTCGATGTTACTGTACACAGAGTTGGGAAGTGATGCATATAGTTGAATCTTACAAGCCAGTAGAAGCCAGCTTCAAAACACCACTGAGTATGAAATAGTTTCTAGTACCAGCTGATTCTAAGACTTTATCAGATAAAGTTAGTTATTTAAGGTTACCATTTTCTAATATGACATACCTGGCTAATTTTTGTGAGTACTCAGCTAAGTGCTTGGTATTTAACATGCTCGAATATAAAAAGGCAGGTATTGAAATGACCTCTAAGGATCCAGACCTCACTTGCCTTTTGAATCTATAAATAGAAGTAAATGCAGACTTATAATTGAATATTTAATTTTCCAGAATAACAAATACTAAAAATAATTTTATTATGCATATTTATATAATATTTGACTTGAATTATTTCACATGTTGATACATGATACCTGCATCATAAAACTAGCCAAAGTATGTTTTTAATAAATTAATAACAGACATATTAAAATACACAATATAAAATTAGTTTCTTATAAAAATTACTTTGACATTTTTAAAGTTTACGGCAAGATGTGTACTCTAACATTTGAAATAATGAAACTTTTGGGTTGTGATAACACAGTGACTGCAAGACAGCAAGAACATTAGATTATTTTTAAATGCATAATTTTGAATTTAATAAGAGTCCTACTAAATAGCAGTGTAGCTCCTGAAACTAGATTACCATAGCAAGCAAGGATTTAGTCAGACTCTTGTCCACAATTCACTGGAGAACTATGTATACTCTTCAACATCTTTTTTTTTTAAATGTTATTGTTGATAGACCAACAAGGATATCACTAAACTACATAAAATACAATTCATAAAAATTCCAATATAAATCTTGTACCATAAGGTAAAGGATGGGAAACCAAGTAGAAAATTTTAAATGGTCTTCCTTCAGAGATAATATGATTTTAAATGAATTTATTAAAATGTTAAAGGTGCAAGGAAATGTTTATACTACATAAAAAATTTAAAAGGTTACAGTTTTATATGCATAATTTCCATCATGTGCAAAATAGGCAGTCCTTGCTTTGCACAATTCTGAATTTATAAATTTCAGTTACTGTGCTTTAGTTAAATAACACCAGTCTCCCCCAACAACACTGTAGTCATGATATATTAATTGTGAATGATTGTGTAAAGTACAAACTTCACTGCTAGCTCTTCAGTGCACAAATCACTATATAAATAGCAGATGCACATCATCATTAGTGACTAATTACATCACTTCTTTCAAAGTGTTTTGATGACTGGTCACTATACGTTTTATTTAGTTATTTAGTTCACTTGCTGACAGTAAAACATGTGGTTGTCTTGCCTTGCCTCCTAGTGATAAGCCTACATAATATTTTTAAAAAGTAGGTAATCAAAAGAGGGAATTAGCTGACAGATAAAAATGCAGAAAGTGAATGCTGGAAGTGAATCTGGATGTGCTGTAAGACAGCTGATCGTGGTAATGTTGACACCTCTATTGTTTGAGAAGCTCTTAGAGAGGCAACAAAGGGAACTTAGTGAAGGTGAACTTAAATGACAAATAAGAAAAATGGTTGTGGTGAAATTATGTCACACAGAAAATGATGCTGCTGAAAAACTTCACGTTAGAGGAACTCTCAGAAATACTTTATGACATTGAAAACACAAATGATAAAATGCTGAAACTGATCTAAATTTAGAAAGGAGTATAACAATTTACTGAAGCATAGAAAAGACATTTACTCAGTGTTTTAAGTTCTATGATAAGAAAAAGGCAAGCACCATTTAAACTACTCTTGATACATTTTTCTAAAAGAAATCAAACACCTTAATACTCAATAATTTTAGTGTTTTAAATTACAGTGTAATAAATTAGCTTAACAATTTTTTTTATTTTTCTATGTATTTATAGTTGACAGAGAGTAATGTTTTAACACATGTTTAAAAGGCATGAAAAGAACAATTATGATATTTTTCCATTGTTAATATTTCCTTGCATGGTTTCAACTTGCACAATCATTTTATATGGCCCCATGTTATCCTGCAAATCAGGATTGCCTGAGTATGTATAAACACACACAAACACACATGGAAGAAAGCTCATGTTTTATAATTAGGGTACGTATCATGAGAATGGGGTTGGAGTAGGATATCATGCTATAGAGAATATGAGTTTTAGACCTAGAAAAGTCTCCAAACCACTTATGCTTGTTTTACTTCCTAACTTTGAGCAAGTAATTTACTTTCTCTGATCTTTAATTTCCTCATCTGTAAAACTGGAATAGCAGCTTAACAACTTGTGGGCAAAGAACTGTTCAAAATACATGCTGGAATTCTTCCCAACCTCTATACATTAGTGGAAAGGTTTTTGGTCACTTGTTTTGGTGGGATTGTAAGCGGAAGAGTAAAAGTTTTACTGGCCGCCCACTGATTTTATGATATATTAAATAAAAATTTTTAAAAAAATTAATTCTAATATATTCCTTGGGGAATAGAAAATACTAGCACAGGAAACAAATGAAGAGTCTGGTTGTTTGCTTTGTGGTAAAAGTAACATAATATCTAAGTTTTTAAGTGAATTTCTGTAACTTTAAACTATAAGATCTTGTGCAGCAATTTATAATAGTAGAGGTAAATGGAAATAACATCATGTTGCAGCATACTCAATCATCAAAAAGCTTAAATTGCAGAGATACACAAATTTTATTCTCTAGAAAATTCCATCTAAAGTCCAAAAAGCACCAAAAGTTAAGTTATAACAATTTCTATTTTGATGATATAATTTTCCATTAGTGATAGAAAGAGTCCAGTTTTGGTTTTATTCAATCTGTTTTAAGCAAGATACTTGAAATTTTGTGTGTTGACACCTTTTTAAGACTATCTAAAACTTTTCTAGCTTGTTAAATTATTTATATACAGCATCAAAAACCTTGACTTAATCATACGGGAATTGCTAGTTTCCAATGACTGGAGAAAATAATATAACTCTAGGTTGTTGCCATTAAAAATGAGTGATTTTACCTTACAGTTATATAATAGTGGAAATCTTACAACTCTGTAGTTTTATATAAAGTACATAGTTGTATACAGTTTTATATAAGGTTATATACAAACATAGATGGGTCCTTTAAAAATTATATAGTCTCAATTTAGGACTAATCCAAATATAGAATAATCTCTCATTACCCTAATGAGAAGACCTAGGAAAAGACTTTTTTGCTTTATTCTACTTTCACAAAAAGTAATTTTATTCCAACTCTTTTTTTTTTTTTTTTTTTTTTTTTGAGACAAAGTTTCGCTTTTGTTGCCAAGGGCCACTGCAACCTCTGCCTTCCAGTTTCAAGCGATTCTCCTGCCTCAGCCTCCCGAGTAACTGGAATTACAGGCGCTCCCCACCATGCCCGGCTAATTTTTGTATTTTTAGTAGAGAAAGGGTTTCACCATGTTGGCCAGGTTGGTCTCCTACTCCTGACTCCGCCCACCTTGGCCTCCCAAAGTGCTGGGATTACAGGGCTGAGCCACCGTGCCCGGCCTTTTTTCCAACTTTTTATCTTGCATTGGTAGCATCAATACAATTGTGATCACACAATCAATATAAATATTACCACTAGAATCACTTTTCGAATCACCTGACATAGTTTCCAGTATCCTTGATTTTCAATTCCAACTACAGTACAGCAATTTCTAAAACCAGTGACATTGTCTCCAAAAATTTTGGAGCAAATCAGAAGTATTCTCATACATTAGGCAATGTTTTCACTGGAGATCTTTACAAGTAACCACAGGCTTACAATGATGCAGTGACATCCCCAGGAATAGTTTTATATATAGTATATATATATATATATATATATATATATAGTTTTATACCTTAGCCTTCTTTTTAATTGATTCCGTCAAGAGTCTCCTATAAGAATACCAAACTAACATAGATTGAGGTCAGTTGAGGATAATTTTTCTTCTCCAAATAGTAGTTTATTATTCAGACTAAAGCAACCAGGAAAGCATCCTTGACTATGAAAAGATTTTTTAAGGATTCAAATATAAGGTAACATTTTTTCCTGGGGAGTCTTTTAGGAAAAAAATTGATGTATGTGGTATTTCTTTAATCCCTCTCCCTTCACATAAATTACCTATTTCAAGCCGTCACTACCCTAAGTTCCTTCACTGCCAACAAATCCCTCCTTTTCAACATAGGGACCTATCTCCTTCACAGAGAAAAGAGAAATCTTTAGAAATGGAATTTTAAGGTGGTTCCACTGTCTTTCCCCCAACAAATTAATTTTTCTACTCTTTCATCTGCTCTCATCTCCTCTTTGGTCTCAGGCCTATCTAAAGCTCCCTGCACCTGAGTCTCCACTCCAGTCCCCTCTCCTCCACTGCCTTGCTTCATCAGTCTCTCTCTACTACAGCACAGGTAAAATCTCCAGGTGCAGCTGGGCGTGGTGGCTCAAGCCTGTAATCCCAGCACTTTAGGAGGCTGAGGCGGGTGGATCACGAGGTCAAGAGATCGAGACCATCCTAGCCAACATGGTGAAACCCTGTCTCTACTAAAAATACAAAAATTACCTGGGTGTGGTGGTGTGCACCTGTAGTTCCAGCTACTCGGGAGGCTGAGGCAAGGAGAATTGTTTGAACCTGGGAGGCGGAGGTTGCAGTGAGCTGAGATTGTGCCACTGCACTCCAGCCTGGTGCCTGGCGACAGAGTGAGACTCTGTCTCAAAAAAACAAAAAGACTACAGGTGCTTCCACCTCAAAACCTCCCCAGTAGAATTTGTCTCCCTCAAGACAGTGTGCTTTGACTTTTCTTCCTATCAGTTGAGCTTACTCAGAATAGTCTATACCCAATTCTTTAAATACATACTATAAAAATTACTAAACATCAACAAAAATAGAAATATAATGAACCCCAAATCAGTTTCCTTCAATAAGCATTAATTTTCTGTCACAGTTGTTTCATCTGTGCAGCTGCCCCCTTTTTTGCTTAAGCATTATATATATATATATATACACACACACACATATATATGTGTATATATACATATATATACACATATATATGTATTTTATATGTATGTATATATGTATATATATGTATTTTATTGCACTTTAGGTTCTGGGATACATGTGCAAAACATGCAGGATTGTTGCATAGGTACATATATGGCAATGTGGTTTGCTGCCTGCAACCCCTGTCACCTATATCTGACATTTCTCCCCGTTATCTCGCCCCGATCTCCCCACCCACCCCTGCTGTCCTTTCCCTATTCCCCCCCGCCCTGGCAACAGATCCCAGTGTGTGATGTTCCCCTCTCTGTGTCCATATGTTCTCATTGTTCAACGCCCACCTATGAGTGAAAACATGTGATGTTTGATTTTCAGTTCTTGTGTCAGTTTGCTGAGAATCATGGTTTCCAGATTCATCCATGTCCCTACAAAGGACACAGACTCATCGTTTTTTACGGCTGCATAGTATTCCGTAGTGTATATGTGCCACATTTTCCTTGTCCAGTCTTATCATCGATGGGCATTTGGGTTGGTTCCAGGTCTTTGCTATTGTAAACCGTGCCGCAATGAACATATGTATGCATGTGTCTTTGTAATAGAATGATTTCTAATCCTTTGGATATATACCCAGTAATGGGATTGCTAGGTCAAATGGAATTTCTATTTCTAGGTCCTTGAGGAATCGCCACACTGTCTTCCACAATGGTTGAACTAATTTACACTCCCACCAACAGAGTAAAAGTGTTCATTTTAAAACAGTGCTAGATATCATTTTGCCCTTACATTCTTCAGTGTGAATATTAGAAAAGACTCTTATTTAGATAACCACAATGCCACTATTCACACTTTGCAAAACTATAAATGATTATTTAACATCACATAATACTTAGTCAATTTTCAAATTGCCCCCAAAAGGCTAAAGGTGCCTATTGCGGGGGAGCATGCACTCACATAGGTGCCCAAATAAGGTCACTCATTGTAACTGATTATCCCTTATTTCTTTTCAAAATTTATTATCTAGACAAGTGACCTTCATTTTTCTTTCTTCCCCCACCCCCATTCCAGTTTTTAAAGAATCTGGATCAGTTTTCTACAGAATGTCCCACATCTTGATTGTTTTGCCCCAGATCTCGTCCTTTTTTTGCTGTGTAGCCTGTAAACTGGAATTCAGCTCCTAAGGCTTGATTGCATTCAGAGGTTTGTTTTGTTTTATTTTGTTTAAGTCGGAAGAATAACTATAGTTCTTTCCTTGGCATCATTTTCGTCGCTGGATTTTCAGCGACCGACCGCGAGCTGCTGGAGGTGCGGTGGGGCCCCTGGGCCCTGGCTTTTCTCAGCTCACACTGCACCCCTCTGCTCTGCTGTGCGTCCTGTCCAGCGGGGCGCCCTTGCTGGCGGGATACCGGTTGGCCTCTGCCTGCGGGAAGCAGTACGTGACCAGAGACGAAGGCAGTAGAAACCCAGGGTGCTCCTCCTGTTGCGGCTCCCGCGGGGGCGGAGGTTCCAGCGGCTGAGGAGGCCGACCTCCATAGCCTCAGATCCCCGGGTTTAACGCCCTCTCCTTCACGCTGCTCTGTCCTCTTTCTTCTCCCTTCTGTGCTCTCAGTCATCTGAAACTTGTATTGATCAATTCTTTGTCTGAAATTCCCTGTTTCCTCTATTTAAACGACCTGTTTTCCTGTGCGGACAGTGACCCGCATACCTTCCTCACAAAGTTCCCCTTACCCTCTCACTAAATGACGGGCTTCAAAACGGTGATTCTCCAATTCCATTCAATCCACACTTATTAGCTGGAATCGTTTTGACTAGAACAACTAACTGCCTCAGCCACTAGAGCTATTTGGTGAGGAAATATAAAACGAAGCAAAACACTTCACTGTCTGAACAAAACAGGAGCCGGATTCCGACCGAAGGCCACCTTTGCAGCCCTGGTCTGCAGCACAGCATAGGTCCTTCGTGAAGTCATCAGTGCATGCCTTGTCTCCCACCAGTCCTTCTGCCTTAGCTTCAAATATCCATTTCCAAAACAGCCTTACATTTTCAAAAGTCTAGCATGCTCCTTCTTCGGTCTCTCTGTCTTCCCCAGCAATTCTATTTGTCAGGCATGACCTTTTCCCCTGTCTGCCTGAAGAATGTCTACTTATCCCTTCAGATTCTGCTCAGTTATTACCTTCTTAAGAAAGTCTTTCTTGATATTTCCATGTAGAGTTAAATACTTAAATACTTCTTCCTTTATATGTTCTCATATTTATTCCCCATTACCCCTAAGATAATGCTAGCCTCTTCCTTCCTTTCTTTCTTTATATATATATGTGTGTGTGTGTGTGTGTGTGTGTGTGTGTGTGTGTGTGTTTGTTTGCTTTTGAGACAGGGTCTCACCCTGTCACTCAGGCAGGAGTGCAGTGGCATGATCTTGGCTCACTGCAGCCTCGAACTCCCAGGCACAGGCACTCCTTCCACCTCAGCCTCCCTAGTAGCTGGGACTACAGGTGCACACCACCAGGCCCCAATAATTTCAGGGGGTATTTCTGTAGCAGAGGCGGGGTTTGGCCATGTTGCCTAGGCTGGTCTCGAATTCCTGGGCTCAAGCAATCTGCCCACTTGGGACTCTCAAAGTGCTGGCCTTACAGGTGTGAGCCACCATGGCTGGCTCTCTTCTTTTCCTTGTGTTTTCTTTTCTTTATTTCTTTTCTCTTTCTTTCATTCTTTTTCTTTTTTTCTCTTCCTTCCTTCCTTTTCTCCTTCTTTCTTTCTCTGTCTCTCTTTCTTTTATTTTTCAAGTTGTATCGCCCATTTGAACATAGAATTTGGAAGGCAGGATCCATTTCACAGTGTCTTCCTTGATAAAGAACTTCATATTGGTTAATCCAGGTGTGTTTTGGCTGCTTAAAGAGATTGTAAGCAGAAGTGGTGAAGTAACTTCATACAGTAAATGATACAGGAACGTTTTAAAAATAACTCAGTTGGCTTATCTCAGTACCAATGGTAATCATACAGGATAAATAGCATAAATAAAAGCATTAATTCTAATTGCTAGATGTCCAGCAAAATTGGGAAAAACCATAAGCTATACTTCATCACAGCTTAGAAAGGACTACAGGTTCGTTCTGCACAGCTATAATCATTAAAAAGAATATGATCACTAAGAAAATAATTATACAATTGGGCAGAAGATATAGGATAGAAAAATGAAAGAATGGCTAATTTAAAAATATATCAGACAGTACTTACTTTCTTTTAATCATTTTAACAACAGCATGTAAATAATCTTCATTACTCTAAAAATGAGAAAAAATATTTTACTGAAACTAAGCATATCTCATAGTTCTATTAATACAACTCTTTTTGCTACATATAAATCTTATTTATGTGTGAAATGTTATTATGTACTAATAATTTCTAGTGTTTTTACTGTCTATAAAAGATTTAAAAGTATCTGTGTTCTTAAAAATCTGACTTGAATACAGGAAATATTTTATTCTTTTCCCTTTGTCACAATATGAAATATTACAATCCAAAATTTACCCTTCAAAATTTACCCATAAAATTATATACCCTTTAGATATACAAGATTACATAAAATCTTATATATCTTTTAGATATATAAGATTGCATAAAATAAATCTTATATATCTAAAGATGTTTTGATCTAAAAATGGTCATCTAGGAATGGCTCATTTCAAATAACTACTCTTTTTGAAAATACTGTTTATTTCCTGAGTATTATATGATAATAATCTTACTTCAGAATTACATCATATTTCTCCAGACAGTATTACTCAGCTTGATTCCCATTGGTTTTCCTGACAATAAACTTTGTGGACCTGCTCTTCATTGACCACTATGCTAGATTAGATGACAGACTCCTGCAAAAAGCTTTTGATGGTTTACCCTCTTGGGATAATTTTTTAAAAAAATAACATGGCATTTACAAGATGTAGCATAGGGGCTCTAAGCATTTCCAATACATAATTTTGAAAATATTTTGAACAATGACAGTTCTGTTGTTGAATCTGAGTACTCTGAAAGGCAGCTCTGAATGTATATACTCAGGTTTTTTGTTTAAAAATATCAGACATGATGTAGATAAATCTATTTTATACTGGAGGTTCTTAACCATAAATTGAATCATTGGCTATTTGTCATACATTGAAACATATTATATTTGAAACACAGCATCACAGTCCTATTTCATAAGCATTCTATATTCCATTTAAAAATCTTCCTCCAGTATTTTATTATGAATCAAAGTATTTTAGACAGACATGCATTGTGCTAACAGCAAAGAAATGAAGATTGTAATATATAAAATAAGGAAATACGATGAAAATTTTGAAGCTTGTGTGCATGGTTTCTTTTAATACTAAGAAATTAAACTGGGATACCATGACTTTAGTCTTTTATTTCTATTTTTCTGATAGTTCTTCTATTACTTGTTTGATTTAGAGTTTTTTTCTGCTTTCAAAGGCATCTTTACTATAGAAAATTCAAGCAATAACAAAAAGAATAAAGTAAAGGTAACAAAAATTCCTCTTAATCCTGGCATTCAGAAATAGCCATTATTTATGTTAATGATAAATTTATATCATTTCAAAGTTTGCTCATTTTCCTTTTTCTTCATACATTTCATTTGTTTCTATATCTTTTCCCCCTCCCTCCATCTTTTCCTTCCTTCCTTCCTTCCTATTTTACATAGATAACATTATGTTAAACATGATGCTTTACTTAACAATAGGACGTGAACATCACTTTATATCAGTGAGTATAGATATTCATTCTTCTTTCAATGCCTACAGAGTATTGCATTGTAGAGATATATAACAAGGTATTTTATCAGCCTCTTATGAGTAGATATTTTGGTTGTTTCTAATATTATGCTTTCATAAGACAACAGTGCACTGAAAATCCTTGAAATATTTATTGAGCACTCACTCTGTATCACGCATCATTCTAAGTACTTTAAATATATTAGCTAATTTCATCCTTCAGCAACCCTGTGATACAGACAATATGATTATCAGAATTTTAGAGATAAAGGAAAATAATGCATAGAGAAGTTAAGTAAGTTGCTCATGTTCATTCATTGGGAAGTAGAGAAGCTGGAGTTTTAACCTTGGTCATCTAAATCCGGAGTCTGTTCTCAACTTCCATACTATACTGCCATATTTTTACTGGTTTTTGTTTGTTTTTTGAAACAGGGTCTTGCTCTGGAGCTCAGTTTACCACAGGCTCTATCTCCTGGGCTCAAATGATCCTCCTGCTGCAACCTCCCAAGTAACTGGGACTACAAGTGCACACCGTCAGATCTAGCTATTAATTTTTTAAAGTAGAGATGGAGGTCTCACTGTGTTACCCAGGCTGATCTCAGACTCCTAAGCTCAAGTGATCTTCCTGCCTCAGTATCCCAAAGTGCTGGGATTACAGTTGTGAAGCACCATGCCCAAACATTTTTACTGTTTTTTTACACTTTCCTGATTATTTTCTTAGGGTAAGTTCCCAGAATTTGAATTTCTGAGACAAAGTATATATACATTTAAATTTAACACAGGTTGCCACATTTCTCTCCAAAAAGTCTTAAGGTGCTAATATTTACATAGTACTTTACAGTACTATGTAAATTATACAGTACTTTACTTTATAAATGGTGTTGGGAACAAAGTGAAAATCTTTGGAGTCATTACAGAAACCTAGGCTTGAATCTGCTCTATTAATTACTGGGCAAATTACTTACCTTCTTTAAGTTCTAGATCCATCATCCCTAAAATTAGGACAGTAATACCTACTTCACAGGGATGTAATTGCAGGTTATATGTCCACAAAAATAATCTACAATCCCTCAAGCATAAGAAAGTCTCTCAATTAATCATAGCTGTTGTTACTTAATATAAATTATCTCTTGATTCATATACAAACCTCTTAGTGGACTGAGCACGTTTTATTACTAGCACCACTTTTAATAATTTTAATTCTGTTTGTAAATACAACTTCTGAGCCATATAGTAGGCAGGGATTTAGGGATTCTATATTAAATGCAATTCAAATTTAGCAATCTTATATTTCCCACATGAAGCCATTATGTTGTCTTTTTAGATTTACATATTTAAATTCTTCTCAGCAGTATTGAGTAAGTACTAAGTATATTGTTTGGTATCCAAAAAAGGTATCTATGGGTTGCTTTTTAAAATTAAGAAAACAGTTTTCAACATGGTACAATGATTATTACCATTGAGGAAGGGAATTTGGAGACAATAGGGTGAAAGTAAGGAGAGCTCATTTTGTATACATACATCTGCGATAGAGACAATCACTACAGAATCCTTCTCTTCAGAGAGTGTCATCCTGGAGACAACAGAGGTCAGCGTCTGTTTCAGGTAACTATAATTTCCTCTGTTAACAGTGGAAATACCCAGTGCAAAAGAAACTGCAGACACAGGAGTACAAAAGCGTCATTCCAAACCATAGAGAAAAACATAGTTTAGCATTCATTCTATGCTTATATCTATGTTTGGGTTAGTCTTTCGGTAATAAAATGAATGTTTGATACTGTATTACAAAAATAATCCAAACTATGTTAATTTTTATCAGATATTTCATTTTTTTTAAGGAAATTTGCAGTGGATTGTTAGTAAAAGCACTAAATAGACACTAAGATGTTCTCATGTTAAAACATTTTGGTGTAGCGAAAATAAAACTAACCACTTTCCACTTATTATAGCTTCATCTAACTGGGTATAAAATGTCACATATTGGAGAATCTCTTCTTACCCTAATGAGACATTGGAACCCAAAAGAGGAAAAGATTATTATCAAATATTTTCATCTGTGAAAAATGTATTAAGTAATTTCTAAATGATTTGATGGCATGAATCCATGCCCCTAAGTAACTTTTGTTGCTCAAGAATGGCTGGAACACTAGGGCTCCAAGAGGTACACATCTTGGCTGTATGGGTACAGTCAAGATGGAGGGTACCAATCTTAGCTACACCGGTACCTGGCTGTATGGGCTTAGGCAAGGATACACAACCTCTCCCTCTCCAGCCTTATGTCTCCATCTTTAAGATAGGGATAAGGACTTCTAGAATGGCTCAGTGAGAAACCCAGAAAATCCTCTTTCTAAAAAGCAGTAATAAAACTGAAAAAAAAAAAAAAAAAAAAAAAAAAAGGTCAAAAACAGTCATTTCAGGGCCTGATAAACTGAGAAGCATTTATTTAAGAAAAGCTATGGAACTTTGGAGGGAAGAGCAGGAATCAGTGTTTCCATGATTGCTATTGAGTTTGAACATATTTTCACATGTTTATTGGCTTTTCTTTTTTTTGATGTGGAGTCTTACTCTGTCACCAAGGCTGGAGTGCAATGGCATGATCTCAGCTCACTGCAACCTCTACCTCCTGGGTTCAGGCTATTCTCCTGCCTCAGCCTCCCAAATAGCTGGGATTATAGGCATGCACCACCATGCCTGGCTAACTTTTGTATTTTTAGTAGAGACAGAGTTTCACCATATTGGCCAGGGTGGTCTCAAATTCCTGATCTCAAGTGAACCACTCACCTCAGCCTCCCAAAGTGCTGGGATTACAGGCATGAGCCACTGTGCCCAGCTGCTTATTGGCTTTGGATATTCTGTTTGGTAAAAGCCTTGTGTAAACGCTTGCTCATTTCTCTAATGACTTGTCTGCATTTTTCTTACTGATTTTATTGATGCTCTTTATATATTCTGAATATGAGCCCCTCATCAGTTATATGTGTTATTAAATATCATCTCCCACTCTTGGTTCTCAGTTCTCTTTTCAAGATTTTGCCCCTTGATGAAGGGAAATTCTTAATTTTAATGTAGTGCAATTTGTAAACCATTTTCTTTGTTGTTTGGGTTTTCTGGGTCTTGTTGAGAAATTTTTGCTTATTTTCAGGTCATAAAGACATTCTCTTGTGTTATTTTCTAGATGTTTTATAGTTTGCCTTTCATATTTAGAGCTGCAATCCACTTGGAATTGATTTGTATAGATAGGGTGAGGCAGGAATCAAGTTTCAAGCTGAAAGATACAGTATAAAGGCAATTCCTCGAATGGCTTCTTATGCCTTACAATGCATTTACAAGCGTTTAAAAGGCCCTTACTGAGCTGGTTCTGATATATCCCTTTGTTTCAACTACTCAGGCTTTTCAAATTGACCAAATACTACTTTCACCTCGAAGCCTTTGCATACACCATTCTTTTTGCCTAGAACAATCTTCTTCCTCTAGTTTCCTTAGATAATTCTACTTATTCCTCAGGGTTCAACTAAATATTAGTCATTCTGATCACAAATTGATACTTAACCCTTTCTAATTAGGTCGATTTCACCAGCTATATAGTCTTATCTTATCTTTCATAATACTCATCACCCCTTCTGTTGTTACTCATTCCTGTCTAGAATGTCAGTTTGGTAGTAGCAGGGACACCTTCACATGTGCTTACATTATAAATCCAGCACTAATATGAAGACTGACACACGGTGCTGACAATAAGTTGGGGATGGATGAATAAATAAATGGCCAGGCCCCTTCATTATTTGGCCTGTGTCCATGGTCTTGCTACGAATACCCTCCAGCCCCCATTGTGCATGGCACACATCCTTTCTAGGCTTTCTTGCTGTAAGACTTTTGCGCATTTTTTTCCCTCTATCTGGACGACCATCCTCTACTTTACACTGTCCACCACCTACCTTTTTCCTACTTAGTCTATTCCAGTTATTTTACCCTTCATGTTACTCATACGACACTTCTTCCAGAAAGCATAGCATAGAATTTTGGCTTCATCCTGGTATTTCCCTTATCACAGCACCAGTCACTTTCTATTATAATTATCTTATCATAACTTCTATTATAATTACCTTATCTTTTGTCTCTATGAAGGTGGGGTCTATGTCATGTTCACCCTACATCCCAGGGCCTAAGAAGTGCCCATAACAGAGTAGAAGCTTATTAAATGAGGAGACATGGAGGAATTCACAGAGAAGTTGACATTTAAGCTGAAAAGTCATATTGGATGACTTTTCACATTTGTAATGTGACTCCACTTACTGAGTGGAGTCACATTACAAATCAGTTATGATTTGCCAAAGGGGGTATGTTCATTATAGGCAGTGATTAGCACATGCAGAATGTATGAAGCTTGTCCTATCTGTTCTCAAAGAGCTTGGCCTGTCTGTGAGAAGTGCAAGTGGTTTGTGGTTGCTGGAAAGGAAAGGCATGGCAGAGACTGAGATTTGAAAAATTTAGCCTTTTGTATATATATCCTGCCAAGGGGTTTACTTCACCTTATGTACACTGAGGGTCTACCGATAAATTTCAAGCAGAAGTCAAGTATGATCAGTGATGAATTTTACTAATATATCTTCAAGGAAAGTATGAAAAACGGATAAACTTTAGTGATACTAAAATTATGAGAGAAATTATAAATATATTCCATAAACCAGACAAAAAATGACGAGGGGACTCAACAAAATATAGTTATAGAGGGACTACAGAGAGCAGAAATTATCTGAGACTTATTCATAATACAGAATAAACAAAACTGATGATGGATTCCCCAGTAGGCCTTGTCACCAGCTTCCTCTTACATATGTTTCATGTGTTAAGATTTTTTTAGTTGCCTGGAACAGAATCTTCCTTAAATCACTTTTGGTAATTGAGAAAAGCCACCAAAAAGACCTCAAAAAATAAATAAATAAATACATTATGATTGGAGATCAGGAAATAGTTGGGGAATTAGAAAATTATTCTGGATTTAACACAGCTCTGACAACTGGGTTATCTCAATCCTCCAGTCCCCTACACAAGGAGGTCTGTTGCTCCTCCCAACCACCAACGTGTCTCTCCCTCCTTCCTTTCACTCTGTGTCATGGGCTTCTGCTTATATTTGCTGATGCTTATGTAAGGCTATGCTTATTCTTGGTATCTAAGATCTGTGAGTTGCTATGCATTGTTTTTCTTGCATGTGTCTTTCAAGTTCTCCTCCTCCTACAAACTATAGCTTTTGTCTAGCATGCACTTTCTCATATATTCACACACATGTATGCATGTATATGTGTATATAGGTAAAGAGTTTTATAAGTATGAACTCAAAAAGTTTCTTAATGTCTCTAAGCCTCAGTTTTCTCAGGTGTAAAATAGAGATGACAATAATAGACCCTGCTGCATTGGATTGTGAAGATTAAATGACCTAATGTAAGAAAACATAGAACTCAGTAAGTGGAGCACCGTCAGAATGTAATAGATAAACAATGTCATCAGAGGCATGTGATACAAAACAATACAACTTATTCCCAAGGAACCTCTGAGAGCAGAGGTCAGCAAACTTTTTTTTAAGTAAAGGGGCAGATAGTAAGCATTTTTGATTGTTGAGTTACACCACCTCTGTTGCAACTACTCAACTCTGCCATTGGAGCACAAAAGCAAACACAGACAACAAGTAAGTGGATAAGCATAACTATTTCCCAACAAAACCACATGTTAAAACATGGAGCCCATGGGCCTGGCCTGGAGTGACTCACTCACTGGAATGAGTGAGGTTTATGGGAATGGGAGGTATCCTGAGACTTAGCTTAATATTCCTGCTTTAAACTACAAAGCTTCTTCTTGTCTTGTATACCTGGTGAACCTAAACTCATTTGTCAAGGCTTACCTCAAACATCACCTGTTCTAAAACTATTGCTGATCTTGGTGTCCAGAAAGACTGGGAAATAGGAAAATAACCAGGTAAGATTAGATTCACCAAAACCAAGGAGAAAAGAGCTGCCAAATATTTGGCATATGCTTAATGTATATTTGACTTACATTACTTATTTTCAAAGCATTTGTTTAACACCAAATTTGAATTCAGGTCACCAAATGTTTAGAGAACTATTATTTTCTGCCAGACAGTATACTGACTTCTGGTAATCCAAATTAATGTCAGATAGGTCGATAGTTTGCATATCAATCTATGACATTAATGGATTATATCTTAAACCTTAAAAGTATGTCCCCAAAGATCAAAATATCTGTATTTAATTTTCCTATTATAAGTTTTCTTACCACCAGTTTTTCCTTTGCTGATGATTACGTTAGGATAAATTCTACCTTCTTTCCTTAGTTGTGGAAAAAAGAACTTAAAGTCTTCAAATGTATTAGATACTGTTTCACTTTTATTTAATACGTCTGCTTTGTGCACAACTGAAAGAAAAAAAATCCTTCTGAGTATATGACTATAGGGATTTTTCTTCCTCTGGAATAATTTTTTAAGGGGTGTTAATAAACTCACAGATTAATTTAGCATTCAACATATAAAAATACTCAAGTGTGAATCATCAAAACAATAATGTTAAAAATATAGCTCAATTATTATTGGTTCATATTTATTTATAAAGTGATATTTAATTTAAGCCTAGCATTATAAGCTACACAGAGGACAATAGAAGCATCAGTCCCAAATGAAAGAAGTATAAGTGAAACATGCTATAATTGGTTTACTTTGTTACTTTGATTAATATCGCTTTATCAAAGTTTGTTTCTTTATAAATTTGCTTTGTAGCCCCTAAAATTTAATGACTGTATTTGTAACCTTCATTAGAATTTGCCTCTACAATTTTGAGAAAGAAAATGTTAGAGGACACACATTACCCATTTTAATTCATAATACATAACAATGTAGTCAAAATAGTGTGATATTATATAAAAAATAGATACATAGACAATGAAACAGACTACAGAATACAGAATAGGTTCACAAAAATGTGGTTGACTGATGGCAAAGTTGCAAAGGTAACTGAATGCAGAAAAGACAGTTGTTAAAGGTACGTGAACACTTGGACATTCACGTGGAAAAAACTGAGCCTTGACTTGTTTTTCATGCTGTTTATAAAAGTTAGCTAAAAAATATTTGTAGACATAAATGTAAAACATAAACCTATGAATTTTTTAAAAAAACAAAGAGAAAACCTTCATGACCCTGAGATAGGTAAAGAGATCTTAGATGAAATATAACAATACAAAAAAATACATAAAAGAAAAATTCATAAATTGGATTTCATCAAAAATTTAAAATGCTTGCTCCCTGAAAGCATCATAAAGAGAAAGAAAGGGTGTCACCAACTGGAGGAAGGTATTTCCAAATCATATATTCATCTGATATGTATCCAGGATAATGTGTAGACCTCTCTCAAAACTCAGTGAGAAAACAAAATCGCTCAATTGAAAAAACTGGCAAGACAGGAGTTTGAGAACAGCCTGAGCAACATAGCAAGACCCCCATCTTCTGTTCTCTACACACACACACACACACACACACACACACACACAGAGTGGGGCATAGTGGCATGCGCCTGTAATCCCAGCTGCTCAGAAAGCTGAGGTGGGAGGATCCCTTGAGCTCAGGAGGTGGAGGCTGCATGACTGTGCCATTGTATTCCCCATTTGAACAGACATTTCACCAAGGAAGATACCTGGATGGCAAATAGGCATGTAAAAAATGTTCAACATCATTAGTTTCTGGGAAATACAACATAGAGCTATGAGATATCATGACATTAGAATGGCTATAATAGGGCAGGTATGGGCCTATAATTCCAGCACTTTGACATGCTGAGATGGGACACTTGCTTGAGGCCAGGAGTCCGAGATCAGCCTGAGCAACATAGAGAGACCCCCATCTCTACAAAAACAAAATTAGCCAGGTTTGGTAGCATATGACTGTAGTCCCAGCTACTTGCGAGGCTGAGAAAGGAGGATTGCCTGGGCTCAGGAGTTGGAAGCTGCAATAAGCCATGATTGTACCATTGACCTTCAGCTTGGGCAATACGGCAAGAGCCTGTTTAAAAAAAAAATATGGCTATAATAAACTGAAGTGACTAAATCTCTCATACATTGCTGGAGGGAGTGAAAAAAAATGGTACAGCCACTCTGGAAAACAGTATGGTAGTTTCTCACAAAGTTAAACATGTACTTATACTCTACCAATCCTACTTCTACATATTAATTCTAAAAAAAATTAAAACTTCTCTTCACACCAAAATTTAATGGCTATATTCATGTACACATGTACATGAATGCTTGTAGTAACATCTATTTGTAATTGCCCAAACCTGAAAACAACCCAAATGGCCCTCAATTGGTGAGAGGATAAACAATATGTCCATTGTACATTGATACAATGAAATGCTACTCAGCACTAAAAACAGAACAATTGGTCACACGACAATTTGGGTAAATCAATGCTAAGTGATAGAAGCAAGTCTCAAAGGGTTACTCATTGTTTGATTCCGTTTGTATGGCTTCCGGAAAAGGCAAAGCAATAGAAACAGAGATCTGATCGGTGGTTGCCAGGGATTAAGGGTAGGGGCAGGACTGGAGTACAAAGGGGATGCACAAGGCAGGACTTTTTTTCTGGAGAAATGGAGAACCACTGAAGGTTTATACAAGAAAGATTAGGTGTATGCTACTAGTCACCCAGATGAGGCAAGAATGTTGCCTGACCAGTGTAGCAGAGATGATGATGGAAAATGTGGACAAATTTTTGAAATACATAGAATGGTGAATCAACACGATTGGTTATTACTGACTTGGAAATATGCAAGAGGCAGAGGAAGGGGTCAGAGGTGATGCTCAGGTTTCTGGTTGCATCTATTAGATGGATTATGGATGGTAGTGCAATTCACAGAGCCAGAAAGCACAGGAAAACTACTTTTGAGGTCAAGATGAGGGGAAGTAGGTCAGTGATATCTATTACCTTATTTTTGCATGTCTCACGATAAAGAACCAGTGCTGATTTAGTGAAGTTTATAGAGAGAAAATGCCCTAAAATCGTAAGACGTTGAATCTACTTTTCCAAAAACAAAACCAAACAAATAAACCACAATATACAAAAACAAAATCAACACAAACCTAAGTTTCCTGACATATTTTCTCTCTTCATAATTTCATACTTCATTCGATTCCAAACTTTCATCATCTCTTGGGTATTTTTTTCAGTCTTGTTTCTTAAGTGTAGCATATTTTCTTTAAACTCCAAAATATGGTTTCTACAATTAATTAATTTATTATCTGCAATGAAAACATATGTGTATATATTAGTACATGTAGCAATGGTGTCACACAATTTTCTATAATAGATAAGAATGTAAAATGTAAGTTTCAATATACTTATATATATATATAGTACTATGTATGCAGGTATTATAGGTATATATATATATATATATATATATATATATATATATATATATATACAGTGCTATATACATATAATGTGTGCATAGGTACAATTATAAAAGACTGGAAAGAAAGAACAAAATGTTAAAAATGGTGATATGAGAAAGGTGAGATTATCAAGGATTTTTTGCTTTATTACACTGTGCTCTTCCTTGTTTTCCAAGGTGTGCATATATCAGATTTGAGTGTAACCCCATTAATTCCCCAAATGTACTTCAAAGAAATTACCTGAAGAAAATTATGAGGAATATAGACACAGATTTGGACTAAGGATATTTAACATAGGCAGTAGTATTTAGCATTATTTTTTTAAATTGGAAGCAACCAAAGTGCCCAACAGTAGGAAATTTGCTAAATAAATTACAGTATATTCTTTTAAGAGTTCTGATGGCCTTAATGTCAAATTATGTATAATTAAATCTCAGTTTTTCTGCTTAATATTTGTGTTACCTGGGGAAAATTACTTAATTTTTGTTAGCCTCTGCTCCTTTTGGTGTAAATGCATACATAAAAAACCCTGCCTCAGAGATGTTGTGAAGACATAATGATGATGGTGCAGGTAAACTAAAGTTGCAGGATACAAAATCAACAGTAGAGTTTCTATCCACTAATAACAAACTATCCAGGAAATAAATCAATCAAACCACCCCGTTTACAATGGCAACAATAAAATACTTAGGAATAAAGTTAGCTAAGGAGGTGAAAGAACTGTACACTGAAAACTATATAATCTGGGTGAAAGAAATTGAAGAAGACAGAAATGAATGGAAAGATATCACATGTTTATGGATTAGAAGAAAATTATCAAAACATCTATACTACACAAAGCAATCTACAGACCCAATGCAATCCCTATAAAAATTCCAATTATTTTTTCACAGAAACAGAAAAAAAAAACCCTGAAATTCATATGGAACCACAAAAAACCCCCAAAAGCCAAAGCAATCTTGAATGAAAAGAACAAAGTTGAAAGCATCACACTACTTGACTTCAAAATACATTGCAAAGCTATGGTAATTGAAATAGCATGGTATTGGCATAATAACAGACACACAGACCAATGGAACAAAATAGGGAACCTAGAAATAAATTCACACGTTTAGAGTAATCTTTGACAAAGTCTCCAAGAATATATACACTATGGATAGGACAGTGTCTTCAATAAAAGGGTGTTGGGAAAACTAGATATACACATGCAGAAGAATGAAATTAGATCCTTATTTCAACCCATGTATAAAATTAACTAAAAATGGTTGAAGGACCTGAAACGGTAGGATTACTAGAAGAAAACATTGGGAAAAAGCTTCATGACCTTGGTCTGAGCAATGATTTTTCAGATATGACTCCAAAATCACAGACAAAAGCCAAAATAAATAAATGGGATTACATCAAGTTAAACAAGCTTATGCACAGCAAAGTAAACAATTACAGAGTGAAGAGACAACATGGATTGAAAATATTTGAACCAAAGAGACAATGTATGGGTTGAAATTTCTCCAGTGGAAGAAAATATTTGCAAATCATACATCTGATAAGAGATTAATATCCAAAATATATAAGAAACTCAAACAGTCAAAAGCAAAAAAAAAAATTTTTTTTTAATTGGCAAAAGATTCAAATAGATATTGTCAAAACAAGACATAAAAATGGCCAAGTTTTTATATAAAAAAGTGCTTAATATCACTAATCATCAGGGAAATGCAAATTAAAACAATGAGGTACCACCTCACACCTGTTATAATGGCTATTATCGAAGACCAAAGGTGAGAATATGGAGAGAAAGAAACTCTTTCTTGTACATTGTTGGCAGGAATATAAATTAGTATAGCCATTATGGAATACAGTATGGAGGCTCTTTAAAAAATTAAGAATAGGGCCAGGCATGGTGGCTCACACCTCTAATCCCAGAACTTTGGGAGGCTGAGACAAACAGATCATCTGAGGTCAGGAGTTGGTGATTAGCCTGGTCAACATGGTGAAACCCCATCTCTACTGAAAATACAAAAAAGAGCTGAGCATGGTGGTACACGCCTGTAATCCCAGCTACTCAGGAAGCTGAGGCAGGAGAATCACTTGAGCCCAGGAGGTGGATGTTGCAGTGAGCTGAGATTGTGCCACTGCACTCCAGCCTGGGCAACAAGAGCGAA
Organism: Saimiri boliviensis; assembly: GCF_048565385.1. Lineage (NCBI taxonomy): Eukaryota > Metazoa > Chordata > Mammalia > Primates > Cebidae > Saimiri > Saimiri boliviensis. The sequence goes on along the minus strand of NC_133451.1, from coordinate 148,699,744 downwards.
ACTTTGTCTGAAAAAATAAAATAAAATAAAATAAAATAAAACAAAAATAGAACTACTGCATAATGCAGCAATTCCACTTTTGGGTATGTATTCAAAGGAAATAAAGTCAGCATGTTGGCTGGATATGATGGCTTATACATGTAAACCCAGCACTTTGGGAAGTCAAGGTGAGAGAATCACCTGAGCCCAAGAGTTCAAGGCTGCAGTGGAGCCATGATTGAACCATTGCACTCCAGCCTGGGCAACAGAGCAAGACCCTGTCTCTTAAAAAAAAAAAAAATGGTGATACATTTGGATTGAAACATTTACCATTTTTTCACTCATCTGTTTTGCCTGAACAAGACCACACAAGTGGATAGTCTGTGGCAAAAATTGTATAATTCCTCTCCCCTGCTCAAAACCCTCCAAAATATTTCTCATCACACTTAGTAAAATAACCAAAGTCCTTACCATGACTCACAAAGTCCTGTCTGATCAGTCCTTGAGTTCCTCCCTGGTCTCATTTCCTGCCCTTCCTACCTCACTCTGAGGGAGCCCAGCATCAGCCACACCGGCCTCCTTACTGTTCCTCATAGGAACCAAACACTCTCACTTTAGGGCTTTGGCTTTTGCAGTGCTTTCAGCACTGAATGCTCTTCCACCATATCCTTTCATTGTTTTATCACATATCCTGTTATGGCAGGAGCCCCCTAATTTCATTCAGTTTTCTGCTAAGAAAGCCTACCCTGCCATCCTTTGTAAGATAGCACACCCTTGTCCTTCCCTTATTCTTTTCTGTAAAAATCACTTATCACCACCTCACCTCATATTATGTATTGACTGCTTTTATGTTTCATTCCAGAGCTTTCTAAAATGTAAGCTTGAGAGCAGCAAGAACTTTTTACTACTCAATTCCAACTATCTGAAACAGTGACTTGCTGATAGCTCTTATACAAATATATGCTTAATGAATAAATAAATTAATGAAATGAATGGACTTGTCAGTATAAGAAATGATTTTAGTGATTCTTAAACTAAACCATGCTTTAATCAAAAGAGCTGCAACTATCCAGATAAACCTTGAATATTCATATTGTAAATTCTATTTGAAGATGCTTACAAACTTTAGAGGGAGATGTCATTTAAGCTCATGTTATTAGGGTTTCCCAGGTAATGTTTTCTTTGCATTGTTCTGAGTTGATGTATCATGGGTGATGCAACCTATGTGGGTTTCTACATTGTAGGCCAGTCCCTGAGGGATCAATTTGGTAAACATGAAAAAAGAAAGTTTTCCCTAGAGGAAGCAGTATTTTTACAGCAACAACTATAGAGAAATGTTAAAGGATATAATCTTTAATCTTAGATCTACTTCTTGTACATTCTTCCCTGGTAATTCATTCATCAGTATTCTATTTAAAATATTGATATTACTTGCATATATACTCAGGTATTTAGTAAAGATGAAATGTTATAACACTATTTTGTGAAGGTTTGAAATAAACAATAATTAGATGCTTTGAGTCAATTGGGCATCTCTGTAATGAAATTGTGAAAACAAACACCAGTTCAAGTGTGCAATGGATGAATGCAACTTCTGCCCATTAAAAATAGGTTCTAGGCTAGATCCTAAGTGCCACTTATCTGTGCCTCTCACAGCAAGTCTTCAAGGCATTGTGTTCCAGCAGAAATAAATGCAAGCCACATCTGTAATTTAAAATTTTCTAGTAGTCACATTTTAAAAGGTGAAAAGAAACAAATGAAACAAGTGAAACTAAACAATATATTTTATTTAATACAATATACCCACAATATTGTTTCAACAAGAAAGTGAACAATGGGCTATTTTACATTTTTGTACTAAATATTCTAAGTCCTGTATTTTACACTCACAGCACATCTCAATTCAGATGCTAAATTTTAATAATTGCAGTGAAATGTAATCCTACCAAAACAGTACAATTTTGCTTAATGGAGAAATATTTTACACCATTTCAGTTATTAAATGTAGACTCAAACTAGTTAAAATAAAATAAAAAATGCAGTTTCCTAGTTGCACTCACTAGCTGCATTTCAGGTGCTTCCAAGCCACCTGACTACCATGCTTGTTGGCATAAATCTCCAGCATTAGCTGTGGGCTCTCAGGCCTCACCCTAGAATCAGATTGTGCATTTTAATAAGATTCTCAGGTGAATGCTCTGCACATTAAAATTTGAGAAGCACTGTTACAGACCACTTTCATGGTTTTCTCTTTATCATCATTGATACTACCATAGTTCAAGCTTTATTGCCTTTAGCTGCATTATTATAATTGCTTCTTGATTGGTCTTTCACCTCCAATCCTGATTAATCTTCTGGAAACACTGCTCAAAGACAATAAATGGTTCCCTGAGTGCTTACTTGCCTTGGTCTACCAGGTCCTCTACAACATGGCCATGAACGTGACTTGACCTCATTTCATTCACTAAACACCTCCAGTAACAGGAAGCATGCTGAGATTTCCATTCTTCCGTTAAATACTTGTCAGGTGCTATGTGGTAGGTAAATAAACATGAATAAAATCCGGTTCCTGGTCTAAATTAAACTGATATAAATAAAATCTGGTTCCTAACAATCAGGCTGCAAGGGATGTGGGAATGTATTTAAACATTACTAATTATAATATATTGTTAAAATAGAATTATCCTCAAAGTGCCACAGGAATGATTCATTCTTAAGGAGAACTGAGGAGTAGGAGAGGGAGGTGGAGAAGGTTTCAGAGAAGAGAGAAGACTTGAGAACTTGTATATATAGAAGCTTGCCTACAACAGAAGAAAGCGAAAGGCATTCCAGCCTCAGAAAACAACACCATAAGTGCATAGAGTATGAAATGGTATGGTGTATGATATAATTTGAATATATGTCCCCACCAAATCTCATGTTGAATTGTAATCCACAATGTGGAAGGTATTTGGGTCATGGAGGAAGAAGATCCCTCATGGCTTCGTGCTGTTCTCATGATAGTGAGTTCTTTTGGGACCTGATTAAGTGTGTGGCATCTCCCTGCCGCTCTCTCTCACTCCTGCTTTTGCCATGTGATGTGCCTACCTGCTCCAGCCTAGCCTTCTGCTCTGAGTAAAAGCTCCCTGCGGCCTTCCCAGAAGTCGAGCAGATGTTGGCACTATGTACAGCCTGCAGAATCAGGAGCCAGTTAAACCTCTTTTCTTTATAATGTAATTACCCAATCTCAGATATTTCTTTATAGCAATGCAAGAATGGCCTACTACAGTTTATCTTTGGGAAAGTATGTAAGTCACTCAGGGAGTAAATAGAAGGGGAAAAGGTATAATGTTAAAGCATTGGCAGGCCACTTTAAATTTATTATTAGTTTGCTTGTACCCAATGTGTTTCCAAAGAAAGAATACCTAAGACAATTACTAGGCGATTACGCACCCCCCACCAAGTATGCTTTGCAATAATCAAATCAAACTATGTACTAAGCCCTTTAAATTCCCTATGAGTGGCCCCTCTATGGGTTAGGTTTTATTATGAAATATATTAGACATTACAAAGAGTATATAAGATAGTTTAAAGGATAATAAAAATGAACGTTCCTGAGCCCATCGCTAACTACCTTAGCCTTAGATATTCTACCTGTTTCCTTCCCAAATCCAATTCTTCTTCCTCCCCACCCCAGATAAGCAGAATCCTGAATTTTGTATTAATCATTTATTGCTTTCCTTTATAGTTTTACTATTTTTGCGAGATGATTTACACTTGGTTTTATACATTAACAAATAAAACTCTGTACTTGCTTTTTTAGCTCAACTTATGCTTTTGGGATTTATTTATATTGATGAATCAAGCCGTAGTTCATTCATTTTTACTGCTGTAAAATGTTCCAATGTACTGAATATACTGCAACATATTTGTCTCTTCTATTGTTGATAACAATTATAAGAAATGCCACCAAGAATATTCTGGTACATGTCTCCTAGTAAACATGTTCAAGGGCTTCCCTAGGATATATCTGGTGGTAGAGACGTTACTTAAAGTATTTAACAACATGCATGGGATAGGTACTGATCAGTGAGAACAAATGTTGGCCATAAACCATGGATAAGGCTGTACACTAATTTTAACCCTACTACTAGTAGAATTCCTAAGACATAGGAAAGGCATATGTTTCATAACAGAAGCAAATGAATATATACTCTTCCAAGGGAAGTTTGAGTTCCCAAAGCTCCATATTCTCACTAAATGTCCAAGTTCCTAATTTAAAGAACAGAATAGTATGAAATGGTTACTCATGTTTTAAACTTGCATTTTCTCAATTGCTAATGGTTTTTCTGTTTATTCAACATTTATGCTGCACTTTGTTTTAGAGTCTACTTTGCTGATATTAATATAACCACAAGACCAGCCCAAACTGGACCTACCCCGTTGAAAAATGTCTAGTTACCTTGTAGGTATAACAGAGCCCAAAACTGCAATTCATATAGCCTGGGCAAGTGCAATAGCAAAATTGTGACCTTTAAACACACCCAAAACCATTGAATCCTCCCTCTGAGTCAAGCAGCCTGAACCTGAACACTGGAACTTCTTCAGATGAGAGGGATCTGTTGGCCCAGAAGATATGGAGCTGAAATTTGCCTCAACATACCTTACCGTCAACGGCCAGATTGGAAGCCCTCCAATTAGACTCTGCCAAGCCAATGTTCCTAAATCTTTTCCCATCTCCTATGACCCCTTAAAACTTGGCCCAGACCCAATGAAAGACAGATTTGAGCCTGCATCTGATCTCCTGGATAGCTGGTTTTGCAAAAACAAAACAAAAAACCTTTTTTTTTTCAAAAGCCAGTGTCAAACTTACTGGCTTCTGTATACATTGGGCCACAAGCCCATTTGCTTGATAACAGAATACAGCTACATCAACTTTATTTTGGTTTGGGTTTGTGGGTATGTATTTTTCCATCCCCTTTCTTCAAAAATGTCTGTCTTTAAAATTCAATTGTGTCTCTTTTAGTAATCATCAAGTTCAATTTTGTTGTATATTCAATCAGGAAATATTTTAATTCTTTTTTGGCACATTTAGTAGAGTTAGTATATAGTTATGTTATTATACTATTATTTAGTGGTTCAGCTAGATATTTCAACATGAATCCTTGACTTAATAGTCAAATACAAATTCTTACATTCTTCTCAATAGTTCCACAAGTTTAGTACAATTTAACTCCACTTTCCCCCTCTTGCCTTTTCTTGTAATTGCTGGTATGCATTGTTGTTGTACATATATTTTAAATTCCACAAGACATTTCAATTATTCTCTTGAAGAGGCCACATTTGGACTTTGGATTCTGCTGACTTAGAGCTGCATCTGGGAGCTCCTTTTCTGCCCCATGGACAGTAATAACAATCTATTTTGTTGGCATATTCCCGCAAAGTCATACACCTTGGTGAAGCACTCCCCCATCTGGATGGGGATGAGGATGTTTTCCCTCCATCAAGGAAGGGAAGAGAGAGAGAGAGATCCCCAAGAATTACAGTTGGGTTCTCTAGGATGAGTCCTCTCTTCACTAATTCAGCGGCTGTGGAGCATTTTTACCCTGAAAATTGTGGAACTGCTAGACCTACCAAAGTCCTCATGCTGCCAGACGAAAAGGGGCAGGAGGAAGGGAGAGACGCTGCTAAGCAATAGGGGGAGCATATGAAGTAGCCGGCAGGCAGGCAGCTTGAAGCGGCAAAGACGTGAGTGGCTCAAGTGAATATTGCAGGTCGTCTGCAGGAAGGTCATCCGCCAGGCAGAAGAATCCCAGCAACAAGGGGCTGTGACAAAAGCAGAGCTAGGGAGGAAGAATTCAAGCAGGAGATGGATATCTCTTAAGGGAATAGATAGCAGAGACACCACAGCAAGCCCCCAGAAGCAGCCACAAACTACCTCTGCAGGAGCATTAGCTGTCTGCCACATACAAGAGTCTTCCAGAGAAATTGAAACCACCAGGCTGATGTCATGGAAGAAAACCTCTGCCTCCCCAGCTCTTTCCCACCTCGGTACCACAGGGAAGCACAAGAAAGGAGGAGGGCAGTGCAGCAGACTGTTTATCCAAAGATGGTTTCCAGGTCAAATGGTGTGCACTGTGACCTTCCCTGTCACACATCAAGAAGTCAATTTCTCTACCTCCTTGAATCTGGGTTCATCCTGTGACTGCTCTCACTATATTAATACATAGCAAAAGTAATGCAGTACTAGTTTGGGGTATAGATTTTAACTGGCTTGGCAGTTTCCACTTCCTGCCTTTTAAAAGGTAGTTGCCTTATGGGGTGGGGTGGGGGTAGTATAATTTTGCTAAGACCACAATGTTGTGAGAAACAAACCGAAGCCATGAGGAGAGGCTTTGGAGGATGCACCGCTGTGTGGGGAGAGGAGAGAGAGATGCCGGAGTTGTGAGAGAAAAAGACTTAGTAGTAGAGTCTTCAGCTTCAAATGTCCCAGTTGATACCACCTCGAATTACAGACAAACTGACCAGTGGAGCCCTGTGTGAATTCCTGATCACTAAATCAGGAGTTTAAAAACAGTGGTGTTTTGAGGTCAGGAGACCAAGATCATCCTGGCCAGCAGGGTGAAACCCCATCTCTACTAAAAATACAAAAATTAGCCAGGTATGGTGGCATGTGCCTGTACTCCCAGCTACTCAGGAGGCTGAGGCAGGAGAATTGCTTGAAACTGGGAGGTGGAGGTTGTAGTGAGCGGAGATGGTACTGTGGCACTCCAGCCCGGGCGAAAGAGCCAGACTGTCTCAGTAAACAAACAAACAAATAAAGTGATGTTTTAAGCCACTAATGTTTGTGACAGTTTTGCCATTTTTTCATCTGCCATTCCATTTTCCTTGAACCATGAGTTTTGCCTGTCCAACAGAGAAAGGAAAAGAAAGTTTTAAGTTGATTAGGAGATTAAAGTTTTAAAAATAATGAAACTGGGTCTTTAAAAACAGGAATGAGACCGAATAACCAAAAGTGACCAAGAAGGACACAGAATAAATGTTCATTATCTCTCTAAACCTCTAAGCAGAAAAGGGGGCTCAATGGAACACATGTGAGGAGTTACTGGAAAAATAAAAAGACATTTGTATTTATATCCCAAGTGAACTTTTTCAAAAATAAAGTCTTATGGTTTCTATATCCTGAAGAGAATTGGGTACTGTATGTCTATCATTTCCAGTTTCTTGCTTCCTTATTCCCACTATATAAATTCTTTTAATCAATTAAAAATGATATATACAGAAGAAGACATGTAATACATAGGTAAGTTCTGCAACATAATGTAATATTAATAGCATATCATCCAAACTAATAACTGAAAGTTACCCAATGCCGCTGCTTCCACCTGCGGATTCCTCTCCCACCCCATCTCATAATGTTACTACAGTACTACAGTACTCTCCCAAACTGTATCTTCTTATTGTTCCTTTAATTTTTAAAATGTAATTTTATCACACTTATGTATGTCCCGATATAAGATGCTGTTTAGTTTTCTTCATTCCTGGACTTTCTAGAAATTGTATCTGTTGACACTCTGTCTTTATAGGCCCCTCTAAATTTCCTTTGTATGATCAAAACTAGAACCCTGTTGCTTGTCCCAGATTTCCTTGCCAGTGGTATTCTCATTATATTTTCCCAATGGGAGGCAGTTGTGCTATAGTAGAAGGTGTATGAAAAGAGATAGTATTTCTTCTTTTGGCAATTCTTCCACCAAACTGCCAGCTCTTGTTGGAGTGAGAGACATTGAGGCAGTGGCCAGAGGCAAGAGTAGTAGCAGGCCGGCCACAGGGCCAGGATTGTCAATGACAGTGGAGGGCGAATGTTGGCTTTTCCAAGGGAGGTAGCTAGCAGATGATTAGGGGCTCCTAGACTGGTTGCATTACCCAGGAAACACTCACAAAGAAGAAAATCTGGAATCGGTCACCTGATGTTCTTGGGCTTAAATGCAGTGATGAGCCACCACACTGCCCATGGAAAATAGGACACTAGAATTCCATGACATGCACTGGCAAAACAGTTCCCTTCATTATCATCTCTGGTTGACTGGGATGAAGTACCCACTCAAATTCAGATCAAGGCCCTGCTGCATTCACCAAGAATGTGGGAATGATAACTTCAAGGATTATGGGTGAGATGGCTTTTCAACACTAGAGACCATTCTCAGGATTATTTCACACTATTACACTCTACTCCTTGAAATTTCTTCTTGGCTTAGCTCTTTCAGTTTTCTAGCTTTTCCTTGACTTTGAAATACTGGAATTTCCCAAGACTTACTCCTTTCCTTCACTCGCTAGGTGATCTCATCCCATTTCATGGCTTTAAATACTATATGGTAACAATTCTCAAGTTTATACTGCTAATCCTGATGCAGGCTGATATAGCCAACTCCCTATTCAACTCTTTCACTGGAATCTCTAGTAGGCACTTCATACATAACAGAAATATTGACTTACCCTCAAACCTGCTTCAACCCCAATCTTTGCCATTTCAGTAAATGGCAAACCCGTTTCTCTAATTATTTAAGCTACTCATTCTCAATCAGGGATGATTTCTCCCTCAGGAGACATTTGCCAATGCCTGGAGACACTGTCGCAACAGAGAGGGGTGCTGTTCCTGGCATCTCCTGGATGGAACCCAAGGATGCTGCTAACCATTTTACAATGTATGGGACAGTCCCCTTTCCCCAAAGAATTACCCAACACAAAATGTCAGCAGTGCAAAGGTTGAGAAACCCTAGTTTAAGTTAAAAATTTTTGGAGCATCCATGATTCTTTTCTTTCTTTCATAGCACACATCCAATAATCATTTCAATGTATGTGTGAGATCATGTTACTCTTCTGCACAAAACTCTAACGGCTTCTGATCTTATTCAGAATAAAATGCAGATATGGTCTCCATGTTATAATACTATCACTTTCCTTGTTCACATTGGCCTCCTGGCTGTTTCTCAAACAAATCAAGGAGATTATACCAAATGCCTCTGTATTTGCATTTCCTTTTGCCTGAAATACTCTTCCCCCAGATCTCCACATATGATGCTTCCTTGCTTCATTTGGGAATCTGCTCAAATGTAACTTGCTCAGATAATCCTTCTCTGTCTAAAACAGCACTTTACCTTTCCCTAACTCTGCCAACATCTAATATCATATAGTAATTATGTCATGTGTTTGTTGTTTATTTCCCCTAAGAAGAATGTAAGCTTCATGAAAGGAAGGGGGTGTTCTTTGATGCTGTTCACTTGGTGCCTATGATATGAATAGGTAGTTATTAAACTCATTGATTCTTTCATTATTTCAACCATTCATTTATTCATCAAATATTTAGCATGCTCATTACATGCCATGTAGTTTTCCACATGCTGGGATGCAGTAGTGAAAACAGCAAAACAGGTAAAAATAGGAAACACGTTCTGTCCTCATACAGCTTGCATATTTATTGGTCAAATTATGAACTGTTAATACTATGAGCTTATAGAAATGAGCAAAAAGGTTATCTACCCATAAAATTTAGTTAATATCTTCTTCTTCTTCTTCTTCTTCTTTTGGTTTTTAGTTTTTCCAAGACAGAATCTCACTCTGTTACCCAGGCTGGAGTAGGGTAGCACTGTCTTGGCTCGCTGCAGCCTCCACCTCCTGGGTTCAAGCAATTCTCCTGCCTCAGCCTCCTGAGTAGCTGGGTTTACAGGCATGCACCACCACACCCTGCTAACTTTTGTATTTTTAGTAGAGACAGGGTTTCACCATGTTGGCCAGGCTGGTCTTGAGCTTGTGACCTTGGCCTCCCAAAGTGCTGGGATTACAGGTGTGAGCCACTGCACCCAGCAAAATTTAATTGGGAGAAAGAATAAAACACTAGGTGGTGGCCATCTTTTAATAAACATTCCCAAATTTTCATTGATAGAAATAACAACTATAGGTTAATTTTTAAGACATTGGGACTATTTTTGGTGCTTTATAAAAATCATTACTTCAGAAACCAAGTGAAGTCTGTGTTTTCTTTTGTTGATGTAAGGACATCTCATTATAGGACTGATATCCTAATTATTTTAGAGCAGAAACATATACCTAAAAAAATGAAAAATCTGATTTGTCTGTTATTTTAAGAGTGTTTAATTCTCAAGAACTATATCTTGTTTCTGAACTTGAACATATGAATAATGAAAATATAAATCTTTGAGGAACAAACTTCTTTTTCCTTGTCATAACTAGAAAACACACCAAAATGATTATAAGGATCTCAAAGTCTTCAGTTTCATTATAAAATCATTAGTGGTATTAAAACTTCTTCTGAGGTTCACATTCTAAATTACCTTCCAAAATTACTAGGCCGGGTGTGGTGGCTCACTCCTGTAATCCCAGCACTTTGGGAGGCTGAGGCAGGTGGATCTCCCGAAGTCAGGAGTTTGTAACCAGCCTGACCAACATGGTGAAACCCATCTCTACTAAAAATACAAAACTTAGCTGGGCATGGTGGTGCATGCCTGTAATCCCAGCTACTTAGGAGGCTGAGGCACGAGAATTGCTTGAACCCAGGAGGCAGAGGTTGCAGTGCAGTGAGCCGATATTGTGCCACTGCACTCCAGCCTGGGCAATAAGAACAAAATTTCATCTAAAAAAAAATTACTACAAAACTTTTCATTTTACTTTCTAATTACAAGAAATCATTTAGTTTTTGTTACAGGTGTGCTTATTGCTCATTGTGGCAAAATAAAAAAAGACATTTGAATAATGTTCTTTATTGAAAATGAAGAGGAGGGAAAATATGTAAAATGACTATAAAGATCAGTAGAAATATTATAGCACAGATAAATTAATACACATTTCTAGTCTTTGAAACAAGTAGGGTATAGAATATTTGGTGTATATGATGATAAAATCTAGTATTAACTTGAAGACTAAAACATGAAGTCCCTCCCAAACTTCAACCTCAGCCACTCCTACCAAGATTATCTTGTATGCACCTAAGTCATTCATGTGTTCAATAATAAAAATGAAAATGTAACTGAAAACAACCAAGAGCAACCTTGGAACGTTGGGTTCATCATTTACAGCGTTCGTAAGTCTTAAAATTGAAAAATTCAACTACTTGAATGCTCAAATGTTACACTGCGGACAACTAGGGTTGAAAGATCAAATAGAGGACACCTGGCTAAATTTGAAATTCAAATAAACAAGATACACATATTTTAGAATAGTTACGTCCCATGCATTTTTTATGCTAATAAATGATTGTTTATCTGAAATTGAAATTGGCACTTCTATGGGCCAGGAGGAATTCCATCTTCTGCGTCGGAGCGGAACGCAGCCCGGCGGTCCATCGAAGTCCAGGCGCTGGGCCACGGCTGTAGCTGGTCAGTGACGTCCCTCTCCTTCATCCCACCCCTTTTCAGCTCCGCAAAAAAACACTCCAGGGAGGCAGGAAGCGTGGCCTGGTGATGTAATCAAGACCACGAAAGAGGAAAGATGCTGGCTGTGTAAGAGCAGTTTTTGGGGTCTGACAGTCACAGTTTCGAGAAGGAAGAAGAGGAGAAGGGAAAAGCAGGGCACAGATGGGGCCCTTCAACCTTTGAAGAAACGGAGCGGCGGGTCCTCGGGGCTAGATCTGTAAGCGCGCGCGCCGGCTGGGCGGGGCCGGGGAGGAGGAGGTTGGGGCGCGGGTTGCAGCACAGCCGCCGCTGACCCGAGCGTGGCCTTGGCCTCGGGAAGGCTCCGACGCGGGCCTCCAGGGCCAACTCCCGCTGCCGCCGCCAGCCTCCAGCATCGCCCCCGCACTCGCCGACCCCGCCTCGCCAGCGTTCCTGCAGCCCCGAAGCCCCGGAGGCGCAAGAGAAGGCGGGAGGAGGCCCAGCTGCTTACTGGTTTGAGTCGTCTTGTAGATGCAGAAGCAGGAGAAGCTGAAGAGCGCGAAGGCGACCAGGGCGATCGGCAGGTTCACGGGCTTGATCCTCATGGCGCCGGCCGGGCTGCGGGCGGCCGGCGGGCGGAGGTGGCGGGTAGCGCCCGGGACCGGGTGAGCGCGCGGATCCCCCTCCCCCCGGTGCCGCGTGGGTCCCCAGCACACCCGCCCCGGGAAGCCGCCTTCCCGCAGAACTTTTGCACCCTTTGCTTCCTGCTCTAGGGTTCAGCGCGTGCTATGAACCGTTGGCCAGGGCTGCTGGTCGTTAAAAGCGGCAAAGTAGGGAAAGCGCCCCATTGCCTGGCCCGTGATGGCTGCGCAGTAACTGTTAGGCGACTTTCCTGGAGCAGCTTATCAAACTTTTACCCCATCTGGGAAACACTAGAACCTCAGTAGGATGAGACTCTCTATGGGCTCCTTGACCTCTCCCCTCTAATCACTCCTCTTATTGAGGATTCACTGGCAATCTGGTTATAAACATTCTCCTTCAAATCAGCACTCCACGTTGGAAGGGCTCGTTTCCGTCCCCTTAAGAGGGAAGAAAGATTTGAACATAGGCCAGCCTGAGGATGCCATTATAGCCTGCATGTCCTCATGCGCTAATTACTAGGAGCTGAGACTTTCCACTGAGCGGGGACCCAGCTGGATCTCAAAACAAGGAGCCAGAGAAAGAGACACCTCAATTGTGTTCTCTTTCACCCCTTCAGTCTGTTGTCGGCGCTTGCCTTTGGCTGAGCTGTGCTGAAAACCAGAAGACAGGGAACTTCAGCTTGATGTACTAGATGGTACAAACCTGGGGAGGTTCTTCTAGACTGTGGAGCAGGTTGGAGAAAACTAGAGATTAGGGTGGGAGAAGGAAGCTATTCAGCACAAAGAGGTATCTTCACACTTGGCATTTCACTGCCTTCCTGAGGTCCTGTGTTGCATTTTCAACCGCCTACCCAGCCCTTAAGTTGGGATGTCCCACATCAGATTCAAGATGTCCAAATTTCCTCATCAAGCTATTAATAGCTGTTTTCCCAGAGCCCCTTGATTTTATCAGTGACATCATAGTTCTTCTTACAGTCATTTTGAGCCACATGCTACATGCTGGCCATGGGTTGGACAAGTGTGATGTAAGGTCTCTGTCTTTCATTTTGATATCTATCCCTAGGTCCTTGTGGATAGGAACTTCCAAAACGATTCTAAGTTACACCCATGGTTGAGGGAGAAATATATTCAAAGCAGATTGAATTAATGGTAGTTGTCTTAAGAAATGCCCTTACATGTGTTAGTATCAGTGGTTATGGAGGTCTAGGGAAGGATAGTTGTGCTAGATGCCTGAGAAAAGAGGGTTCCCTTATTTCTTTGCTGTGTGGTCATGCATGATAGACAAGCCCTAGAAAGACCTGTCTGTGGGCAGAAGCTGACTTACCATTTCTACAAGGAAGCATGAGAAGCAGAGAGGGAAAAGTTTCAGTTAGACAGGAGGAATAAGTTCCAATGATCTCTTGCAGAGCATGGTGACTATAGCCAATTATAATGTAATATATATTTCAAAAGTCCTAAAAGAGTGAACCTGAAATGTTCTCACCACAAAGAAATAAGCATGTGACATGATGGATACGTTAATTAGTCCGATTTGATCATTGCGCAATGTATACATGCATCAAAACTTCACACTATACCCCATTACATGTATATAATTATTGTCTATTAGAAAGAAAGAAATTTCTAAAAGAGACTTTAATGCCATCAAGTAAACAATAAATAATTGAAACAAGATTGCATACATAAACCTTGCGGGTAGAGTCAGTGCAAACAGTGGGAACCAAATCAAATTTTGATAAGCTTAATCATCTCAATAGTTTACAAGGCCAACGTTGCATAAAGAAAAACTGCAGTTGTACATAGGTTTACTAGGATAAGTATATGTGCCTAAAATGAAAGTTCTGGGATCATTTCCACTGCTAAGTTAAGGAAAATTAATTTAATAGTCAAGAGCTTCTAGTTATTGAATCTTTCTAAGTTGAGCTCTAATTGCTTCTGAGTGTCAGTAGTTTCATTGGTATCAGAGGGAGAAAACCAGGAGAGCTATCTAAAACTAGTGCTTTAATTTATCCACATAGTCCATCTCTGTGGAAAACCTGAAGAGACCATGGTGCTAAGCATAGAAGAATACTTAAACCACTGAGACTTCATGTGACAAATTCTTTAAATGCAGCGACACTGTAACTGGATAAACATTTTTATATCCAAAGAATAGAAAGGAAAACTTATTGCTTTTTTAAAATTTCTGTACACTTGGCACTTTAATATAAACTACATGCCATTATAAATCAAATCTTTATATAATACAAATCACAAATCCAAGTAAACACATTTTCTTCATATTCGCTATTTATTTGCTTCCTGGCTTTGGTTTAAACATATCAGTGACTAATTAGTTAATACCAGCTCCAGGAACAACTAAACTAAATCTCCATGGTTTAATAGAATTTTGTTTTGTTTTGTTTTGTTTTTCCTTGCTCAAGGAATGTCTAATCCCAGCATTTCCACTTGGTTTGTAGCTTTCCACATGATCAGAGGCACAGCCCCTTCTGTTCTGTGGTTTCTCCTCTCCTCTAGGGTTTAGAAATCCTCTTCATCCCACTAAAGGATTAGGAAAAAGCATGTGTAGAAGAAAGTTTGACCAGAATTGACACAACTTAATTCTGTTCAGATTACATTAGTGAGAAAACTAGAGGCAAAAGAAGTGGAAACTATAGATCCTGGTTGGGTAGCTGCTTCCCCTCCACACCTCTGCCACACAAGCAGATTACAGACCTTGAGTGTCAGCCATCCATCTCTGCCACATCACCTAAACTGAAATCAAAATGATAGTGTTTCTCCAAAACATCTCCCTCTCCCCCAAATAGGCCAATTACTCATTTCTGGATTCAAGAAATTAGTATGATTAAGGAGTACAGCACTATTAGAAAGGAAAATAGAATGTCCACATTAAAAATCTAACTACTTTTTACACCGTGTTTGAAGGTAAACAGTGTCACCATTCACTAACAATATAGTGTTTGGAAGAGTTTTCAATCTTCCCTAAATTTGGCTTCCTGATCAGTAAGAGGGGGATGGATAATAGCTGTTCAAGTTGGTTAAGATTAAATAACATTCACAATCATTTAGTAATGGAATACTATTTGGCCATAAAAAAGAATGAAATTATATCATTTGCAACAACATGTATGGAACCGGAGGCCATTGTGTTAAATGAAATGAGCCAGGCACACAGAAAGACAAATATCCACGTTTTCACTCATATGTAGAAGCTTAAAAAGTTGATTTCATGGAGACAGAGTAGAATGATAGATACCAGAGGCTGAAAACAGTAAGGAGGATGAAGTGAGGTTGGTTAATGGTTATAAACATACAGTTAAATTGAAGGAATATTTGATAGCAGAGTAGCTATCTATATAGTTAATGACAGTGTATTGCATGTTTGAAAATAGAAGACATGAAATGTTCCCAATATATAGAAATGATACATATTTGAGGACTAATTGTAGAACACTAGCCATGTGCAGGGTGCATAAACCATCATCCCTTTCCCCTAGAGGCAACCAACAATGAACGTGGTAATGAAGTCTGGACAGACACTATAACAGTAATATCACGGAACCTTAAATCTTAAAGAGAACTTTTAAGTACCATCTAATTTAATTTGTTAAATTGTAGATTAAAAGATTTAGAAAGGCAAAGTGCACAGTTAATTTGGCAAATTGAGATATAAACTAACTTCTATTTCAGGAGGCTCTCTGTTATTCCAAAAACTTTTACACAGTAGAAGGTGGGAAAATTCTATGTGTAATCCTTTTGCCTTTTCAGACTGCTACACTGAGCGTAGGCAGTGCAGGAGAGGAACTTTCTGCTCCTTGTTTTCCTGCTGCCTGTTGGCCCACTTCCATTCATGTTTTTTCCTCAAGAGAAGAGAATGCTAATATGTTCTGTCAGAACATGAGAAATTGATTAAACTTCATTTATTCAAAGCAGGTTCACCGTACATTAAAATTTCTTATGCATACCAATTGCCTCTTCTCTTTTCCACTATTCACTTGCATGTAACTGGCAGATATATTAAACCAATCTTGTTTCTCAGGAAAGATTGTCCATCTCTATTTCTTATTCTCTCTGTTTTTTGTTTGTTTGTTTGTTTGGCTACCTAAAGGGTAATTATATTCTAAGATTAAGATTCTGGTTTCACAGAGAAAGTGGGACCTTCTCCACCTAAGTCCCTAGGTCTCTCAACCAACCTATGTGCATCTGCCTGGCCTTATCAGATACACCTACATACAAACCAAAGGCAATAGTGGAATGAAATTTGGAACGAAAAATATATTTTTGAGTAGTACTGAGGAATCTCCGCTTTCTTGAATTCTCAGAATAAACAGCAATGGAACTGCTGATTTTAGAAACTGCTTAATGGAAATAGTTCCTTGGTATGACTACTAATCATCAACTTGTTGCAGTGGTCAGTATTTGATCCACAGAAGACCTAAATTAAATATCAATGCCCCTTTTGGAGTGTGCAACATCTGAAATACCTTAAATTTATACTGAAAATAAAAACTTTATATGCATTTTGTTAACAGGGCTCTGTGGAAGCATTAAAAATATAAAGGGCAGTGGCAACCCAGCTTGGTTTTATGATGATCAATGTTGAGCTTCCCTGAATTATATGCTTCTGCCCCTAACTACTGTAGACATTGGATGAGGGGAAACTCCTCATGCATAGATTCCCAGTATGATAGTCCTAGTGAGAAAACAAGGATTCGAATACACAGAATGCCAAGGCAGATTTGTTCTCACAGCTACTGATCATGAGCTTTGTCAACAAAAAGAAAGTTTAAGCTGTTTAGAAGAAAGTTAATGGGCTCGGGTGGAGATAGTAACCAGAATAAGAGAAAACAACACTGAATCAGGTAGAATGATTTTTAAAACTTTTTTGAAGGATGGGTGTGGGAGGGAATAGAGAAGGAAGAAATTGACAGGATCATTACAAAGGGTTTGACAGCACATTAACAATAGCTTAGAGAAAGGAAACCTACTCTAGCTCCTGTATCTACTGTACCTAAGTTACCCTATCAGATCTGTTCCAATTATCCCAACCTCGATGAGTTTAAAGGCAGCAAGGATGAAAAAAAAATTGGAAAATGAAGTCTATTTAGCACAGGATAATGATTTTAACTTGTCTATTAAGGTTGTGGGTAAAAGGATAAATAACAAGGGAGGCCTGGGTGCAGTGGGCATGTCTGTAATCCCAGCACTTTGGGAGGCTGAAACAGGAAGATCACTAGAGCTCAGGATTTCAAGACCAGCCTAGTGAGACCTCTTCTCTACAAAAAATAGGAAAAAAAAAAAAAAGTCAGGTGTGGTGGTGCACACCTGTAGCCCCAGCTACTTGGGAGGCTAAGGTGGGCGAATCACTTGAGTCTGGGAAGTTGAGGCTATAGTGAGCCATGATGGCACCACGGCACTCTAGCCTGGGCAACAGAATGAAATTGTATCTCAAAAAATAAAAAGAAAAAAAGAAAAAGAAAAACTTGAAGGAGAAGAAATCCTCATATGACCCCTCGTGGGGGTTCCAAGATTGTATGATATTAAGTTCATGTTGAATGGCAGAGGATAGTGAAAACCTTTTTTGGAATTACTGGCTATACCATAATCATGATGTAAAATGTACCATAATAGCAGGGGAATAAAAAGACAATATTAAGGTAGCACTAGAATCACTACGAAACTACAGATGAAGAAATAAAAAACAAAAATCCAATTTCTGCCTTTATCTGTGTTGATGAAAAGCCAAACTCAGTGAAACACTTGAAGATATTTATTCTGAGCCACATGTGAGGACCATGACCTGTGACATAGCCCCAGGAGGTCTGTTCTCATATCAAGTTGACAATTACTCTACAGATAGGATATGTTATTGACATGCACAGTCCTGGTCCTAATGAAATCTGGGAACCCACATAAAGTGCCTAGAAAAGAACTAAAAAATAAGCATAACCCATAAATACAACTGAGAGAAACAGTGCCAGCCTGCTACCATTCAGACAGGGGTTCAGGGATTCTGTGTCACAGTTTTTCTCCAGATTACATGCAGAATTTTCAGGTCAAACATGTACATCAGCTTTAATTTGATTTGCGGGGAGAACAGTTCTGAAGGTTTATTCCATCATCAACCATGATGTGGCTTTACACCTGAGCCACAGGTTTATTATTCTCTCACCCTGAGACACTCAAGAGGGTACAGAGTGACAGTACTTTCCCCAGTGACATCATTTATTTGTTCTCCTGTTTTTCTTATCTTAATATTTCACCTTTTTTCCATTTGTCACCTGTCAGAATACAGACGTGGTCTCCTAGGCAGGGGCCTCTTGTTCAGTCATATTGTCAACCCACAGAGAAGACAGCAGTAGGAAGCTTGCCAGGGCCCTGCCTTTTGTCCGTTCTTGGGAAGAAGTGGCAGGGCTGCCTTGGTCAAGTACAACATAGTTATATTCCCACAACATGAGGTGAGTGGGGGAAGTTGATGAACTTATGGCCAATCCTTGTTTGGCCACATGATATGAAGACACTACCCAGCATAGGGGTTTCCTGAAAAATATGTACATGTATGTTCAAAGCAATAGAAGTTGTGTCTTGGGCAGCAACTTTTCCTTCCACTAGATCACCCAAATGCAAGAGAGACAGAGAGAGAGAGAGAGAAGAGAGAGAGAGAGAGAGAGAGAGAGAGACTTCCTTCCCTCCTCTAGCACCTAAAAGCCTTTTTAAATCTGTTTCTCCATTACTTACCCTCATATTTGGACAGAGCACACAGTCACCTGAATGAGCCAGCCAGCTCTTCATGGCCTGTGTTTTATACTGTATTTTTAATAACAAATATTTCAATTATCTGTTCTCATATCAATTTGACAATTACTCCATAGGTAGAACATGTTATTGACATGCCCAAATCATGTTGAGATTCTTTCTGGGGGAAGGGGCTACTTCTGCACAGTGGCTATATGGAATACCTTCTTTAGTACAGTGAGATGTGTGATAGCGAACCAAATGATTGTATAATACCCTGTTCCAAGTCCTTGATAGTGTTTGTGGCTACAGCCTTAGCCCAAGATGACATATACATTAAACTTATTTGAATCTTCTGGGGGGCTACAAACAGTAATCCTGTATAGTCCATTGGCCCATATGCTCAGACTTCTGTGTCCAGGAGATTTTCCCAAAGGGCATTTTTAAATGGCTATTTTTGGGTTAGCATTCATCTGTCTCTCACCATATTAGTGGCTTAGTAAGGAAGAGGTGGAATATATAATTATTTCATCCATTCTTGCATGGCTTTGGCATCACTGTGCCTACTTAAATTGCCGAGGTGACTACTTCTAGGAAATGGCAGGTGATCATCTTCACATTTTATTCATCTTTTGAATCAATTTGATTATTATTGTGGGCATCTGTTTGACCCACTATCGTCCTCCATGGAAATCCCATGGGGCCTTCCACAGTCAAATCTCCTGCACTGGGGTATTCTTAGTGTTAACTTAGCAAGATTCTCAGATTCCTGGGCATGGTGGCTCGTGCCTATAATCCTGGCTACTTGAGAGGCTGAGGTGGGAGGAGTGCTTGAGCCCAGGAGTTCAGGGCTGTAGTGAGCTATAATTGTGCCACTGTACTCCACTCTGGGTGACAGAGCAAGACAGCATTTCTTAAAAAAAAAAAAAAATCAAATTTCTGACCACATTACTAGATAATTAGTTACTATCTGACACTGTAAATATCCAAACATTGCCCTGAGGTTAAAAAAACTAAGTTGTTCTTCTTCCACTGTCATGAACATTGTTCTCAACTCAGTCTATTGCATGAACTTACTGTTGTGTTATTTGACTTGGTTTTTACCAGGTATAGCAAATCATAGCAGACTTTTATACTGGCAGTCCTGCTATACAGCAACTCTCATGGATAAACCCAAAAAAATGTTTTATTTGGTAGAGAGTCATGAGGTTTAGATCATTCAGCAACAGAAGGGGTCTGCTAATTAGCTAGTTCTAAAGCAAGGATGCTACCTCCTTGTGTATGGATTATAATTCCCCAGAGACACCTCTCGTGACATGAATTCTTTTGAAAATTGTATCGTGCAGATTTCTCTTTATTACAACCTAATTTTTATATCACTCGTGATATAATAGGCAGTTCAGATCTTAATATAATTTGATGATATTAAGTTATGGGGACTGTTTTCAGTGGAGTCCAGTAGCTTGCCAGTAAATGGGCTCTCTAGCCCCATTATCAGGAACTTCTTGTGTCAAAAAAATCCCAGTGGCCGCCACAAGGTGGTAGTATTATATTTTAGTCAAAGCCTCTAATTTGCATGTACTGCATTCCAGTGTCAGAAACTTCTAAAATCATGCGTGAATGTGCTGGAATCCTGAGGTCCCCCTAGCATATTTGGGCCACTGCCCATTACAAATTTTCATAGCTTGTCAAACAGTCCCTTAAGATATTGGGTTTTCTTTTTATTGGCAGAGTCCTAAAGGGAACATAATACCGTTTGTAGAATATCTCTGGTGACCCAAAGGTACTTTTACGAATTTTATGGATTGGGCTAGACTGAATCTCAGCTGAATTGATTAACCATCCCACTCATCTTATTTGCCACTGTAGGCCCCAATTCTGAGGTTTTTTTTCCCTCAAAGCAGGAAATCCTCCTAGTGCCATCAATATAATGAATTAACTTAATTTGATAATGATCATGTTGAAATCTAATTCCTCCAAATTGTAGCAGCGAGTTGGAGCAGATGGATATCCTTGGGGAAGGACCCTAAAGATATGTTATATTCCTTCTCATGTACAAGCAAACTGTGGTTGATGTCTCTGAGTAAGATCAAGAGGATAACATTAGCCTAATGTAGCACACAAAAAAACAGTCATATTTATCTTGCTGGACCTCTTGTATAACTTGTACAATGCCTAGCACAACAGACACTTGTTTAAATCATGGGAACTACCTTGTTTAAATCATAATAGTTAACTGTTATCTCCAAAGCCTGCTCTTTTTCTCCTGGGTCACACAGGATTAATAGAAAGCATTCGTGGAGATTAGCACTTTCCCTCCCATTGTTTCTTAATGAAAGATAATATTTCTTGTGTCCTTCCAGAATCTAACACTCCCTGATTATTTACTACAAAGAGGAGTGTGTGTGAGACTCAGGGCTTCCATATTGCCTGACTAATTAAAACCAAGTGGAGGGCAGACTCCTCTATCTTTTAAAGACATTTTGCTTGGCTTTAAGCTGGTAAAGACAAGAGCTTTCATCACATCCATGAGAATTACATATTCAGGTGTAGACCAAAAATAAATTTCTAAGACCCCTGCAACCAACTGAATGGCCCCTCCTCTTGGTCAGTGGGATTTCAAAGAAACCTGAAAAATTAGATAAGGTCATGATGGGAAGTGGCGGGGGGGAGTCAAATGTGCCTCATTATACCCTCCTCCTTTGGAATTCAGGCACAACTGACAAGCATTAATATTGAAACAGAAATCTTAAGACTGAAAAAGCAGACTCTTTGTAGCAATACGATACCAAATTCCAACCTTACTCTTAGCATGGCATCACACAACAGATAAAGCAGGCTCTAGAAGTATCAAAGTATTTTATCTCAAAATACGTCGAAATGGCCCTGCACAGCTGTTTCTTATGGGATAAATTGGCATTCTGTAGAGAATCCCCTTCCCTAGGTGTTTTTCTGATCCTAAAGAGATTAGCGGAGAGTCTAGCGTCTCTTAAAGGTCTAAATAGAAAACAGTTGCCATCTATTGCCTCTAAGGGTGGCCACCTGTGAGATTTCATCTACGTAATAAGAACCTTGGTCTCCACAACCCCTAATCTTAACCCAGACACTCCTTTCTGTTGATTCCAGGTCTTTAGATAATAACTTAGCTCTTTCAAGCAATTACCGATCAGAAAATCTTTGAATCTACCTATGACCTGTAAGCCCCCCACACCCATAACTTCAGATTGTCCCACGTTTCTGGACCAAGCCAATATACACCTGACATGTATTGATTGAAGTCTATGTCTCCCTGAAATGTATAAAATCAAGTTGTAACCCAGCAACCTTGGGTACCTGTTATCAGACCTCCTGGGAGTATGTCACAGGTCATCGTCCTCACTTGTGGCTCAGAATAAATAATCTTCAAGTATTTTACTGAGTCTGGCTTTTCATCAACACAGGTAAAGACAGAAATTGGATTTTTGTTTTTTATTTCTTCATCTGTAGTTTTGTAGTGATTCTGGTGCTACCTACTGTAACATTTCGATATACTCCAAACTTCCATTTTCATACCTTAATATTGTCTTTTTATTCCCCTGCTATTATGGTACATTTTACATCATGATTATGGTACATCCAGTAATTCCAAAAAAGGTTTTCACTATCCTCTGCCATTCAACATTAACTTATATCACACAATCTTGGAACCCCCACCAGAGGTCATATGAGGATTTCTTCTCCTTCAAGTTTTTCTTTTTCTTTTTTTCTTTTTATTTTTTGAGACACGGTTTCACTCTGTTGCCCAGGCTAGAGTGCCGTGATGCCATCATGGCTCATTATAGCCTCAACTTCCCAGACTCAAGTGATTCGCCCACCTTAGCCTCCCAAGTAGCTGGGGCTACAGGTGTGCACAACAACACCTGACTATTTTTTTTCCTATTTTTTGTAGAGAAGAGGTCTCGCTAGGCTGGTCTTGAAATTCTGAGCTCTAGAGATCTTCCTGTTTCAGCCTCCCAAAGTGCTGGGATTACAGACATGTCCACTGCACCCAGGCCTCCCTTGTTATTTATCCTTTTACCCACAACCTTAATAGACAAGTTAAAATCATTATCCTGTGCTAAATACACTTCATTTTCCAATTTTTTTTTTCATCCTTGCTGCCTTTAAACTCATCGAGGTTGGGATAATTAGAACAGATCTGATAGGGTAACTTAGGTACAGTGGATGCAGGAGCTAGAGTAGGTTTCCTTTCTCTAAGCTATTGTTAATGTGCTGTCAAACCCTTTGTAATGATCCTGTCAATTTCTTCCTTCTCTATTCCCTCCCACACCCATCCTTCAAAAAAGTTTTAAAAATCATTCTACCTGATTCAGTGTTGTTTTCTCTTATTCTGGTTACTATCTCCACCCCAGCCCATTAACTTTCTTCTAAACAGCTTAAACTTTCTTTTTGTTGACAAAGCTCATGATCAGTAGCTGTGAGAACAAATCTGCCTTGGCATTCTGTGTATTTGAATCCTTGTTTTCTCACTAGGACTATCATACGGGGAATCATGAAGAGTTTCCCCTCATCACAATGTCTACAGTAGTTAGGGGCAGAGGCATAAAATTCAGGGAAGCTCAACATTGATTATCATAAAACCAAGCTGGGTTGCCACTGCCCTTTATATGTTTAATGCTTCCACAGAGCCCTGTTAACAAAATGCATATAAAGTTTTTATTTTCAGTATAAAGTTAAGGTATTTCAGATGTCGCACACTCCAAAAGGGGCATTGATATTTAATTTAGGTCTTCTGTGGATCAAATACTGACCACTGCAACAAGTTGATGATTAGTAGTCATACCAAAGAACTGTTTCCATTAAGCAGTTTCTAAAATCAGCAGTTCCATTGCTGTTTATTCTGAGAATTCAAGAAAGTGGAGATTCCTCAGTACTACTCAAAAATATATTTTTCGTTCCAAATTTCATTCCACTATTGCCTTTGGTTTATATGTAGGTGTATCTGATAAGTCCAGGCAGATGCACATAGGTTGGTTGAGAGACCTAGGGACTTAGGTGGAGAAGGTCCCACTTTCTCTATGAAACCAGAATCTTAATCTTAGAATATAATTACCCTTTAGGTAGCCAAACAAACAAACAAACAAAAAACAGAGAGAATAAGAAATAGAGATGGACAATCTTTCCTGAGAAACAAGATTGGTTTAATATATCTGCCAGTTACATGTAAGTGAATAGTGGAAAAGAGAAGAGGCAATTGGTATGCATAAGAAATTTTAATGTACGGTGAACCTGCTTTGAATAAATGAAGTTTAATCAATTTCTCATGTTCTGACAGAACATATTAGCATTCTCTTCTTTTGGGGAAAAATATGAATGGAAGTGGGCCAACAGGCAGCAGGAAAACAAGGAGCAGAAAGTTCCTCTCCTGCACTGCCTATGCTCAGTGTAGCAGTCTGAAAAGGCAAAAAGATTATACATAGAATTATCTCACCTTCTACTGTGTAAAAGTTTATGGAATAACAGAGAGCGTCCTGAAATAGAAGTTAGTTTATATCTCAATTTGCCAAATTAACTGTGCACTTTGCCTTTCTAAATGTTTTAATCTACAATTTAACAAATTAAATTAGATGGTACTTCTAAGTTCTCTTTAAGATTTAAGGTTCTGTGATATTACTGTTATAGTGTCTATCCAGACTTCATTACCACGTTCATTGTTGGTTGCCTCTAGGGGAAAGGGATGATGGTTTATGCACCCTGCACATGGCTAGTGTTCTACAATTAGTCCATTTTTAAAATGCTGGTTCAGATGGGGGAAAGTATGTAGCACTTGCTTCAGTTCAAGGAGTTGGAAGGAATATACATATATACACTTGCATATATTTTTGGAAGTAGAAACAAGAAAGTAATGCTTGGTTGCTTCTGAGCAAGGTGACTGAGGGACCACGAGTTTTGGTGAATGGGGAAGTTTTTTTTCAGTATCAGTTGTCTTTTTATTTATATTCTAGTCTCCTTGCTCTTTCTCCTCCAGGCACATGGGCCTTCTTGCTCTTCCTCAAACATTTCAAAAACCTCCCAACTCAAGGTCTTTGCATTTGTCATTCTGGTGTTTGGAACACTCTTCCTCCAGGTACACCCACGGTAAACTCCGTTACTTTATTCAATAAGGCCGAAATGCCACGTTAATCCTGAGACTTCCTTGACCACACAGTATGTAATAACTTTTCCCCACAGACTCCCCATTACCCCTTAACTAACAACCCCTAATACCTTTAACATTTAGCAGCATCTGACATATTAAATATTTACCTGTTTGTTTAGTGTTTGACTGCCTTTCGGAACACTGCCTGAGCTAACAAACAACACATACTTGTTGAATTAAGAAACTTATTGTTTGAGGTTTTTAAAAAAGTAATCACAAAATTACTTTTTCAACAAAAACAACCAGTTAGGGAATACACATTTGATAAATTAACTTTCAGATATACAGTATTGTAGGATAAAGTCCAAACTTCTTTTCTCAACACATGGATTTTCCTTATCTGTCACGTGTTTGGCCACAGTCAAGTAACCGGTTCCCTTTTCTCATGCATAAAGTGGGGCCATTAATAATTACTTTACAAAATTAAGATGCAATGCAGATGAAAGCGCTTTTTTAACCGTGGCACTATAAGATACCATAAGCACGAGGTTTCTTCCGCGCTTGGAGCCTAGGAATAGTATATACTGTCCAGCAGCGCGAGGGACCTGAGGTTTAAGGAGGGAAAAGCCTCCAGCGCAGCTCTAAGAGACGCTACTCTGGTGCGGGGCTGGACTCCTGGCCGCCGTTGCCGGGGAAACCGTCCGGGCGTCCACAGTAGCTCTGCTCGACCACTTTCCAGTCTTAGCAATAGGTGGAGCGCGGGCCAATCAGAAGAGGCCGGAGGGGCGGGACGGGCAGTGGCCCGGGGTAGGCTGGTCCGCGGTCTCGCTCCCTGACTTCCGGGTCGCGGTGCTTGCAGGGAGAGTTCCGTCGTTTCCGTTGCCGGCTGTTTGCAGTGGGGAAACCGAGGCAGCTCCTGCTTTCCCTAGTTCTTCCGCTCCTGTGAGGTGGCTGCTGTTTCTTTTCCTCTTGCCCAGCGCTGCATCGGTGCGGCTGCGCTGAGAGTGCGCGGGCTGGCGAGCCCCGCGGGGTTCTGCGGGAACCCGAGGGCGCCTGGGCCGGCAGGTCTTTGTGCGATCCCTGGCCTCCCATTCGCGGGCGGCGAGCTAGGGGGGTCGGCGCAGCGACGCCCAGACCCCTGGGGTGCTCTGGCGCCGCGTGCGTCTCCCCCACTGGGCAGTTGCGCACCTTTTGTCATAATGAGCGCGGACTAGGTGGATTGGTTTCGAAGATACTGATCAACCCAGCTGGCTATGCGCTGGTTCTGCACTGACCTGCGGGGACTTGGAGTGTGACAGTCCCTCAGGCCCGAGTCCAGAGATGACGTGTCTGTGGGAATGTTTAAGGCAGGAAGGAGACGAGCAATTTTGTTTTTAAGTATCTCCCCCTCACTAGTATCTCCCCGACTTTCTCATTTAGAAGCTGAAGCATTTTCTTATGACATAAGATCCAGTTGTATCGAGTGTGTACTTAAAAACAACAACAAAACTTGTTAGTATTTCTGCCCTTGACCTATTGAACAGAAAATCAAGAATGAGCTAAGGTGTTATATACTCCGTGTTCAATTTGTATACTTAAGTTTGTTAGCCATAAGTAGTGTTTTTATTTAATGGCATCACCTGACTGGGACAGCTGTAGCGAATTATCCACAAGGGATAAGAAGACCGTATTGTATAAAAACAATTCTGATATTTTGGTATATTTTAATTGTTGATTAATTGAGGTCTTTTTGATCTTGAACTATTGAGCCCAATTCTCAAAGGATGAGAAATTAGGAAACTTAGATGTGAAATACAATTATGTAGCAAAAAGTGCAAGCCATTATTTTGTTCTGTCAAGCCATTGAATAGTTTGACTAAGTTGTTTGAATTTTAGTTTTGAAAAAGTGATAATTAAGTGGTATATATTACACCTGCCATTGTTTTTAGATGCCTAATTAAACACTGTCACAAAACAAACACAATGGAATAATAGATACTAACATGATTTGAGATTTGATCAGTTGTATAAACTAATTTTTTTAATTTTAAAATTCAGTTTAAGGTCATTTAAGTTTGTCTTGTATATTTCCTTCTTCCAGGAAAAAAAAAATGTTTGTTTCTTTGTGGGAGTTCTTCTATGGGCACTTTTTTCGATTTTGGATGAAATGGCTCTTACGACAGATGACTGGAAAGTGTGAATTGCAGCGAATATTTGATACCTATGTAGGTGCACAAAGGACACACAGGATAGGTAATGTTATCTGAAAAAGAAAAAATACTAATAAAAGCTTAACTGAATGTTTTTCTCATCACTCACAGTGACAGATGTATTTCTTGTGTATCCTAACAACTCAGTTAAACTGAATTTCATATGCTTTGAAATCCCACTTTGACTCCTTTGGCTCTAAAATTGTATGACTTTATAGAAAAAGAATGATTATTTAATTGCTTATTTGTGGAAAGAATTATCTTCTCTGACTCCTGAAGTTTATCAGTAATTCCTTAGACTGTAGTTGTAACCTATTTTCTGGTGAAAAATCTCTATACTTACACAATCCCTTTGAAAATGTCATTCAAATGGTGGGAAGAATGAGTTCCTCAGTCTAGATCCGTTTTTATGCTTAGCATCTTCATCCGTCTTTTACTTTCTTACTGTTACTTATGAAAGGACAGTAATTAGGTATCCAGTGGTCCGTGGGAAAGATTATTAGACTCATTCTCACTATCCAGTGGCCACATTATATTGAGCATTTGAAATGTGACTAGTCTAAATTGAGGTATGCTGTAAGTGTAAAATAAAAACTGCTTTTCAGAGACTTTGTAAGAAAAAAAGTCTCAGTAATTGTTTATATTCTTTTTATGTTGAAATGGTAATATTGTGCATATGTTGGGTTAAAAATATATTAAAATTAATTTTATCTTTCTTTTTACTCTAATGTGGCTATAGAGAATTTTAAAGTACACAAATGGCTCACATTTTGGCTTGCATCATATTTCTGTGGAACAGTTTTGCTCTGTTACCTTCTAAAATAGATCAGTTTCTGGTGCTTCATTGAAAATATTACTCTAAAATTTGAACACAGATGAGTAAGAACTGTGGTTTGAAGTCACTTCTTTTCAGCCAGGGTAAGGAAGATGAGGAAAGTGCTGTAGCTCATGTTCTATGTTAAATGGAAAATTGTAAATTAGCCAGATTTCCTTTTGTGTTGACCAAGTGTGCTTTGACTGAGAAGTCAACCCCTGTAAGGTTGAGAGAGTGGAGTACTGGCAATTGGAATCTGTATCCAAGACAACATTGGAAGAATGACAGACAGATGCTGCCTCACGGGCAGCTGGTTGATTAATTTTCCTAGTTTTCTTACAGCTTCATGGCTGACTTACATTATTGCCGCTCTTTTGATTTGCTCTTTTGACCATTCAGAAGAACAAAGTACCTCTTGATAAGAAATCTCTTCAGACAGTATGGGTTGGTGTTTTATAGTGTGGGGGAAGAATATATGTATAAAGGCATTCGTTTGTGGCAAAAGCATTTTTCTTAAATTTTTCAAATTATTGAGAAAAGGAGATTATTCTTAAATGTGCCAGTAAATTTTTTGAAGAGACCAATAAAAATGTTCCTGTCATTCTTGATATAGAAACCAAGAATGGAGAAGCTATTTGCTATTTATCTGGTGACAGAATGGTTGACCAGATAATCTGAAGTTGTTACTCCATTGTTGTTGATTAGGTTGCTATCACCTCAGATCTAAATGCTCAGGCTAACAAATGCAAATGCAGCAGAGAGCACTTGCATCATAGTCTTAAGATGAGTTTCTGGGACCTGAGCTGTTGTGACACAGTCATGGGTGAATTTGCAGGGATTAGTAAGACACTTTGGGGTCTACACAGAAACAGATGATCCCAGGTAATGAGGTTGGTGTCACCTCTTTGGACTGTTGTTGTGTTTGGTTGAGCTTTTTGAAATCAGATTTATACTGTAAGATTAAATTTTAAAATGCTTGCTGTTATGTAGAAATTATATCTCCTGAACTATTAGTTTATTACTGGTTTTATATTTTTACTAGTTGTTTATTATGGAGTAATTTACAAATAGCACTCAAATAGTAACATCTTTATTTATTTATTTATTTTGTCATTTCAGAAAATTCCTTGACATACTCCAAGAATAAGGTAGGATAATACAAAGGCAATAACTCTTAAAAAACTTAACTTGGACATATTTTTTCTTAAAAAAATAAAATGCCTCGTTAGACAAGTGTTTTCTATAAAGAGCATTGAGTGAAATTTTCCCCCTTTAGAGGTAATATTCTGTTTTCAAACATTTCTCTATGTATGTGTGTTTTTCTTGTGTATTTCAAAGAAAATACTTGAATAATTTGTCCTGTTTTGAGGTTGTAACTTGCTTATTTTGCTTTAAAAGTTGATAGCTTTTGGGAAAGCAGGACCTTAGGGTGAAAGTATTCTTTTAGCCTGTCCTCAGGATAGATTAGATGAGAGAAAAGCAACTTAGGATAAAGAAAACCCTGGGTTGTGTACCTTTTGGGCTAAAATAATTTGTAACTCATGCTGTGTGTTAGTTAAGCTTTTGCTGTGTAACAAACTATTATAAAATCTCAGGGGCATAAAACGATGTGCTGTTTCTTGCTTATATGTCTATGAGTCAGCTGGAGAAGTCTTACTTCAAGCTGGGGCCAGATTCTTGTCCACTCCATTTGTCTCATCTGGGACTCACGTTGGGGGTTAGCAGGTATCTGGTGAATGTCTTTACCATGGATAACTGAAGGCCCAACCACACAAACATCTTTTAAGTCTCTTTGTGTCCTATCTTTTAGCAACCTGTTAGTTAAAATAACTTACGTGGCCAAGCCAAGTCAAGGGGTGGAGAAATATGATATGCCCACCGTAAGGCTATGGTAGGAAGTAGGTTATATAATTCAATCACAGGGTAATGAAGAATTGGGACCAATAATGCAGTCTGCCAGAAGCTGTTACTTCCCTGTTGTAGTTCACAATTTTGTCTACACATAAATTATTTGATGTGGCAAGAATAGAATATGGGTCATCTAGACCATTGTTTGAAATCCCATAATAGATCACAACTAGTATTAAACAGTAATAGTAATAGAATAGAAAATATTTAGAAATCACTGGTCATAATATGGTTAAATATGTTTTAGGAATTTTTTATACTATTATAATTATTTTTAATATGTATGTGTGCATCTGTATATATTTTAGACATCCACATAAATGTTTGTTCTTGGTCATGATGTAAAATGTGGCTCAAGGTCAAAAATGTTGATTTGCTACTATCTAGTGATATGAGGTACTGAATCATGTCAGAAATAAAATAGACCTTCTTGAGTGTTGCAAGCATATCTGTTATGTTCTGGAGAGTAGCCTTTAAATTAGGTACTTTCATGATTTAGTTATACTCTTTAAGAATGGTCTATGTAAGAGTAACTCATACATATAAGTGAATATTTGGGGGGAGAGTCCAGAGTTACACTCCTTTGTTCAGAATTGTTAGAGAGTGGTTTATATATATATATATATATATATATATATATATATATATATATTTTTTTTTTTTTTTTTTTTTTTTTTTTTTTTGAGACAGTCTCACTCTGTAAGCCAGGCTGGAATGCAGTGGTGTGATCTCGGCTCACTGCAACCTCCACCTCCTGGGTTCAAGCAGTTCTCCTGCCTCAGCCTCCCAAGTAGCTGGGATTACAGGCATCCACAACCCTACCTGGCTAATTTTTGCATTTTTAGTAGAAACAGGGTTTCACCATGTTGGCCAGGCTGGTCTCAAACTCCTGACCTCAGGTGTTCCTCCTGCATTGGCCTCCCAAAATGCTGGGATTACAGGCGTGAGCCACCATGCCCAGCCAGTAT
This sequence comes from Saimiri boliviensis, assembly GCF_048565385.1. NCBI lineage: Eukaryota > Metazoa > Chordata > Mammalia > Primates > Cebidae > Saimiri > Saimiri boliviensis. The sequence continues at coordinate 148,669,032 of NC_133451.1, read as the reverse complement.
GTTTTTTAAAAATGAGAATATGGAGGTCCTGAAAGCTAACAAGTTGCTAGTTCTAAAAATTTATTTACCTTATCTATTTATATAATTCCTTTATTTGAAACATAGGATGCAGTTTCCCAAAATAACAATATTATAAATTGTAGCAGATGTACTTGAGGAGGTGTTATATTTCTGGTTCATTACAAGAATTGTTCTTAAACCTAAGGATGAATCAAAATCTTCTGGAGGCTTGTTAAAACACAGATTATTGGGCCCCATCCCCAAAATTTCTGATCTGGTTCTGATCCTATTTCTGGCATATTCTCAGGTGGTAGTTCTGTAGCTGTTCCTGCTGGTGGGAGCAGTGAATTGAGGCACTGATAGCATATTAGTATGCTATCTGGAACTATTGTGGATTGTAACTGCTCTTTGTTTCCATAGGAAACAGTGTGTGCATTTTTCAAACTGACCTTAAACAGGTTGGTTTGGAACTATTTGGGTGCTGAAGCTTCTAGAATAAATTGTTCTGTGAAGCCAGTTTTCTTTAAGCCGAGACATTGTAAAGAAAGTGAAACCATAGCTGAGCTCTTTATATTATACCCACAATCCCCAGCCTCCAACCTTAATTCTTCAGTAGTGTTTTCTTCAAATACTCTGACATCTCTCAGCCTGGAAGTTGACCAACGCTACCACTGCTGTCCACTAAACTCTTTCTGGCCCCTTTCATTATTCTCTGACTTTATCTACTACTATTCTTGCCTTGCTCACTGGTCATCACCACTGTGCTCTTATTATTTTACAAACACATCAGCATGCTTCTAGTTTATGACCTTTGCACCAGTTCTCCTGTAACTAGAATTATCTTCCACTTAAAAGCTTAGCTCACTTCCTCATTTTCAGGTTTTTCCTCAGTTATGACATTCTCTATGAGATTTTCCATGACCATTCTCTACCTAAGGGTACACCCTTGTCTCTCTCTATCATTCCCTTTCCTTGGTTGTTTCACCATAGCACAGACCATCACCTAGCATATGAAATATTTTACTTACTTTTCCATTCCTGAAAAGAAAAATACATTTTGTTTTGTTCACTGATGTTTTTCTAGTACCTGAAACAGTATCTGGAATGTGTTAAGGACTGTGAATATTTATTGAGTGAATGAATGAATAAGTAAGAAATATAAAAGGATAAAGAATAAGTAAATGAAAATTTACTTTGTTTTCAGAATAGAGTCTGTAGTGTTTATATACTAATTTACTATACAGGTTCTGGAACTAGGGACTCAGTATCACATCTGTCAGTGTACTTGTTATTACTGCATTTGTAACAGCAGTTTTGGTCACAGAATTTATTAATGAGGTTGTATATGTAGTAAAGTCATGCCAAGCTTAAGTGGAACAGTACGTAAGATGCTACATTTAAGAACTGTAGTGTCTTGGTCAAATCCATTCAAGGATTTGAATGACTACCATATGTTCAACATTCAAATGGAGTCTTTGGGATACACAAAAGGAAAGACTGGAATTGAATGTAATTATAAACAGAAGTTTAGAGAAGAAAGAGGTAAATGTAGACTAGAGTGTTTGGGGACTTTAATCATTAAAAGTTAAAGAAAAATAAAATGCTTATTATTTTTTTTACCTCTGTTGCTTGCTATTAAAAAGTTCTCTTGAAAAGTAAACATTAAAATGAAGCTATAGCTTTATTATTCAAAAATAGAAATTGCTGATAGTATTTTGGAGGGCATCCTGCAAAGAGAATGGTCAACAAATGGGTAAATACTGAAATTAAATCACTTATGATTTATTCTTTTAAAGTTTTAAATCCAAGACAAACTTTCCAATAAACAGAGATAGTCTTATCAATTTAAAAATATAATTTTTATGTGTATTACACCTAATTTGCATATTCCGTTTACTTTGTAGGGTAAATCTATTTCTTATTTTGTGATATTTTGGTTTACCTAATTACATTTTTATTCTATGAAAAAGTCTGGGTTCGAATCCTGATATTAATTACTAGTTGTCAACTTATTTTCTCATTGTAAAAGATATTTATACCTACATCATTGTTTTGAAATTAGAGATATTACTATTAAAGCAGTCTGAGAGAATGCCAATACATGATAAGTATTCAACAAATAATGGTTACTAATAATACTAATGATAATAGAATTAAGCCAACAATATACCATAATCATTTTAGAAGTTTGATGTTCATGAAAGCCTCTTTGGTACTTCAGATTACTTAGCATTACCAATGATTTCTATGAATAAAAGTGATTTTAAGTTATCTTGAATTATTATCCTGTTGGGTTGTGAACTGTCCCACAGTGTACATTGTTTCTTTGTTAAAAATTGAGTCTCCATCTCCTGACCCAACATGGTGAAACACTGTCTCTACTAAAAATACAAAAAATTAGCTGGGTGTGGTGGCTCATGCCTGTAATCCCAACTACTTGGGAGGCTTGAGGCAGGAGAATCTCTTGAACCTGGGAGGAAGAGGTTGCAGTGAGCTGAGATCGTGCTACTGTACTCCAGCCTGGGCAACAGCGAGACTCTGTCTCAAAATAAAATAAATAAATAGATAAAAACAAAAATTGAGTCTCATTTGCTTATATTTTAGATTAGGGACTATCCATTAGATATTAAGGATTACTAAACTTTGGGATTTATAAACAAAAATTAATGACTTACTTGAATTTGAGGAGTCTAATTCAGTATTCTGCTAAGAAGTCTGACTGCCATGCAATTTATGACAGTGTTGCAAAGCTCCACTGTACTTATGCATATACAGGCATTTGAATTTCCAAAATTTCGGGAGGAATACTTTGGCAATCTATTAGTGTTTTTGGTGGCTATCTTTTTTTTTTTTTTTTTTTTTTCCAACTGCCATCTTAGGTTTTAAATAATGTAGCTGTTGAATAGTTGAATAATAAATAAGTTTTATGGCATTTGTTTAGTTTTCTTTTAATGCTATAGTGATGCACATTTGCATTTTTGGGCCTCTACCTTTCCAAAATCTAGACCAGGCGTCCCCAGACTATGGCCCGCGGGCCGCATGTGGCCCCATGAGGCCATTTATCTGGCCCCCCGCCGCACTTCAGGAAGGGGCACCTCTTTCATTGGTGGTCAGTGAGAGGAGCACAGTATGTGGCGGCCCTCCAACGGTCTGAGGGACAGTGAACTGGCCCCCTGTGTAAAAAGTTTGGGGACACTTACTCTAGACATTAAGTACCTGACCTTTATATAGCAACACAGGCACTATAGTTCAAAAATGAAGCATTCACACTCTGTGAATATACTAACTCAACAGTATATATAGTCTCCTCAAATTTGCTTGTGTAGTGAAAGTCACTGTTGATGTTTATTGCCTGTAAATGTGTGCTAGTCATCTAATTGGTAACCTATCAAGGTAGATATAATAAAAAGATTGCATTACTTTTATGTTCATTAAATAGTTTTATAATAAAATTATATGCATAAGCATATTATTTTCCTACAAAATATATGATTCATATATGTGGTTCCACCATTCTTCATTATCACCTATTTCTTCTTTAGCTAAAAAACAAATGTGGGTGAGAAGATGGTCTTTGAGTGCTTGCTTGGTTTGCGGTTAAAAGAAAAAAGTTTTGGAGTCGCTATCCTAAGAAATTCTTTAAGTATTATATATTCCAGTATTGAAAATGTCTTCAAAGTAGTCGAATACGTGAGAACTTAAAAAATGAGTGAATTGTATTTCTTCATTTATCCTCCATCTACCTGTTTGTTGTTTGTTTTGTGACGGAGTGTCACTTTGTCACCCAGGCTAGAGTTCAGTGGCGTAATCTCGGCCCACTGCAACCTCTGCATCCCAGGTTCAAGCGATTTTTCTTCCTCAGTCCCCTGAGTAGCTGTGACTATGGCTTCCACCACCACAACTGTCTAATTTTTGTATTTTCAGAAGAGATGGGGTTTCACCATGTTGGCCAGGCTGGTTTCGAACTCCTGACCTCAAGTGATCTGCCCGCTTTGGCCTCCCAAAGTGCTGGGATTACAGGCATGAGCTACTGCGCCCAGCCTTCATTTTGTTTTTGATGAACTAAAGACTTACCACAAGATTAGAGAATAAGCCAGAGATTGACAGATGGATAAAAAAGCAATAGCCAATTAACTGTTGTTTCAAGAAACATATCCCAAACATGAATAGAAAGTAAATGAACATATTATGCAAACAGTATAAAAAAGCTGTTGTGGCTTTCAGAAAACGTACACTTGAAGTACTACCCAATACTAAACTTTTTTTTTGTAATAAAGGATTAATTTACCAAGAAAACAAATCTTAAAAATTTATGCACTTATTAACAAAGCTCCCAAATACATGCAACAAGAGTGGACAGAACTAAAGGGAGAAATATATGAATCTACAATTGTAGCTGGAAAATTTAACACGTTTATCTCAATAATTGACAGAACTGCAAGAAACCCTAAAAGTATCAGAAGAAATATATAGGATTTAAATAGTGCTATCAACCATATTGACATAGTTAAGATTTATAGAATGCTGTCCCTAGCAAATACAAAATGCATGTTCTAAGGTACACAGAGAACATTTGTATAGAACATCATATGTTGGGTTTTTAAATAAGCCTCAATAAGTTTCAACTTATTAAACTCATACAGAGTATGTTTTCTGCCCCCAGCAGTGCTAAATTAGAAATAAGAAAATCCCCAAATATCTGAAAATTAAACATCTAAGTAACCCTTGGGTCAAAAAATTCACAAGGGGAAAATAAATGAAAACACAACACATCAAAATTTGTGGAGTGTACAAAAGCAGCTCATAAAGGCCTAAAATTAATTATCTATGTTTAAGAAGCTGCAAGAGAGCAAATTAAAGCTAACATAAGTAAAAGAAGGAATACTATAAAAATAAGATAAAAATTAATGAGATTGTAAACATGAAAATAGAAATTTTAAAAAAACTGAAAAGCTGATTATTTGAAAAGAGTACAAATATTAATAGTCCTGTAGCAACACCAATGAAGCAAGAGAGAAAACCCTGATTACCAATGTGAAGAATGATAGAAAGGACATGACTACAGCCTATAGTCATTCAAAGTATAATAAGGCGATACTATGAACAACTTTATGTCAGTAAATTGTTTCATTTTACATGAAATGGACAAAGTCCTTGAAAATTTATCAAAACTAACACAAAAAGAAATCTAAATAACCATATACTTAAAAAAGAAATAGAAACCAATTTAAAATTTTTGCACAAATCTCCAATCTTGGCTTTACTAGTGAAGTGTTGTTAAACATTTAAGGAAGAGGAAATAATACCACTATTACATTAACTCCTAGAAAACAGAATAGAAAGGAACACACTTTATGGGGCTAATATCACCTTGATACTAAGGCTAGACACAGACAGTATATGAAAATTACAATTCAATGTCCTTTATGCATATAGGTGCAAAAGTCCTTAACAGTATACTAGCAAACTGATCCCAGTAATACATAAAAAGGATAATATGTCATGATGTGTCATATTGAGTTTATATATGTGTGTGTGTGTGTGTGTGTGTATGTATGTGTGTATATATATATATATATATATATATATAGAGAGAGAGAGAGAGAGAGAGAGAGAGAGAGAGAGCCTTGCTCTGTTGCCCAGGCTGGAGTCAGTGGTGCTTTTTCCACCTCCCTAGTTCAAGCAATTCTCTCACCTCAGCCTTTCTAGTAGCTGAGATTGCAGGTGCATGCCACCATGTCTAGCTAATTTTTGTATTTTTAGTAGAGACAGGGTTTTACCATGTTGCCCAGGCTGGTCTCGAACTCCCGATATCAGGTAATCTGCCTACCTCTGCCTCTCAAACTGTTGGGATTATAGGCATGAGCCACTGTGCCCAGCCTGTCTTGTTGAATTTTGGAATCAATGTATGTAATTAACCATATTAACAGAGTAAATCAGAAAAATATGAACATTTTAGCAGATACTAAAAAACTGTTTTGATGGAATTCATTCCCAATTCATCATTAAAAAATCTCAACTAGTCATAGAAGGAACTTTCTCCACCTATGAAAAGCTGTGAAAGGCACTGAAATATTGAATACTCTCCACATTCAACTGGGAACAAGACAAATGTATGTACGGTCTGTGCTTTTATTCAGTATCATACTAGAGATCCTAAGTAGTGCAGTAAGGCAAGAAGAAGAAATATAAGACATAATGATTGGAAAGAAATAAATTATGTTAACAGATGACATACTTTGTGAATGTAGAAAATCCTAAGAAATCTACAAAACTACTGGCATTATTAGTAAATGAATTTAGTAGTGTTACAGGACATGGTATACTACTGTATGTTGGCAACTAATTTTTGGAAAATAAAACAAGAACATTACCACTTACAAAAGCATCCAGAAAACATAAAATATCCAGGGCTAAATTTAATGAAAGATACGTAAGGCTTCTGCAGTAAAACTCCCAGAGAAGATTGCTGAGAAAGATGAAAATGGAACCGTATACCATATTCATCCATTGGAGGACTCAGTATTATTAAGATGTTAATTCCCAAATTGATGTATGGATTCCATGCAGTTCTAGTAAAAACCCCTGCAGATTACTTTTGAAGATTCTGAAAGGCTCATTCTAAAGTTCATAAAGAAATGGGAGGGACCTAGAATAGCCCAAGTAATCTTCTAAAGGACCCCCACTACCTGACTTTAAGACTTTCCAGTCAAAAGGTGAATATAAGAGTTGAGAGAACAGAAATTGACCACACCTAAGATGTTGTATAGTTTTTAACAAGGGTATCAAAGCAATTCAATGAGGAGAAGAAAATCTTTTCAACAAACAGCATTGATAACAACTGGATATATATGGGGGAAAAAACCAACCTCACCTTTAATCTCTCACCATACATGAAAACTAATTTAATATGGATGTTAGACCTATCTTTAAACTAAAACTTTAAAAGTTTCTGAAAGCAAGCTTAGGAGAATATCTTTCACCTTGGGTTATGCTACCACTTAAAAAAAATTGGAAAGTTAAACTTCATCAAAATAAAACTGCTTATTAAAGATACCTTTAAGAAAAGAAATAAGCAGGCCACAACCTGAGAACATATTTGCAGCATATATATCTGATAAGGGACTTGTATCTATTAAAGAACTTTTATAACTAATAAAAAGGCAACAGAATTTTCAATGGGCAAGAGCCTTGAACAGTCACTTGACAAAGGTACATATGTATGTGTGTGTGAGTGTGTGAATACACACTTGGAATAGTGCTCAACATTATTAGTCATCAGGGAAATGCAAATTAAAATCACAATGAGAGGATACTACATATCTACTAGAATGGGGTAATGAAATTACCTAAACAGACTAATGACACTGATGATGTAAACACCAGTTTGAGTATAAGATGATATCACTTTAGAAAGTAGTTATGGCAATTTTAAACACATACTGCCCTATATCTTAGTAATTTTGCTCTTAGATGTCTAAGAAATGAAAATAGATACCAAAAGTATAACAAAGAATGTTCATAAATGTATAACAAAGAATGTTCAAACAAAGCTTTAATCACAATAGCCCCAAACTGGGAACAATGCAAATTTCTAGCACCAGGAGAATGAATAAACAGATTGAGGTGTATTCATGCAATACAACTCAACAATTAAAAGGGGCAAATTACAGATAAGTTAAAAAATGTGACTATGAGTAAGAAAGTGGATGAATTCTAGAAACATATATTAAACAAAAGAAGCCAGACACAAAAGAGTACATACTTGGATTCCATTTATGTGCACATAGCTAAGCTATGATGATAGAAATCAGAACAGTGGTTGCTTCTTGAAGGAAGAATTAATTGAAAAGGGGCATAGGCCGGGCATGGTGGCTCAAGCCTGTAATCCCAGCACTTTGGGAGGCCGAGGCGGGTGGATCATGAGGTCAAAGATCGAGACCATCCTGGTCAACATGGTGAAACCCCGTCTCTACTAAAAATACAAAAAAATCAGCTGGGCATGGTGGCGCGTGCCTGTAATCCCTGCTACTCAGGAGGCTGAGGTAGGAGAATTGCCTGAACCCAGGAGGCGGAGGTTGCGGTGAGCCGAGATCGCGCCATTGCACTCCAGCCTGGGTAACAAGAGCAAAACTGCATCTCAAAAAAAAAAAAAAAAAAAAAAAAAGGGGGGGCATAAAGGAACTTCCTGGGATGATAGAAATGTTCTGTATCTTAGTAGGAATGTGGATTATCTAGACGTATGTATTTGTTAAAATGGATCAAACATCTGTGTCTTTCACTGTATTTAAATTATAAATCATTTTTTAAAAAAATTAATGGAATAGGATATATAGAAAAGAGTATTTGCTTAGAAACTAGATGTGGTTTCTCATCTTAACTCTGCCCTAAATTTATGTATGCTTTGGGCAAGTTCATTCAATCAGTCATTTATTCATAATATATTTAACCAAGTTTTGAGCATATAATCAGTACTGTGCTATGCTAGACGCTCAAGATATAAGACTAAATAAGAGAGACAAATGCTGGTAGAGAACATAGAGAAACAAAATATAGTGTGGTAAGTACTTTCTAACTGAAGTATGACTGTAAAAGGAAGTAGGTAACTCTAGAGCTGGGGAAGACTTCGCAGAGGAGGTGACATCGAACTGGATTTTTAACGTTTTAGGAGTTTGTAATACATGCAAAAGGTATGGCGAAAGACTATCTATGGTGAAGGTAGTCCTTTTACCAGCACTGGTATTTAAGCTTCAGTACACTTCCTGTACCCCTCTTATCTCAGGATTGGACAAACTAGACTTTGTTGACCATATCTGTATCTTTATGGATTGCTATTAATAGATCTTTGACCATTTTCTTTTCACCTTTTACTTTTCTCTGGGGAAATCTCAATCTCAATCAATCTCTCTCTCTCTCTCTGCCTCTCTCTCTGTTTCTCTCTCTCTCATCTTGGGGTGTATCTAAACTAAGACCTCTATTTTTATTTGTCTTATCAGTTTTTATTTGAAGTCTCAGTTTGTGAACTGTTCTTCAGTATGCACAGTAAATTCCTACAGTTTTCAAATTTGATCTGATTTTGGTTTTGTCAGTGTTTGTTACTAGTGGTGATCTCTGGAAACAAGATTATGAAATTTAACTCTTTTCTTCATTTAATTTTTTAAACTTATACATTCAAGATTTTTTAACATTTTATGTAATTAATATATCTGCTTCATAAACACACTGGTGTCAGCCCATTTGCTAAGAACTCATCAGCTGAGAACCTGTTGACTCAGTTGAGGAAGGCTTCCTCTGATACATCATGTTGCTGTTTTTTTAAATTATAAAACTGTATGAGTTTAGCCCTAGAGAAAATTTGAAATAAGCTGATGGAAACAAACTTGAGTTTGTTTTGCATTTTAATGTCAACTTTGTAAGGTTGATAAAATGCCTCAAAACTTACTTCTTTTTCAGCTATAAAGAATTTTTCTCATTTGGCTTTCTTTCACATAAATAGGTTTTACAGAAGGCGACATGTGTTGTTCAGAATGAAGTGGACAAATGTGTAGAAGATATTATGAAGGAAAAGAATATTAACCCTGAGAAGGATTCCAGGTGTGCTGTTTTTACACTATTCTTTTTTATTATGCATTTATAGCCTGTGAGGTGTGGAGATCACACACTGCTGTAACACTTTAGACCTGAAGGGTTTGTGGAGATGATCTGATTCAGTGCTGTCACTTCACAAGATGAGCAGTTGAGATCCAGAGAGGACAGTGATAGAATTAGAACTAGAACCTCTGTCTCTTGGTTTCCAATCCAGTACGAATGCCACTATATCATCTGCCTTCTTCAAGGTGTCTAACCATCACTTTCCCAGGTTAATAACTTTAGGTACTATGTCCTTTGAAATATAGTTCCTATATCCTCCTCTAGTAAAGTCCTCCCAGGTTCCTCCATTCTGAGTTAGGTGCCTTGCTGTGGCATCTCGCAGTGCTATCATACCATTTAACCCATTTTGCTATAGTCATTGATTAACTCTTTTCCTTCCCCCTGTAAATTTTAAATTCCATTAGAAGAGGACTTATTCCATTTCTGTGTTCCCAGTGCTGGTATGTTGACATAGTATTTCACATTATTTCCTTCATTCAGCATTTTCTATGTGAATATAGAGGAAGGAACAATTTATTTCAGCTGAGATGAGCAAGGATCTAGGAGGGAACTATGAGGCTGTTCCATACAGAGATGACATTTAAACTGGACCTTACTGAAAGGGTAGGGGAACAGTGCCAGCAAGGCACAGAGACATAGAAATATTAATACTTTTGTATCTGGAGTGATACAGAGTCATTTGTAGCTGGAGCATTGAATATGAGCAGAGTGGTGGCTGGAGAAATGATTGAAATGCTAGAATGATACATTGCAGAGTCCTGTATGCCATACTGAAGGATGTAGGTGTTGTCCTCTGGTTTTTAAGCAAAAACAAGCTACGTTTTTAGATAGGTATTTTAGGAAGATGGAGAGTAGATTTGATGATGTGAGAGGCTGGCAGAAGGAATAAAGAATAGGAAACTTGAGTCATTCAGGCAAGAAATGACAAAGGCATAAATACAGTAGCAGAAAGAGTGATATGAGGATTGCTTTGAAGGGCATTTCAGAGCTAGAAAGGATTAGGATGTGGGGATCTTTTGACACATTGTTGATGGAGAGAGGCAGGTCAGAACTTGGAGTGTTGTAACTTGGGGAACTAATCGTTAGCAATGTCATTAATAGATTTAGAGACTAAAGAAGGAGCATGTTTTGTTAGGGAAGATAAACAGTTGTATTTACAGCTGAGATAACCTACTGTGGAGCTATTTGTTTTATATATACTTGGAAAATTAAGTCTACTGGTGGTATCTGGCAATAAAGATTTAGGAATGTATAGAATTGCCCAGAGAAGACATGAAGAGAAAATCCTTCACAAATCCTTACAGTTGTGAAGTTTGCCATTCCTACCATGTCGTGCCTTCTATCTAGAGCCTTGTATCCTATGCAATACTTTGCATAATGTTTTGTGTTTAAGGAGGCTTTTGGTCGGGTCTTGTTTTAAACTGAAAGCCAGGAAATGCTTTCTAAATAGACATACAAACCACAGTCTATGAAAGACATTACTTTATTGTGATAAGAAGGTATGCTTTTTAAAAACTAATTTTATCATTTTTAGTTTTAAAATCTGCATGAAGATGTGCTTACTGCAGATAACTGGTTATAAACAGCTCTTTTTGGATGTAGAAAGTGTGAGGAAAAGGCCATATGATTCTGACAACCTACAACATGAAGAGTTACTCATGAAGGTAAATTTCTGTTTTCTTTATGCGGAATTGTTGGCCGCTAGAAAAATGTATCAGGCTTTAGCTAAGTAAAGTCTCTGTGAAATTCTAGAGGCTTATATACTTAGGCTTATATAGTTTCTTTACCCTTAGAGAATTTTATTATGCTGGATTTCATTGATATGGAAAGATTTTTAGTTAGCTATTTTTATAATTTTCTGATAAGTATTATAAATATATAATGAATACATATTTATATGAATAAATATATTCAAATAAATTTTAATGTTTTAAATTCTGAAATAAAAATCTATAAAGAGAGATCTTTTCAACCAAAAAGTGCATGTCCACAAGTTTCAGATTTTTCTCCTACTTTTTATACAAATTGCTTATGTAAGTTAGGCATTTTCAGCTACTTACAAATTGCAAATGTGTGTATCCCTTTTCGGGTTATTACGTCCAATCTTTTGGGACTTAGGGAATGTTAATTGCCAAGTAATGCCACAATAGATTTAAACTTTAAGAAAGTAAAAATTATTTACTTAGAATTTTTCTATTTTTTCTGAAGTATAAATGCCTAAGTCCAATGAGGTGTCAAAATTAAAGAGTAATAGACCTAGAGTAAGTTTTACAGATCATCTAGATTAGTACCTTCATTTGAGGGATAAAGATTCTAAGGACTAGGGAGATGAAGCAATTTCTGTTAGTACTGGAATGGTAGGGTCTGGAACAGAGATGAATCTCTTGCCCATCCATCCTCTACACCTATTCCAATTTTATTTTAAAATGGTTAAAGAAAATAGCACATTACATTTAGAATTAGGAGTTTGTTATAATGAAAAGTACTATGGAAAGAAACGATACTATCTAAGTAACTGTAAGAGACACAAGTTTACAAACAATAAAACCTTTTTTTTTTTTTTTTTCAGGAAAAGTATATTTTGTTAAATGAGGACAGTGCAAATGTGTATCTCAAAGGGTTATCATATGGATGGAGTTTTTATATTTAACATAGTACCTGGCACTGAGGATTAACTATTTCTGTCCCCATGGTCATTGTTTTTCCCTTAATGTTAGGCCCTTGCTACACTTTCGGGAAAAAGTACAAATCCTAACCTTCCAGTCTAGGGAATTTTACCTTGGTGCTTCGTGGTGAAATTCAGTTCTATACTACACATACTCAGCAGTCTTACTGAGTAAAGAGCTATGTAATCCATCTTCTTTAGGTGTAGTCCAGGGTTAACTAGTGTTTAATATGTAGAATCCAAAGTTTCACTTTATGCTTACAAAATTAGAATCTCCAGGAATGGAACCCAGAAATTCAATATTCATGCATATTACATTTTCAATACTAGTGATTCTACACTGTGGCTCTCACCACATCACTGAGGCCTTATCAGTGGCATAATCAAACTCCTTGCAGAATTCATGGAGAGAGGCTAATGTAAGCAAGTCACATGTGTTGGTAATAAAAGTGTGACCAAGTAAATCTAATCTAATGATTGGATTTGCTTCAGACCCAGAATCCTGACCCTGTTTTAAGGCAAGGTCACAAGTCTTCATTTTATTTTAGGTAACAGAATACTCCTTTCATTAGGGGTCTTTATTGAACAATGCCTGAAATGGTAATGAAATGGGAAAAAAAATGCAAGTATTTCTGTTTTGCAAGTTTTCACAAACCATTTTTAGTCAACTTCTATAAGTTTCTTTCATTGGATTCTTGTGATATTGAATTTAGACAATAAGTTTTCTTTATTTTGCATTGGCTTGTTGGTATGTAATATTTGATAGCTATTCTCAAATCCTCGTCCTTAAAGATATTTATTTAAAACCAAATCATATTTTTTTAAACTGAAAACTTGTAAAACAAGTTGGAATGTTATCATTTCTTCATGCCCTTCTGTCTTAGACCTATTATCATTCTGATTAGGGACTAATAACCCACCCATTATAATAGAGCCTATTTATACAGTATCTGAAGCAAGGGCTAAGTTCCTAAAATACCATATTTTTCTCAAGCAAGCTGCTTACCAGTTCTGGGCATATCTGTTTTAATTAGTAAATAGACATGTCATTGTTTTAGATTTTTGTGAATTGTTTGTTACCTTTTCAAAATCTGTTGTTTATAGCAGTCTTATTAATTGGAATAAATGTGCTGCATGTTTTAGGATAATTGAAAAATGTTCTAGATAAAGTCTTTGTTTAACCTATGATTTATCTACAGAAGTTATTTGATAGCATTAAATTACTAGTTATAAGCCATAAGAAGGAAAATGTCTTAATAATGGAAATATGTTTGTACAGCTTTGGAATCTTCTAATGCCCACGAAGAAGTTAAAGGCTAGAATCTCCAAGCAGTGGGCTGATATTGGTTTCCAGGGTGATGATCCCAAGACGGACTTCAGAGGCATGGGCATACTTGGATTAATCAATCTTGTGTAAGTGAAAGTAGACTTTCTTTTTTTCGCTAAATGAAATTACATGTAATCTCTGATCTAGTTACTTCTAATAAAAAGTGATCTAGTTGATTCATACTATCTCTGAATTTTAATAACTACAATGCTAGAAGTATTTGCTAATGTTGTTGGCAACAATATGAAGATATTGGAGGCCAGTCATAGTGGCTCACACCTGTAATCCCAGCACTTTGTGAGGCTGAGGCCAGAGGATCACTTGAGGCCAGAAGTTTGAGACCAGTCTGAGCAATATAGTGAGACCCTCTCTCTACAAAAATAATTAGCCAGGTGTGGTGGCATTTGCCTGTAGTCCAGCTTCTTGGGAGGCTGAGGCAGAAGGATTGCCCACGCTCAGGAATTCAAGGTTACAGTGAGTCATGATTGCGACACTATACTGCAGCATGGGTGACAAAGCAAGACCCTGTCTTTAAAAAAAAAAAGAGACATTGGTGGAAATATACTTGTGTGTGTGATTTCTTTACTTATCAATGCTTTCCTCTCCTTTTTCTTTCTGATCTCCATTTGATACCTTTTAAAGAATTATGTATACTCCTACTGCTTTTTCTCTCTGGGCTCTGTGATTCTATTTTGGGAAATATAACCAAGTAAGGTGATAATAAAGTCTCTTCATATATGTTCTTCACCACCTGTGACAACTGATCTACCTACATTCCTGACTTTATACGTATAGACTACCCTATGGACTTTCTCTCCTTTATCTTCTTTAATACTTATGATTAGCTACATGTATGAAATCCCCAAATATATAACTCAAATCACAATTGATAGCCAAAACTATTCTAGAAGATAACCTGGAAGATTAATTTCCTCCTATAATGATATGCAAATGTACAAATTGTAGTGTTTGGGTCTGTTCATGAAATTGTGATTTATAGACTGTAAAATGTCTAGAATGGGAAGGCTAGCCTATTAAAGTTTGGATAATTCTTACTGTGAAAAAATCCTGAAATTGGTTAAATTCGGTTGATATTCATGGTTTTTCTTATTGTATATAGATGTATATTTTTCACCATTTGATACTGTTAAGGTAGAGGCTAACTAAATTCAGGAAGGAAATTAAAAATTGTTCTATCTTACAGATTGAATATTTTAAGAGTAGTTTGACTATTAAAATGTAATGCTAAATTATTACAAAAATGAAACATAAATAGTTAACTAAAGGCATTTTAGAGTCAACTAGGGATAAAGTAGGAAAATTAGAGCACTTAGGAAAGCACTGCATTCAGCCAAACTTTTTAAACTGTTTTGATGTTTGTAGATCCCATAGGGAATCTGAGGAAAGCTTTATATATGCTCTCTCAGAAAATGCATACACAGAAAATGTTGGGCATAATGTAGGATGGTTTCTGGATTCCCCTTCATCCATAAATTATCATTGATTCATGGACTTCTAAGTTAGCCCCTGGTGTAATAGGTTGAAAACTAGAGCCAGTGAAGAAATATGGAAGTGTCTATTAATACTCTATAAAAGAATAAAGAGGGAAGCGTTAATTAGAAATTTCTATGCTTTATGAAAATTTCAAGGATTATGTCCTTTAAAATGTAAATAAATCATGGAAATTTATTTTTTATTCTTTTTATCCTCACGTGAGCATCTAGTCAGTCATTGTGTGTGTGTGTCTGTCATTCTGAGGTGATCCAAAGATTAAACAGATTTGTTATAGGCCAAAAGGATGTTGTTATAGGCCAAAAGGATGTATGTGCCTAAAAATAGATAGTTTAGTATTTACTAATATATATTTATATACAATAGATATACATCTCTCTTGTACTACTAATACTTAATGTTTATAGTTAGTATTTTAGTTATATGATTGATGAAGGAGGCTTCTCATTGCAAAAAGATTGTTGACTCCCTTCTGACTGCACTGAAAATGGCACTAAACAATACAGTCTTATATTGTAGCAGAAGAAATGAACCCTAAGTAAAAGGAAGAATGTCCTAACAGGTACATATTGACTCTTTTATAGAAAGAGAACAGGCAAAGAAACAAAAAGAACTCTAGTTTTTTGTTTTTTTTTTAAGGTAGTCTCTTTTTATGTTACCTATTTATTAAAATACTGTACAGTCTTGTCAACGACCTGTATTCATTTTATTTTATTTTATTTTTTATTTATTTTTTTTATTGCATTTTAGGTTTTGGGGTACATGTGATGAACATGCAAGATTGTTGCATTCTTTACGAGATAGGCCCGATAGCTTGGGAAGTTTTGATTCAGAAGCATTTGTGAATCACTGAAGTGATTTGAGATAGACATCGGAATGGTCATGGCAGCACTGGGACTATCATTTTGACAGTAGATTTTTAAATTGGTTCTATATATCATACATTTGAATGGTGTATATTAGTTTGATTATTTTTCTTAAACTTTTTAGGTATTTCAGTGAAAATTACACTAGTGAAGCTCATCAGATTCTTTCCCGTTCAAATCATCCAAAATTAGGGTAAGCTGAGTATATTAAAGAACCCATAATCTCTTGCATTTACAATGATTAGATGATTTAATGAATTTGAAGATATATCAAGATATTTCTTAAAATGAGATGTTTTAATAACTTTATAAAGGATATTACATGATACATTATTTTTTAAGGAAAAATGTGATTGTAAACCAATTTTGTATGTATTTCAGTATATTTTTTATCACAAGCTATAGTTGATCTATACAATGGAGATAAGGGCCCTTATAAAATCTTTTTGAGAACTAGGTTTGAAGATAGGAAGAGGAAATCGTTTGGAAAAGCAGTAGGAAAATGGGGAAATAGCTTTGAAAATTGTAAAGTGAAATGCAAATTGATGTGGTTTTATTAGCCTTATCGTTATTTTTTAAAGTATTCTGATGGTATCTAATCTTTGAAAAAGCATAGTAACAATGTTAGATCATAAAAATACCATGATAATGAAGAAGAAAATATCAGATTGTCCATTATATTTTAGAAATCAATGAGATTTGGGGTATGTAGTCTCCCCCACTCCTTTTTTATTTAAGAGTTTTAGCTTTAGATATCATGTGAACACAGCATTCATTTTATTTCTTAGATTATATCCAGAAAAATAAACAGGCTTTAAAAAGCAAAAAAGTTAAATTCTTTCTAGTATATTTTTCTTACTATGTAGATATTATCATAATATCAATACTGTGTTAAACCTGAAGCAAAATCAATTTCTACTAATACTGTGCATAATTTTTAAGTTATTTTATGAGTTATTTGACTAGCTGGTATAACTGGTAATGTTTCTGACATAGGTATTCTTATGCAATAGTTGGAATCAATCTTACAGAGATGGCTTATAGCTTATTGAAGAGTGAAGCTTTGAAGTTTCATCTCTATAACTTTGTTCCTGGTATACCAACAATGGAACACTTTCATCAGTTTTATTGTGAGTATTAAAATGAGTTAAAACTAGATCTTTCTAAAATAATTCTTAAACTGCTAGGAAAGTATAATATATATTTTAATCTATTGTCTCTATGAAGTATATAACTTATGTTTATAATTTTATTACTTAGGATCTTTGAAAAACAAGAAAATAGTGGAAGACGAGTCCCCAGGAGTATTCTGTGCTTCAGTTTTTATATTTGCTGATTATAAAAGATAATATTTCACATGTAGACAAATCTAAGATTCATGTAATTTTTCTTTAGGCATTCATTTTCCAGCTAACTACAAAATGAATTTTCCCTCTCGGATGCTGGTTAATGAATGCTGTTAAGGACAGACCGTTTGCAGATTATTTTATTATTTTTGGAAGGAAATTTAATTTAGAGGAAATTTTCACTTCCCCCTAACTTAAATTTCAAGGCCAAATTTTCTTGTTGTAAGTTAGGGGTACTTTAGTAACTGTTCCTAAAGCTGTCCTTACTCTCTCTATTCCATTCACTTTTAGTAACAATATTTGAATACTGAAGGTTTAATTGAAGGAATCCAACTTCTGAAGCTATTGTTCAGAAGCGAATATTTCAGATCTAGTTTATCTTCACCCACTATTTTTCTTGATCTTTTTGTGGTTTTAGAATGTCATTTGCATGTTGGTAGCATATAAGGAACGACTTAGATAATAGGTGGCAAAATCATAATTTCTTCATTTCCATTGTTGAAAGTATTATTCATGTCTCTTTTTCACAGAAGCTTTCCTGCCTTTACTTACACTCTAATTCCAGTTTTGTCTGCATCTTAACTTTCTCTTGTGGTTGTCTATTTCTTTCCATCCCCATTGTAACTGCGCAGTATCAGGCCTTTGTTACTAGGTTACTGTAATAGTCTTTAGCTGTCTGTTTATGGTAACTCTCTTCTATTTCTTCTCCACATTGAAAGTATAGTTACTTAAAATGAAAATCTGATCATTTTACTCTACTGCCAAAAATTCTTCAAAGGATTCCCATTATAAGACCCTGCATAATCTGAACCTTGATAACCTCTTCAGACTCATCTTTTGCCATATACTAGCCCCTCTCTTACCCCCAAAAAGTCTATACTGGAGGCATCCCCATCTTCTTTTAGTTGCTTAAATGTATAATGCTCTGTTTTGACTCTATGCTTTTGCAAGTGACATTCACTTAGCCTGGAACACTATTCCAGCTCCCTCTGTTGTTTCCAGGTGATGTCTTCTCATCTTCCAAATCTCGGTTTAGGCGTGCTCTTCTCTGGGAAGTCTTACCAGAGACTTTGTTCTTTCAATTAGCCATTTCTGTCTTCATTACTAATCAGTTAGACTACACACCTGCCTCTGTACCTTCCATTCATGATTCATTTACTGTGTGTCAGGTATTGTTCTAGGCCCTGGGGCTGTAGCAGAGAATCAGGGTCACTGCATTCAGTGAGGAGCTGTCATCTTCAGAATCCAAACCTCCCCCAGTGCGGTGCCCACCTCCAGATACTACTTCATTTCTCTGCTCCTTTTCTTTAAGAAACTTTTAAATAAGTGCTGTTTTACATTTCTTCATCTCCAATTTTTATTGAATTCCAATTTGATTTCTCTCTCCACGACTCTGATGATGCTGACTTTTCTCAGACACCTTTTTTTTTTTTTTTTTTTTGCTGCCTAATACAATTGCCATGTTTTTTCTTCATGTTATTTGATCCTTTTAGTGGCACTGGGCATAAATGACCACAGGTTATTATCATGACTTTTCTGATGCCACATTCTCCTGGATTTTCTCCTACACAAAGTAGGAGCCAGTGCAACATGTTTTTTTTTTTTTTTTTTTTTTTTTTTTTTTTTTTTTTTAGATTTATTTTTATTTTTAGGTTTTGGGGTACATGTGAAGGACATGCAAGATTGTTGCATAGGTACACACATGGCAGTGTGGTTTGCTGCCTTCCGTCCCCTCACCTGTATCTGTCATTTCTCCCCATGCTATCTCTTCCCACCTTCCCACCCCCCGTCCCTCCCCCATTTCCCCCCAAAGGACTCCAGTGTGTAGTGCTCCCCTCCCTGTGTCCATGTGTTCTCATTGTTCAACACCCGCCTATGAGTGAGAACATGCGGTGTTTGATTTTCTGCTCTTGTGTCAGTTTGTAGGGACATGGATGAACCTGGCAACATGTTTTTAAATGGCAGGACAGGTTTCAGGTCCCTAAGGACAGCATTGATGATTCTACTCAAGTGTACTGAAGATTTCTAGCAGGCATGAGATGCTTTCTTTTACCATTCCAAAGTGTTGTTGCTGGGACTTTGCTAACTTGCCTCTGATTTTTTTTTTTTAAATGAACTATTTTCCCTGTTCAATAGCTACCTATTGAACATAAATATATATATTTTAAAAAATTTAAAAACTCCCAAAACAGTTAAGCAGTTTCCCATATCTCAATATATACAGGAGAATGGTAGGTTAGAAAGCAGTGCAAAATGACCTCTGTGCAGTATTTTTTCCCCTAAAAACTGGGACACTTGAGGATCTGTGGGAACTGTTGCTCTTCAGCAGCCTCATACCATCTGGGCTGGCTCCTCTATAGGAAGGACATTAAAGTGTCATATCTGAGGTAGAAAAGTCATTGGAGAACCTTTTCAGTTGCCTTCCGTCAGCTCATATAAGAGCTGTAGATCATCCTGAAAACAGTGAAGCTTATAGTTTTCACTTTTTTTGAGACATTAAAATGCACATTCACATATACCTATGTACTTTTAAGCAGAAGTTTCCCAGAAAATTGATTTTTATACCCATTACCACTGGAAGCTTTACATCTTAAGTAAGGTTCTGCTTTTCTTCTTAGGAGGAACCTATTCTAACTAGGATAATAATTTGAAACCTTATCTTTTGAATGTACATACTTTTTTTTTAGAGGAGTGGGCTCAATTAGTTTGCAAAAATTAGTTCCAAGGTCTTAGTTTCTCTCCAGAAGAAAGAACAGTTAAGAGATTAGTTTCCACATTTTTTGTTTCCCTGCGATCTGCCTTCATCTCCCCCTTTTCCTTTGACCTCTCTGCCTTTCTTTTAATGCATCCTTTGTAGGAAAGGCTGGAAATACTGTTAGTTTAGCTTCTCAGCTCCATTGTCATCTTGTATATCTCAGCTGTGAGCAGGTATCTGCTGTGATTCTGGAAAGTAACCGCTAGTCCAGCAGGAGGGCTCAGGATTTCAGGACCTCTGTCTTCTGCATATTCCTGTCTAGCATGTCTCCATTCTAGTTTTGTAGGGTCACAATTTTACCTGGACTTCTGGTTTGTTGGTTCCAGAAAAAATAGTAACACCTCAAGTTTGTATAACAAAAAGTTATGCCTCAATAACAACTTTATTGAGGTATAATTTATATACCATAGAATTTACCCATTTTAAATCTACACTTAAATGAATTTGAATGAACTAAATTGTGTAGCCATCATCATAATCCCCTTTTAGAACATTGTTATCACCCCAGTAAGATCCCTCATTCAAGTTCACAGTTAATCCCCTTTCCTGTGGTTTTCTTATCCCTAACCTCTATAGTAGATACATGCAGGGAATTTCAGGTTTAGACATTTCGTGTGGTGATTTCTCAGAGTCTAAGTGTTCCAAACTTCTGGACTCAAGGAAAAAATATTTACATCATGGAAAACAGCTCTTTTCCATCACGTTTTGCAAAGTTTTGGGAGACTTATGCCAAGGATAGCCTGCCAGTTTCCTAGAGTTTCAGTATTTTTTCCTGCTGTTTCCTGATGTCACATTAAATCACCTTAGCTATTATAGTCTCTGTTCTTCAAGTTAGTCTTTCTCTGACACTGGTTTATATTATAGACCAACAGCCTCACTCTGAAGCAAGAAGTTCCTAGTGCTTTAACTTGAGCAGTTTGTTCCAGGCCCACGTAGTCATTTGAATGGGCTACATTACTGACAGTAATGAAAAACCAATTTAAAGGACATAAGAATTGTAAATATCTAAAACCTAATAACCAGAAATACTAAAACAAATGGTATGGCCATAAAATTTGGATAGCTATCTGCCTTATCATACTACACAGAATGTTAATCTCTAAATGTATTTATTGTATATCCCTAACATTGTATGGGGTATAGAGATAGCAGATGATATTTCTCCAGAGTTCATTCCTTGATTTTACTTGTATATCATGGTTGACCAAAATCTGTTTTATCATATATTGAGAATAATCCAAAAATCTTTCTTAAACTGGCTTTCTTATGAACGGATATTTCAGTGTTGGAATATGATGTTTTTAACCATTAATGTTTACTTTATGACCAATATTATTAAAATGAGGTTTCCATTTTTTTCATAGTAGGCAATCATGATAGTCTAGCCATCCTTTTGTATAAAGCCATTGGCTTTTGCAACAGAGACCACTTACAAGCTGTGTAATTTGGTCACCATTTAACTTCTCTGCACCTCTGTTTCTGCTTTGGTAGATGGGAATAACAACATAGTACTTGTATCCTAGGGCTGCTCTGACAGCATGTGAGCATTTAGTGAACACTGTAGAAATATTTTAAAAAATAATTCAGTAAGTACATTTGGTTGCATACAAAGTAGGACTGGATGGCTTTATTTATTTATTTATTTTTTTACTTTTTAACAGTTTATTAAAGTACATGATAAACTGCATATATATGACATGATAAACTATACATGTCTGATAAACATGTATGATTTGGTAAGTTTTAACATATGTATATACCTGTGAAGTCATTCCCATGATCCAAATGGTGAATATAGTCACCATCCCTGAGAGTTTTTATGTGCTTCTTGGTAATCCATGCCTCTTGCCCCTCCTGTACCATCCGAGGCAACCACAATCTTTTTGTCACTATAGATGAGTTTGCATTTATTTTCTAGAATTGTATTTCAGTGGAAACATGCAGTGTTTACTCGTTTTTGTCTGCTTTATTTCTCCATAATTTGTTGTGCATATTAATAGCTTTTTTTAATTTTTTAATTGATTAGTTCATTTATTCTTATTACTGAGCAATATTTCATTATATGCTACCCATTGTTTATGTACTTGTTGATTGATATTTTGATGTTGGGTAGCTTTAAGTTCACATTTAAGCTTATATATATATGTATGTGTGTATATATAAACAAGTTCAGTTTCATGAAATGCTTTTAACATTTTGAAGGTTAATTTGGCTACCATAATGAGGATATTGAAAATGAAAAATATTAAGCTGATTTGGAGGGGATGTATTTTTTTTAAAAAAGAAAAGATGCTGCTAGTTCATTGAAAAAAAGTAGAAATAACTCTTAGATTTAGAAATCGAGTAGAAAATAGCTTTCCTACACTTTAGCCTTATCCAACATTTTCTCATTACTTTTATTTTTGTGCTTCAGGGGTTTCTCAGGAAACTTTTCTCAAGGTATCTTTTGAAAATACTACATCTTTTCTCACTGTCACCCAGGCTCTGGAGTGCAGTGATGTGATGACGGCTCACTAAAACCCTGACCTCCTGGTTTCAAGTGATTCTTTCACCTCAGCCTCCCAAGTAACTGGGACTACAGGTGCATGCTACCGTGCCTGGCTAATTTTTGTATTTTTTTTGCAGAGATGGGGTTTCACCATGTTGTCCAGGCTGGTCTCTTAACTCCTGGACTCAAGTGATCTGCCCACCTCAGACTCTGAAAGTGCTGAAAGTTCAGACATGAGTCACTGCTCCTGACTGAAAGTACTACATCTTATAAGCTTGAAGGATGTTGTTGATTTTTGAGACAAAGAGTAAATGTACACTAAATTGTTTATTGAAATTGCTGTTTATTTTGAACATCTGGAAACATTTCTTATTAAGTCCCTCAGGCCTCCAATAGTCTTGAGATTACTTTTGATTATTCTAATATGAGATTTAAAGGATAGTTATATACTTCGTAAAAATGAGATGGTTTGAATGTGATTTCAATTTTGAGGACTATATGTTTTGTTTTTCTTTAACTGCAGGTTATCTTGTCTATGAATTTGACAAGTTTTGGTTTGAAGAAAAACCAGAAAGCATTATGTATTTCAACTTATATAGAGAGAAGTTTCATGAAAAGATTAAAGGACTTTTACTGGATTGTAATGTAGCACTTACTTTAAAAGTATAAATCATCCACTGTATCTTCTATTTCTACCACATTTTGCACATTCAACAGAATTTATATGTTGTAATAGAAATTATCTGATCAATTTACACTCTTATATATAATTTCCTACAAAAATATTTCAGAAATTCTATTTAAGAAAGCTGGTGGACAATCAGTGTATGTTTACAGTTATTTATACACTGTTCTCCAAAGGTACCTTATCCTTCCAAAGATTCCCTCTGTAGAGTCATGCAAACTACAGTTTGGAACTTGGGACTTAGCCCATTAGTGTAAAAGTATAAATCAGGTATTTGTATTAAATTGGTAGATTAAAATGTGTAAAATCAGTTTTCATTTTTATGTGTTGCAGGATCAAGTTGGTATCTTTTTCAAAGTTCTTTAAGTTTTTTTGGTTTTTAGTTTGGAAATGGCTGTTTTTAATTTTCTTTGTATGATTTTATTTCTGGGTTAATTAACAGCAAGAGTGTTTATGGTTTTCTTTGTTTGCATCTTAATTACATGCCATAACATTGCTTCATTAGCAGCAAATAGAGCAGAGATATGGCAGAGAGAATAAAGAATCATGGCCTCCTTTTGGGTTTCTGTGATTATTGAGCATAAGTGATGAGAGAATGAAAGTATTGGTGACCAGCTTTTTTGTTTTTAAATAACACCCTTTGAAATGCTATGGTGTTATTTGAAAGCTTAAAGACATTTTCTCATCTTCAGTATTTGCTTTTTGTCAGTTGTAGAAAAGAACATTAGTGTTTGGCGTGAAGCCTTTTATCAGGCTTCTCTACTTAATGTATGTTTATGAAAAGAGATTATTTGCTGAGAAAATCTTGTTCATATAAAAGACAAAAAGATTATTAAAGACAGTTTCTATTTAAATAAAACTGTCTTTGAAACTTAAGAAAACTTAAATTTAAAAAAAAATCTCAGTTAAACATCATTGGTTTATTTGACTTACTGTTAACTCTTGCTTCTCTTTGACTCCATGGTGTTTTTAGATAACCATGTATGAACTTTATGTTAACGGTCTGTGGAATACTAAAGTAGCTTGAAGATGACATGACGACTGTGCGTTTTATATAGTTTTATTCTCCTAAAATCTCAGGAGAGCAGCAAGTGCTGTCAAGGATTATATAGTGATGAGAATCTTACGGGAATGATTTCTTCTTGGTGTGTTTTACACATTTGTACTGATAGCAAAACTAAGGTTTAAAGTCAGGAAAGTTCAAGTTATCCTTGAATCCTACAGAAGCCAACCTTTTAAAGACATAATTTGATCTAAAACATGATGATATTTAGCACACCTTTTAATGTGGTATATATCAAGCGTTAAAAGGACTAGTTCATATGTGATAGAGCAAGACCTGAGACTTTTTCAGTGTTTGCTCATGTCTGTTGGCAGACCTCTCTCTTTTCAAACTTGTCAAAGAGTGGTAAGACATATCCACTTGGAAAATAGGATGCAGTGTTGTATAGCATGTACATTTAAAGTGCATGTGTTAAAATTAGTTTTTCAATAAGATAAAATTATTTTAAAAATCTGGTTCACTTTATTATAACAGTGACAATTTCGCTTTTTGCTATTACAGGAAGTTGAAAATTGGTTTCTTGTAGGGGACGTCTCAACTTTGGGAATATCTTCACTTAATTTTTAAAAAATATTTTCATGCTTTATTGTCACAAAATCCTGGCAAGTTCATTTTATTAAGGTGTTCACTATTACATGGAAAGTAATTCTGTTCATCTTTTGATGTTTGTGCTGAAAATGCTTATCTTTGTATTTTGATCTTTTAACAGCTGAGAGCTTGAACTGATTTAAACCTTTGCCAGTGTACTTAAAAATGCTTCAAGTATGGAAGGGGAAAATTTTAAGTAATTAAGTTTTTTCCCTTCTAGGAAGAAAAGCTATGATGATATTAAGAAAATATCATTATAAAGTTTATGCAATAATATGTTCTTTAAATCCACCTCCATTTGTACATTATAGATAACATTCTGGTTTTGACTTAAAATAATCTGCAAGCATTTCAGATAGTTTTACAGCAAATTGATCTAAAAGCCACTAACAAATTTTAGGGTTTGAGTCTAGAAGCCAAGCAAAATGTCACCAATGTCAGTTGTAAATTAGAATGCAGCATGAGCCTTCAGACTCATGATAGTGAGATACATCGAAAGAAAAATTGTGTCTGCCTTCCTACTTTCCCTTTTGACATATGTAGTTGGAATTTTATGTAGTCTTAAAATCCACATTTAGAATCTTACCTATTTCTGTAATAATTAGTAAAATGCCATAGTAGTGATAGAATATTATGGCACTTTAAGTAGCCTAAAAATTATGTTAGTTTTAGCATCAAAGGAATAAATAAATGTTGAAATGAATTTTTGTATGTGCCAGGTTGAAGAGAGTGTGCCAGTGACTGGAATAGTCTATAAATTTAATAGTTATGGTTTTAATAGGGTCTCAAAGACAATCTTTAAAGAAATGGGAGAAATCAGGGGGGATCAGTGAAGCTATATCAACCTCTCTGTGTACATAAATACAGTGATGTAGCTAGATATAAAAGTCAGTGTCTTCCTGGCACCATTTACAGTTTAGAAAACAATCTTTTTCTTAAAAAAAAAGTCCATCTGATTTTTTTCTATTTTTAGGAGCTACTTGGATTTGTAAGTATTTTTTCTATGTGAAAATATATGTATTCTTCACTTTTGTTCCAATATTGTAATTACTCATGCACTCTTTCTCCCCTTTGAGAACATTCAGTGGATACAACTTCATCAAAGATTTGCTCAAAGGAGAAGCATCCCATGAGTGTGAAAAGATGCTTGTAGCCAGAACAGAAAAGGTTCCACATGATCGTGGCAAAGAAGATAGGAGGTTTGACTTGGAGGGCCATAATGTTTATTATCCTTCTTGAAATAATGGGGACCAGCAGCTCTTTTCTCAGGATAAATGCTCTAGCCCACTTCTCTCTGAACAGGCGTGGAGAGGCTTACTTTCCATTTTCATATTTATACACCTCTCTACAAAAGCAATTTTTAATGGAGATTGGTGGAATTGTTAAAAATCTGAGAGGAATCATGACCAAAGGTGTTTTGGTTTTTTTCCTATATTCAGTTTTTAATGGGAAAAGTTTTAAATGTAGTACAGTTGAGACCCAACTACTATCTTACTATTACAGGACGATTCTATGTTTCTGTTAAAGTATTTAAAAAATATTTAAGCAGTAGCTTTCTCTGGGGGAAAAAGTACCACTTGGATACTTAAAGGAATTGGGATTTTTGTTTACTTTGGATAAGGCAGTTGAGTTCTTAAGTAAAAGCAATAGTGTAAAATGTCATTTTGTTTGGAATGTTAAGTAAGCAAATAAAAAACATTGAAATTGTTGTAAACTTATCTGTTGACACTTCTTTCTTTCCATATTCTCCTTCCCTAACGTAAGTCATTCATGCTCATTAAATGTTTTTCTTATTTTTTTTTACCGTGTTGCTATAAGTAAAAGAATATACAGAAAAAAGTTTTGATTTTCTTGACTTTTTAACTGCTAGTTACCTATTTACAGTGTTGAATGAGAAACAAGTGGTTATGAGACTGAAAATTTCCTTTATTTAAAAAGAAGCCACCACCTCCACTCACCTGTTCTTACAAAGAGTAGGAATAATTCATGCTAGACTGCAGTTTTATTCTTAACTTTACACAAAAGTTCTGTTATCCATCATAAAATGGATCTATTTTTATATTAATATGTCATTCTTTATCTTTTTACAACTGCATAGCATTTCTCTGTGTTTCGGGGGGAGGGGTACATCTTATTTTGAAATAAAAATATTACAGGTGGATCTGGTTGGATAAGTTTAAAGCAGTACTTATTAAAGTTAGTACTAATTATAGTTTTAAATATATGTATATATTCAAAAATAAGGCTGGAAATTAAAGATAAAACATTCATCTTAAGGAATTTGATGAACACAATAAATGTAAAGAAAAGAGGCAAGGAAATATTAAAGATAAGTGCTTAAAATGCATGGAATAGCAAACAAGCATAAAGGATCAACAGAAATAAGTTTTTGCTTGAAAAGACTAATATTGATAAACTTGATACTAATTAAGAATAAAAGAGAAAGCAGATGTCAAGAATGAAATACGGGACATCACTACAAATTCTATAGATAGTGAAAAAATAGTAATAATTTTGTCAAAAATTTGAAAATTTTAATGAAATACAAAAATTTCTAGAAAAATACAGCTTACCAAAAGTGTACAGGAAAAGGGGAAAGTCGTAGAGCTATTAAACTGAATTAGCAACTAAAACCCTTTTTGTAAAAACTCTGCAATTCTATATGGCTTGCATCAGTGAGTTGAATTACATGTAAGAGTAAAATCACTTTTCACAAACTCTTGGAAATGGTGGAGTATAGACTCCGCAGTTCATGAAACTATCATAACCTTGATGACTAAAACTCAAGAACAGTATGAAAAATAATAGTATGCCAATGTCACTTTAGATACAGTAATTATAAACAAAATATTAGCATATGGAATCCAGAAGCTTACTAAATTTAATATATTAATGACTTGCATATATAGATATATATGATATATCTAAATATATATGCTATATCTAGATATATATAGATATATTGCTTTAATATGTGATCAATTATGGCTCAGGTCAGTTGATGACCAGAATAAAATGTAATTTTTCATATTAACATTTGAAAATCATATGTTCTTAGATGCAGGAAAAACATTTGATAAAAATTCATTTAAGTTTAAAAAATAGTAAATGAGAAATAGCGATTAATTGTCTAAAATGTTTCCTTATAAATAAACTACAACAAAAATATGTAACAGTAAAACATATGGAATCAAATTTAGAAAGATTCTGGAGACGTGTGGAGCAGTTTGATGCAGCTCATTCCCCTCTAGGGACAGACCATGAATGAGAAAAATAAATGTTTTGACTCTATAGATTGCATTAAATCTGTAAGATAAATGTGAAAACAGTTTTTTTCTGGTACAAGAGTGTGTTATATACTTATATAGTTTTAAAAAACACATTTCAATAGCATTGTAGTCTTCATAGTATATTACACATCTTATGTTTATTCCTAGGTACTATTTTAAGATGCTTTTTTTTTTTTTTTTGAGACGGAGTCTCACTCTGTCATCCAAGCTAGAGTGCAATGGCGCCATCTCAGCTCACTGTGTGCAGCAATTCTCCTGCCTCAGCTGCCTGAGTAGCGGGGATTACAGGTGCCCGCCACCATGAGCAGCTAATTTTTTTGTATTTTTAGTAGAGATGGGGTTTCACCATGTTGGTCAGGCTGGTCTCGAACTCCCGATCTCGGGTGATCTGCCTGCCTCGGCCTCCCAAAGTGCTGAGATTACAGGTGTGAGCCACCATGCCTGGGCTAAATGCTTTTGTATGATACATATTTACAGCTTTATTTTCTAACTTTTGCTGGTATATAGAAATATGTAGACTTTTAAATATTTATTTTATTAGCCACTTTGCTGAACTCTTATGTATGCCAATTCTTTTCGATTTTCTGTGTACATAGCAGATTGTCAAATATCTTCTGATGACTGATGTTTCTCTGTACATTCCTATCACTCATGAGCTGTAACTTTTATTTCTTTCCATCCATTTATTTGTCTTACTGCACTACCTAGGACTTGTAGCACCATGTTGAGCAGATGGGCTGTGCCAGTTTGAAATTATTCAGCAAATATTCAGTCCTCTCCATTTCCCAATAAGGAGTGCACTTCCTTGCTTCCTTGATATTAGGCTTGACCATGTGACTTGCCACGATCAATGCAATGTTAGTGGACATAAGCAAAGCCTTGAAATAGGTTTGAGCAGTTGGGCTTTTTCTTGTACCTCTGCTGTCACCATGTAAAAGAGCATGCCTCGGGTTGTCCATGGGTACCAGATGAATCAGAATCACATAGAGTTGATCAGAACTGCTCACAAACTCATGGCCTGAATTTAAAGACCAACTGAATTCAGCTAAGATTAGCAGAGCTGCCTAGCTAGCCTACTGTTGTGTGAATTCATAATATTGGTCAAAAGATGCAGACATAAAACATATTGGATAATTCCATTTATATGAAATTACAAAATAGACAAACGAGCCTTATAATTTAGGGATGTATACTTAAATAGTGAATCCATGTAAAAACACACGGAAAACCATTTACCATGAAAATGAAGTTCAGGTGGTCTCAAATTGTGATACTGTGAGTGGAGGTGGATCTGCGGTACTTGCAATTTTATGTTTCTTAAGCTTCACTTGGGTTACCTGTTAGTTCAGTGTGTAATGATACATCAAAACATTCATTTGCTTTATGCACTTTTATGTATACATGTTGTATTCCACCATGAAAATGTTCCCATTTTAACAAATGAAGACAAAAGCAAGAATGATTTGTAGACTATATCTTGTTTCAAATAATGGCTTGCTTTGTTAAAAAGGAACAGACTAATTATTGCCATTAGCTTTGCATGGAAAAAGAAAAACTTTGTGGTGATTCTCAGGCCTATAGGGGCTTTTCCCACAGTTGTGTTCCTTATCAGATGAGATCACCGAGGCTGTTATCAGAACACGTGGCAAATCCCCAGGTATCTTCTGATACCAGATGGATTCCCTTATATTTCCCTCTATATGGGGACACTATGCTTGTTTTATGTACCACTGAATAGTATACAGCATCTAGTGCATAGCAGATCCTCAAATATCTTCTGATGACTGATGTTTCTCTGTACGAGGAATTGGCCAGCTTTCTTCCCTCCATTTGCAACTGCCCATTGCCTGACCAGGGTCACAGGCAAAGAAATAAAGTTCTATGTTTTCTTCCTTATTCTTGAAAGAAACATGCTACTCTAAGGTTGTGGTTTGTCCTAGTTTGAATTCCTTGTGAATCAGATCTTGAGGAAAGGATTTGCAATTCATTTGGGAGGTGATGCCAGGAAACACCGGTAAAGAAGTAGGAAACAGACAGGGAATAGAAGTCAGCCCACAAATACTGTAAACTAAAAATAAAATCCTAAAGTTTCCCTTGGCCAAGGGGGTCCCAGAGAAACCCTCAAAACTGAGTTCCCAGCCATGATAGAATGAAAGGTCAGACGCGCCTTGTTATATACCCTCTCCCTTAGATGGTTTAGACACAACTGACCAGGATGAATGTTAAAATAGAAATCACAGACTGAGGGAACAGACTCTTTGTGGCAATATTCTTTGTAGCATTTTAGTCTTCTCCATATGATATGACACATCTTTTGTTAAATTTATTCCCAGGTACTATTTTTAAATGCTGTTACGCAGTTTTACAGCTTTATGTTCTAACTTCCTTTGCTAGTACATAGAAATATAGGTATACAGACTTTAAATATTGATTTTATTAGCCAATTTGCCAAACTCTTATTATGTATACCAATTCTTTTGGATTTTCTGTATACACATTCATATCACTTGTGAGCTGTAAGATGCCAAATTATAACAGGACTTAAGGCCATGCCAGACAGGACTAAGTCACACACTCCTACACTTAAAGAATAAACTATTTTCTAACTGCCACAAGATTTTTCTTTTTCTCAAGCAGCTAAATAAACAGTGGCCTTGAGCATCCGTAGTAATTGCAGCTTCACCAAGTGCTGACTGACTCCAGCCCATTTTCCACCAGCCATAACTACAGCTTTAACTGGACAAGAGAAGGATTTTAGTAGCTTTCTCCTAATAAGAGACCAAGCACCATGGACTGGCTCTGGCCTATTTACAGAGCTGGTGCATTGTGTGCCTTGGTGTCCCTGCTTCGCTTTTTAAATGTAACTGTAATACATTTAAATGCTAAATCTTCACTCCAAGGTATAACATGCATGTTGTTTAACTTGCATGCATCTACTTGTAGCCTGTTGAATATACTTGACCAACCCATTCAACTTAAATTCCTGTCTTACTCTTCCTTCCCTAGAAGTGCCTGCCTCTGGTCTTTGCTGGAGAATACGCTTCCTAGCCTGCAGAATGACCATCTTATAGGCTATAACCCTTTGTAAGAAATAAAGTCTCCTTTTCAAATGCATGAAGACCTTGTGATTTTTTAGTTAACAGTAGTAAGCAAAATACTACTGTGTTACTAGAGTTTGATCCCTCAGCAGTATTCCACCTGAGGGTTGAGGGAACTGAAATATTTATGTACTATTACCAGTTATTGGTAAAGGGCCACACTAGGGTTGTATTGTTTTCCCTGCTGTTCTAGAATGCCATGCACAGGTGAGCAAAGCTGGCTCTGGTGGCCGGAAGACTGTAAAAAGGCTACATGCTGACATGACAATAGGAGAAAGCAGGCCAGCACGCACTAAAGATCGAAATGGCATGTGTGCGACACTGAAGACCTGTACTACAAGAAAGTTTTGCAGGTAATGAATGGGGAAGATAACGCATGAAGGCAAGGTGAGAATCCCCAAGAGTAAATGTAATGTGGAGTTGATTAAAACAAGTAGAATGGTGTCTGGCAGCCTATAGCCTTCCTGGTCGTCCAATTGGCTTAAAATCAGGCTGGGCTTTGTCTTAAACTTCTTTTAATATCTGGTTTACTGTTTCCCTCTCTTCTGCATGCAGTTTGTAGGCATTAAAAAGGTTGCTACAGCTGCTAATGATGGATTTGAATTTGGCTTTGCTGAAAGATTCCATGAAGATTCACTTTCATCTCAGTAGAAACCTCAAACTGTTCTTCTGTCTTCTCAGAAGTCCCCTCCAGCTCTAAAATTATGTGATGCTAGCACAGATACCAGGACTGTAGTTACAGTCCTGCCAAAATGCAGTATCTTAGATTAGAAGCTGTTAAAGATGTCATCAAATGTGGACTCTAAACATTAAAAATCTATACTAATAATGTTCAGAGTAGGTTCATACCTGTCATTCTAAAGACCTGCACTTACCATTGAGCAATATCGTATTCTAGGTGAACTTCCACTCTTACACCCAGCTGTAGATTTCAAAAGACAGACTTTAAAAGGTATTAGCAATATTTTATTGAAATGTTCACTGACAACTGTGGTTAATAAAAAACTAATCTTTTTAATAACTTCATTTTTAAGTATTTATAAATATAAACTGCATTTCACTCAGTTTCTTTTACACCAGTTGGAATTGTAATTAAAACGTGTTAAAGTTTTTCACATTCAGTCACACAATTGCACTTCAAAAATGGTCAAATGCAATAGCTTATCTGCATTACATTTGCCAGGGTATACGCTGAATGTTTTACTTTCCCTTTCTTAAGACATTGAGAATAAAAGTAATATGAAATAGGCATTAGTTTCCTTTTTTATAGAAAAAAGTTCAAAACTCTGCACCAAAATTCCTTTATCTTTTTAGGCTAAAATAAATGAATAAGTTTTGTTTTAATGATTCAGACGGCAAGATTCCCACTGGTATGTTGCAACATTTTCTTGAAGCTGATTATGTGGTACAGTCCACAGTCTGCCTTGACTTGGACAATTCTCGCTTCAGTTTTTCAAAGCACACAAACATAATGACGTTCCAGGATCCGAGTCGCAAGAAGGAAGGTATCAACCTAGAAAAGCGCATGTCATCATTCTATTAGTTTGTTTGAGATACTTTTATTTTATTTTTCGAGATGAGGCCTCACCCTGTCACTAAGGCTGGAGTGCAGTGGCGTGATCATAGCTCACTGCAACCTTGAGCTCCCAGGCTTAAGTGATCCTCCCACCTCAGCCTCCTGGAGTAACTGGGACTAGAGACCACCACACTCAACCTGAAAATCTTAAAGCTATTATAGTACAAGCAGGTTGTGCTCCTCGTTTTGCCACTCCTCAAGGGAAGATGAATAAGAGTACCTATTTTTCATTTTTCCCTCCTCTGCTGAAAATAGTTTCCTCTAGATGTCCTATAGTACTTCAAAACAACACAGCCCTGATTATCACATCTATACAAATCCACAAATATCCTTCACACCCAAAGCATCTCTTCTGTTCTCTGACATGAACTTTTTCAAAAACTCTTCCCTCTTTTAAGGGAAGGTGAAATTTTTGCTTGTTTTGCTTTGCTTTCTGAATGGCAGGTAGGAAACCGTTAGAAGGGGGAAGGAAGAAGAGAAACCAAAGAAATATTGAGTAGGTGAATCATATTCCAGAGTCGAGAAATCTGTGCTGTCTCAATCTTGACAATTCTTGTTCTTAGGGAAATTGTTAAATGTTTAAATGGTTTTTATTGTTTAACCTATAAAAAGCACCCCTCTACCCATTTTTTTTCCTTCAAGTCTTTTAACATGTTTCTCTTGACTTCTTAATGTGGGTTTTTTAATTACCAAAAAATTAATAACATAAAATTCCGTTTCAGTAGCATTAAGTACAAAC
Organism: Saimiri boliviensis; assembly: GCF_048565385.1. Lineage (NCBI taxonomy): Eukaryota > Metazoa > Chordata > Mammalia > Primates > Cebidae > Saimiri > Saimiri boliviensis. The sequence continues at coordinate 148,635,383 of NC_133451.1, read as the reverse complement.
ACATTGTGTATAACCATCACCACTATCCATTTCCTGAACCTTTTTGTCACCCCAAAAAGAAATTACTCATTAAACAGCTCCCCATTTGTTCCAACCTCCAGCCTCTGGTAACTTCTATTCTTTCTGCCTTTATGAATTTGACTACTCTAGGTCCTCATTTAAGTGTAGCCATACAGTATATGTCCTTTTGTGTCTGGCTTATTTCACTTTCATGCTGTGGTGTTTCTCCCCCAAAAGGTTTTTAAATTTGAAAAAAATAAAATTATTAAGTGGTTAATGGTTTAATACCTGCTATATCCATTTTAAGTTAATTTTTTAATGACTTCATTTGTATTAGTGTATTATAAGTATGGATTATGATGATTTGGAACTTTTTATAAAATGTGTATGATACATTCATGCTGAATTTATAAAACTTGAGGGATGGCCTTACAGTTTAAAAATGAGTAGAATTTTATTATTTAATCACTAGTGTAATCCTTATGGGATATATTGACAAATTACTTAATACTGTATTTTCTTCTCCTTTTCCTTCTTTTTTTGAGACAGGGCCTTGCTCTGTCACCCAGGCTGGAGTGCAATGGCACGATCATAGCTCATTGCAACCTTGAACTCCTGGGCTCAGGAGATCCTCTTGCCTCAGCCTCCCAAGTAGGGGGTACTATCAGTGCGTGCCACCACAGTCAGCTACTTTTTAAATTTTTTGTTGAGATAGGGTCTTGCTTTGTTGCTCAGCCTGGTCTTGAACACCTGGGCTCAAGTGATCTGCCTGCTTCTATCTCCCAAAGTGCTGGGATTACAGGTGTGAGCCACTGCACAGAGCCCATGCTATATTTTCTTACATTTTCTTACGAAGGTAGTTACCAACACAACATTTCATTATGGAAATATGTAATCTATTACACAACACTTGTTTCTAGATGAGTGTAATAATTACCCAAACCACATAATTATCTGCATCACTTTTCTAGACTGTGGTGACGACTTTTCTCTAATTTTACAATTTAAAAACGTGAGTCTACCAAATGAAATCAAATCTTGTTCTCTCATAGCTCTCTATTATGATTTCCCTTTACTTTATAGTTCTCTTGACCAGAGAAGGCAAAATACTGTCTACATTTCCACTAGATTGGGACCAATGGAAAAGGCAATGGTCTTGAATGAGACTTTGATCAAAGTTGAGAAAATTTTAACATCATGGCTTTTTACTTTTTGGCACAGTGGAATTGGTGGATTGGAGAAATTTGTGGCAAGGAAAAATCAATACTAAGTATATGAATGTACTAAGGTACATTAAGCTTGTAAGCTAAATGTCAGTTTGACTAAAGAATGTTCCAGAGCACACATGTAGCCAGAACATATTATAGATACAGAAGATCCTATCTTACCCCTTGAAAAAAGCCGTTGGTCCCTCCTTAGTGAACATTTTCATTGCGCAGTTGGGCACACTTTTGTACTGCCCTGGTGGAGAATTAATAAATCTGGTTTTGACCACATCCACTGGGGAGGACATAGCTGTTGCACAAAATCCAGCTATCAGAGCTGACACCAAGTGGCAGGGGACGTCATCTAAAACGGATCAATGAAACAGGTCCACGTCAGACTTTTAGGGGCTTGCAGTTTAGTTACTTGTCAGATCAGATCTTTATTAACCTGTTGATAACAGCAGGTCAGTGAAGATGTCTTATAAATAAATAAAATATCATAAGAAAGGTATTGCATTAGAAAAAGATGGTAGAGAATAAATGGCTGAATAGATTGTTAACACTTTAGGAAAATAACCTGTTAGTTTCCTCTGTGCCTTCAGGGCCTGCAATAATGCCTAATATATGAGCATCTAATACTTTTTCATTGAAATAAAGTCATTGTCCAAGGGAAATTTTAATGTCTCTAGAAGCTGTTAGAACATTATTTTTAAGAACCTATCCTATGGTACTACCTTTTGGATGAAACCACTGATAAACTCATTGTATAACTAGATCTTTTGGATATAGTGCAGGAGGGACTTACCTCCTGAATTCTGCTGTATAAAGAATAAGATTCTAACAAAAGTCCCACATATTATTAAATGAGAATAATGCTGACATAAGATGAAATTGCCTATTGTTTCTGTTGCAAAATATTTTTGTTGTAGTAAAACTTCTTAAACTTATGATTTTGGTCTTTTTCTGTTTCTCACAAAGTTATATATCATTCAAAATTACTTAATTTTTAAAAAGAGAAAATTATTAGAGTTAAGAGTTTGAGTATAAGGTGGCGACAGAAGCTCCAAGATGAAATTTTAAAGGTGCAGACCAGTTTGTTATACGAAATGGGAAGTTACCTGCTAATATGTCATTTTTCACAAAGGCCTCCTTCATTAGATCATACGTTACTAGCTCTGTACAATTGATGATGACGCTTCTTGTCAGATTAGGAATAGTCCCTGGGGGGAGAAAAAATGTTTACTAACTCTATGATAAGTTGCTAATTGTATGTATGCGCTTTGGTGGTTATACAATTCACATTGAAGTTAGTTACCTTTCCAAAGACCCGTCACGCCTTCGGTTGTTGCTATTATTCTGTAGGCGTTGTAAGTCCCGGTGTAGCGAGGTTTGATACCGTGGAGATGGCTCTGTGCTTGAAGTCTGACTTTAGCGACCTCTGTGGGTTGCCCGATGAATACTGCCACTCCTCCAGTCGCTAGACCAGCTAAGATCTTGCTTCCTAAACTAGGTGTTGCTATTCAGAGAGAAAAAAAAATGCATTTAGTAAGAAGAAAAAAAAAAAAGATCTAGAATGCACATGCATGTCTTTTTGATTTTCAGTGGTTCAGATTTTTGTATTCTGTTTTTATTTTATTTTATTTTTTTTTGAGATGGAGTCTTGCTCTGTTATCTAGGCTGGAGTGCAGTGGTGCGATCTCGGCTCACTGCAACCTCTGCCTCCTGGGTTCAAGCAATTCTCCTGCCTCAGCCTCCCAAGTAGCTGGGATTATAGGCAAGTGCCACCACACCAGCTAATTTTTGTATTTTCAGTAGAGACAGGGTTTCACTATATTGGCCAGGTTGGTCTTGAACTCTGACCTCAGGTGATCCGCCTGCCTTGGCCTCCCAAAGTACTGGGATTACAAGCATGAGCCACTGTACCTGGTCATATTTTTGTATTCTTACAGTTTTTCTACTTCTCTACTGCCTGTTCATGTGTTGATCATGTACTAAATGTGTACCAACTCAGAGTAAGGCAAGAAAACTTCAGGTGTCTGAAATTTTTTTAGAAATGAAGACTTTCAAGGAACAAGAAAACACAATGCCTATTTTCTGGTGGCCCGATTCTTTCCTATGTTCAGCTTGGTTCTTTCATATATTTAGCTTTCTTTTTCAGTATTACCTGACTGCGAGGAGGCACAGTCACGAGTGAGGCTTCATCTTTCTCCCATGAATGATAATGTTAATTACGGGACTTGGTGGCCTTAGAAGAAGCCCTGTGGACAGGCTGCACCAATTGGGCTATCAACTAGTGTTAGGCTAGTTGATGTGAAGGGGATAAAAATAAGAAGACAGAAGCGAAGAAAGTAATTTTTGTCTTAAAATTTTGAAAAAAAATAGCTTATGTTGTTCAAGACAGGTATCATTTAATACAAATAGTCTTGAAGCCCAATATTCATTTCTACAATTAAGTAAATATAAAATTATGGTTCAGCAACATTTACTCAGCATAGACTTTCTCGGCCATTCTATTTCTGTTTTCTAATCTGTCAAGTAGGGATAATAATATCTACATCATAGAGTTGTGTGAGTTAAATAATATTGCTAAAGAGCTTACACTGTCTAGCGCAAAGAAAATCCGCAAAACTGGCAGCAATTTTTTCATCACTATCATGATTGTATTCTTCTCATCATACTTGACCAGGAGCTAAGCATATGATTGACAGCTGTTTTTTAAATGGCATTATCGTATGATTACAAACGCCTTCACTTTTAGCTCACATTTGTAATGCATTACACTACAACATAGTATATCTTGATGTACTATTCCTATCCTCCAATCTCCAGCTTTCAAATCCCTCTCTTCACTTCCCAGTCAAGCTTCCTGGAGAAGAGGCTATATTCTTTATTTTTTTTTTCCCAAGAACTAGAAGAAATTTATTTACAAAATATATTGTTCATCTTTACTTCTCAGAGCCCGTTTCTTCCTCCATCCCCTACAATATGGCTTATACTCCACTACTCTGCTGAAGATGTTTCTGCTGCAAAATCAGTAGGCTTCTGTTTGTTATGGACAATGATCACTTTTCAGTCCTTTCCATGGTTCATTCTCTGCTGTCTGACCCTATTGATAGTCCTTGCTGTGACTTCCTGGAATCTAGCCCAGACTTTTCTCCTAAACTCATGTGCCTACTGGACATGACCTATTGACATGGCCTAAACAAAATTTCTTATCTTCCCCCTAAGATGGCTTCTATATATCCTCCCTCAGTAAAGGGTATCTCTAACCAGAAGCTTGGAAGTCAGCTCATATTTCCACCTGTCCTTATGCCTTACTTCCATTTGTTCTCCAAGTCAATTCAATTATACTTTCTTGATCTTTCTGATTGACATCTCTTTTTCCCCCGATCAAGAATTTCTTGCTTTCCAACTTACCTCTTTCTTACCCCCTTTACATGTATATTCTATCTGCTGCCAGAGTGATCTTTTGAAAATGTAAATTATTTATGCCACTTCCCTGCTTAAGATTTTTACAATGACTTCCCACCACTGTAAGGACAAAATCAGTCTCCTTAGCATTGTCTGCAAGAGCGCCTGGCACCTTCGTGCTTCTGTGGCTTCACCTCTCCTTCCTCACCCACACGTCCTTCCCTGTGCTCTCTACGTTCACTCTACTCCTCACTGACCCTTTGCATACAACCTTGACTCTACTTGGAAGGTCTTTTCTCACCCCTTTGTCTGGATTACTCCTGCTGGCCCTTCCAGAATTGATCCAGACATTAACTCTACAGGAAAATCTCACAGGACCATGCCTCCATGGCTAGGTTAAACAGTTCTGTTGAATGTGGCCACCATCTTGTAATTACAGTTAGTCACGTGCTGCATATGCAATGGTGGTCCCATAAGATTAGAACAGAGCTGACAAATTCCTATCGCCTAGTGACATCCCAGCTACCATAAGGTTGTAGTGTAATGCATCACCTTTTCTGTTTTTATGTACACAAATACTTACTGTTATGTAACAATTGCCTGTAGTATTCAATACAGTGACATGCTGCACACGTTGGTAGTCTAGGAGCAACAGAGTATACCATATAGCCTAGGTGTGGCTATGCCATCTAGGTTTGTGTAAGTGCTCCCCGTGATATTCATACAAGAGTACTTGTAATACAACATGTATTACAAGTACAGTCATGGAATATAGTCATCTGCTACTTCTCCCCACACACTCCATACTCTCAACTGTAAGCTCTGCTTAGAAACGCATCTGCCGGCCGGGCGTGGTGGCTCAAGCTTGTAATCCCAGCACTTTGGGAGGCTAAGGCGGGTGGATCACGAGGTCAAGAGATCGAGACCATCCCGGTCAACAGGGTGAAACCCCTTCTCTACTAAAAATACAAAAAAATTAGCTGGGCATGGTGGCGCGTGCCTGTAATCCCAGCTACTCAGGAGGCTGAGGCAGGAAAATTGCCTGAACCCGGGAGGCGGAGGTTGCGGTGAGCCGAGATCGCGCCATTGCACTCCAGCCTGGGTAACAAGAGCGAAACTCCATCTCAAAAAAAAAAAAAAAAAAAAGAAAGAAAGAAACGCATCTGCCATCTAAACATCTAACACAGCTCTCCTGGCACATGGAAGTTTAATAAAGCCTACTAAATAAACTGAATCTGTATAACATAGAATACTGCCAAGA